>NC_084663.1:16994240-17297271 GCF_028389875.1 Rhea pennata
CGAGAGCTTTTTCTTGCCGACTTTTGAAGGCGTAGCAGCTCCCACCTGGCAGAGTGCCGTTGTTGGCTATGAAACTGGCCATGTCGATCGGCTTGCTGTCAACAGAGAGGTTCCTCATACAGCCTATAAACTGTCTGTTGTGCACAGGGAAATCTTCAGGCAGGTTCGGCACACCGCCGAGGAGGAGAGGGCCAGTCAGGTCCAAAGATCTAAAGAAACAAAGAAACGGTCACAGTTCTGGGGGTATAGTTTGTTTTGGTTTTTTTTCTTTTTACCTTGCGGTATCCCAGACGTACATTTGAGATGTCTGATTTACTGATACTGCCACACACCTCTTTACTACTAGATCTGCTTTTCAGGACTTTCCAGTAAAACAACTAATCTCAGTGACATTACCAAAAGATCATAACCTGTAACTTAGGAGTAGTCGTATACATACGGGAATTCAATGATCTGTCTCTGACAGTGATCAGTGTGAGAGAAAGAAAATGAAAATTATGAGACAATGTGCAGCTGTGGGACACTTCTGATTCCAGTTCCCAGGGGTTAGTCTACACTCTGCACCAGACGGGTTAAGATGCCATAGATTTTGATTTTGGTATAATGACCTTGTTATTATAAAATGTCCAACCTTTTTTTTAATGCTCTGAAGATCTTAGTCTTAATAATATTTGGTCAGCTTGAATTAGCCCTAATTTTTATGATGTCCCCCTTGTGATTTTAGAGCAGTATGTTCATCTCGACGGCCCTTCTGTCATCAGTCATTATTTTATCTGTACTGTGTTGCTTGCAATCCATCTCCTCTTTAAACGAAGTAGTACTAAACTTTCAGCCCTTCCTCACAGGAAAATCTTTTTCCCTAGGTAATGATTTTCACTCCATTATTTCTATGTCCTTTTAAGCAAGGAGTATTAATTCAAATGATGGCAGTAACAAGCTGTTCAGACATCCCCTCAATAAAGTCTAACATTTTATTTGCTCTTTTCCCTACATTTTCGTATTAAGTAGATAGTTTTTTGGAACCATCTACACTGATCTTCAGAACTTTTTCTTGCACTTTGCAAGTAATTTAGGCACATGTCTGTATAGAAGATCAATGCATTCCTCCCACTGTGCTAACTCTTGCAGTTGCCTCCACCAAATTTCATCTGCTAAATTAAAACTTGTCATTTTTTCTTGGTAAATTGTATCTCTTTTGCTAACGTAATCTGCCTAATGGTTAATCACATACTGTTGATTCTCCCCCGAAATAAGAGAATGAGTGGAAAAAGCACACAGGAAGTCCTTACTTTTTCGAGCCGGTCTGAGTCCCTTGGGCAGCGCACGTGTAGTTGCCAATAAGACTCCCGAAGCGCACAGCCACCGCCGTGTCACAGTCATCCACGGTTACAACGGCCACCTTCTCCCCCGAAGGTCCGTGGGGAATTCCTAATCGCCCAATGTTGGGCTTCAAGAAATAAATGACACATCGTGTAATGCTATATGCACACACTATTTGAATGCTGCTCCAGCCAGCTCAGCAACATCACCCCTGGAAAGGGACTAAAACAGGATGCGCAAACACGAAAGCATTAAGAAAGCATTAAGATAGTTACCAAATGGGTGACTGTAAAGGGTGTTCACACCCAATGCAATACATGGCATGGCCAGAAGCAACTGATGGTTCATTTCCACTGTTGAACCATTTTGGCCCAAATCACTTCAAACACGTGTTTTCCTATTTCTGCACAGTGAACTCTAATAAATTTTGTTCATCTTGTGACTCTTCATCTCAAGTGAGTGAACTTGCTTGAATTTTAACACTGTTTTTGTCCAAAGGCAAGAAAATGTAAAAATATGTAATGCCACAGCTGAGGCTAAAGGCCTAAATACAAGTTTTCCCTGAACAGGGTACTCTGTCCGAGCTCTGCTGCCATCCCTCTGAGGGCACAGGGATGCCTCACGGGAGAGAAGGGGCTGGGCTCTGACCCAGACACACAGCATAATTTCTTATGTACAAAGCTGTATCAAACCAGGAGACACTTTTACGATTCATCGATCAACAACAGTTGTAGCCATATGAAGAGGGAAGAAGACCGGGCGTTACACCGAAGTTTGCTGTATGCTCACTTTGAAACACGTATTGCTCAACTGCAAACTGCAATTCGTATGTGTAGAGCAAACAAGGAGGCAGCGTGGGGAAAAAGGCCTAGTCTCGCTGCTTCAGCTGTACACACAGAAATACGCAAAAATGCTTAAAGTTGGTTTCATCATCTGTACAGAGATACAGATTTATTCATCTAGGTAATTATCTCAATGTATAAAAAACAATTTAAAAAAGATGTTTCCTGGTGTCAGTTCCAGTTGGAAAGTACTTTCCATTTCCTCTACCAAAAACTAATGTGACCATATGCTTTGGCAGTTATGTAGTACAAGGTTTTGACCTCTGCTAAGTGATATTAATGAAGATTTTATTTTTCCTATGCTCCCTCGACTTTACAACTGCCTAGCTTGGAAAAGGCAGGAAAAATACGTAATTGCTATGCTGAAAATGGTGTTGTATGCAATGCCGAAAATGTTAGTAAGCAGCTTTTCAAAGTCCATAGAAAATCAATCAGCCAAGAGGCAGACCTTCCCTTCTAAAATTCAAATGTTTATATTGCAGGTGCTACTTCTATTCATTTGGGGGAGTGATTTGATTAACGTTTATGTTCTCTTGCTTCACTGAAATAACCTATTGTTTACTGCCTGGGACCGGTGACAAAGGAAGGGTATTTATCCTCTTAGCAGGGGGTATCTGCCCTGTGTTAGTCGAGCTTGCAGCCTGATGAGATTCATCAGTTTGCAGCTGCTCCTTCACAGTCAACTAACTGCAGAAGCAAAAGCTTCTCCTCCCTTCCATCCCTTTCTATTTAGCATAGAAATTGCAAAGTTTTCCTCTAGATATTGACTGGCCATTGCAACCCAGACCTCTGGCAGCTCTGTAGTTTAGGTGACCAGTTAGGATTCTCATAAGTGGATAAAGAAGAAATGAGATATTTATATGCATTAAAATATACCAGTTCAAACTACATTCAGTACAAACACATGATTTTCTGATAGTATCAGCAGGCTCATTTTGTATAACAGGCTTTTTCCCAAAATGGAAGGGTATGTCACTGGGAAAGGATAGGGCGATTCTCTGAGTTCATGTGACAAGCACCTTTTTTTTCTCTTATATGTGGCAAGTACTACTTCACTCATCTTCTCAGCACCCAGCTTAGGGAATATTTTATAACTGAAGTAATCTGAATAAAAATAAAAAATTGGAATGGAGGGAGCTTAAGTTAAGAGTTCCTTCAGAACTCAATAATGAAACTGATTTATTTAATATTTTCATTAATACTAAATACCATTTGCTTGTAAAACAGAGGGTATTTAGAGTATCATGCACCAAAAAGAAAAGAATCACTTTAGGTATGTGAGTCTCAGAAAGAGAATTAATTATATGTCATGAAACTTGCAGTGCAATGACAAAAACTTCTATTGCAGGTCATCAGCTATAAATGATGCAAAAGCAGGAAGAATTAACTGGATTAATTGACTACAAGAGAATTATGAACCATGGTGTGATTAAAGTACAAGAAAAGCAATACAACAGTATACAATAGTGGGTTTTGGGGAAGATGGGTATGAGCAAATTTTTATGTATTAAATAGGATATTGGCATTTGAAGTATTGTGGACAATTTTGATTTCATTTATTAAAGATGAATTCCAATTACAGGAGACGCACAGAACTGCAGCCAGGGCAATGGAAAGCTCACCTGATCAAACACACAAAAAGGACTTGGTATATTTAGCCAGTCAAAGTAAAGGCTGAAGAAAAGTCTGCAAATGAGAGGATGCTATCATTGCAATGGACACCTTAGTATCAGAACAAAGGGGTATAAAATTCCTTGGCTTCTGTGGAATAACACTGGAGCAAGACTGATCTGTAACAGAAGGAACGGCTAATACACAACAGCATTAATTCACACCATTATTTTCTGGAAATATGTTCAAGAAGTTAGAGCCAGACTTTCAGCTGGGTACTTAGCAATCCTTTCTGCCTGTCAGACTCATCTCCTGACACACCATGCTACCTGAAAGCCAAGTTTTGTTAGCTGTGCCAGTTCTGCATTCACAAGTAAAAGTTCAATGTGGTGTACAGGAATTTACCAGCATGACCCCCATTAATGGCAGTGCGAGTCACGTAACTGAGTTCCTGCTCATGGAGCTGAAAATTTACCTTGCCTGCCCAGTCCTAAAGACTGCCTTTTTACTTAGTGCCCGTCCAGAAAAAGGTTGAGATTCAAACTTAAAGACCACATGCTGTAAAAGTGAGTAATAAGAAGAGGTACAAACAGGGCAAGAAAGAGAGCTTGGTCTTCCTTAAGCAAACTAGGAATAAAGTGTCTTCATTCTGGACTCAAGAAAAAAAAATGAGTCATGCAGAGTATTGCCACCATCATACAATGTTTTCTTCAAATATTTTCTTTATCCTATATCCAAGTAGCTTGCATGGACATTTATGTTTGCTTGCTGTAGTTGACTACAGACTTGCCCGGAAAAGAAAAAGAATGTGACTTGCGAACTGTATGTTAAATAGCAGAAGCCAGAGCAATGGCATTTCTTGTTCCCTTTGCACATTGACACATCCTGTTTCGTGGGGCATAGCACTCCCTTTCGCCTACCTTTCTCCCCATCTGTAATATGAGATGAACCATATTTATGTTCCTCAAATAATGGCAATTAGTACATGCATCTGTACAGAACGTCACAGAACTTGACTTTGTCTCTCCAAGCTTTCATGGAGGAGAGTAGTGATTCTGTTTTATGAGTGGGCAGTCTCAAATTTTGTGTCTAAACCTTGGCACTCCCCACTGCACAGACAGAAGCACAGGCAGGTGAAAGGTGATTACAGGAATGACAGTCTCCCAGGATGTCTTTTGAAAACTGCATCTTTCTTCCAGATCACAGCCAAATTGACAGTGAGATGTCCCACACTCATCCAGTGTTCTCAGCTGTGACCTGGAAGAACTACCTTTTCAAGCTGTAAAGGTGAATTTACCTTCTTTTGCTGCTGACATGGTTACAGGCCACCTATCGTGATTTTCTCTGGTTGCAGTTGATACTGGAGTGAAAGAACAGCACCAGAAAGGTGCTTCCCTGCACACGCCCAATCTGATTCTATGAAACGAAAGTATGGAGCAATGAACTGTTCTGATCTCTTCTCACAATTTCAACAGAAATGAACACACATATATTCTCACAGGTGCCTATAAAATGCTAAGAAGTTCATCTGTTAACATGCATTTTATAAATGGAGACCAGACAGAGGACAGAAGGTCATCAAAACACATCTGTTTATAGTTTGCAATCTAACATGCAAATCTACTGTTTGCAGATCAACTGTTCCTATTCCACTTAAAACATCAGAAACAGCTATTCGGAGGCTTCTCAGCTTCATTTGGATCCTCTGTTTTCTTACAGCAAACATTTAAACTGCTGGTGCCCACATAGTTAGTTATTAAAGATACAGATGGTCTAATGATGCATCGTGAAAGGAAAAGACATACAGATGAGTGGATAAGTTTTCTCTAATATACTTAACGTGTCTTTGTGTCTTTTGAAGCAGCTGACCATATGGGAGATGACGTAGCAGCAAACTGTAAATAAGGCCAACAGTTGAGAACGCAAAATGGGAACCCTTGAAAATGAGACATAACAGATCAAGTTATGCTTGGCGTGAGGTGACCTGGTTTTTCCAGGGGACAGATAACGTTGCCTACTATAAACACAGTCCGTGCTTAGCTCACCACACACATTAAAAAATTCTATTTTAGAAAGTTGGTCTTTCATCAAAATGCTTTGTGTGGCACGGATTAACATGCACAGCTTGGCTTGTTTGTCTTCAAAAGTGCAACTCTGTAAAAAGAAAAGCCATCCTGAACCCAGCGCCAGCCTTTTTCAACCTTTCCAAGAGTTTGCTTACCGGACAATAAGTTGCCCTTCTGTTTTTGTTAATCAGTAGCTAATGATTTATTGACTGTTACGTGTGGTTAAAGGTTAAAAAGAATCTGTTTCCTAGTTATTTTTAAAGCGAAACAGCATTCTTCTGCATTCGTTGGCTCAACCCCCCAAAGTCAGGGCGGCCGGTGCAAAACGCAGCGTGTTCGAGTCCTCCCGGACTCGCGGCTTCCCAACGCTCGCAGCTCCAGCACGAGGAGGGCCGAAGGGAGCGAGGGGCGACGCGGCGCGCCCCGCCGGGGTGCCGTGGGGTGCCGCGGGTGCCCCCCGCGCGCCCGCGCGGCCTCCCCTCATTAGGCAGCCCGCCAGCCTTCTGGGCTTCCTTCGTTAACCCGCTGGCCTCGGCGCAACTAGCTAACGCACAGAAAGGGAAGAAAAGCCTCTGATTCCCAGGCAATACTTCACTGCTTCAGTGGTCAAAAAAACCTCATTAACTCCCAGCCGGGGCCGCCCGCTCGTCGGACGCGGCAGCCGGAGCCCGAGCCTGGCGGGGGAAGCAAATAAATAAGCAGGAAGCAACAAGGGCGGCCGGGAGAAAGCGCGGCGCTTGCAATCCAGGGGGAAGAAATTAGTAAATGCCAGGGAAGCTTAATGCCGTGATACGAATTTGTAGACTGTTTTGATCAATCGGGAAGCTGGAAATTGGGTCAGATTAAGACAACCATTACAGTTGATCTCTGCTTTGTAAAACTTTCCCCTCCCTATTTCCAGAACACCTTTAAAATAATATAGAGTGAAGAACGGAGACTCCTTCCACCGGATCCCTGACGATTAGTCAGCGGGAAAGCAGGACAGATATTTCGCATGAAATCCTCAGCCCTTCGATGTAGGTACCCCCTCTACTCCCCGAATACGCTAACGACATTTCTTTACACAAACTTGGCTGGAGTCACCAAGAAGCACGAGAGCCTGTGACAGCGAAAAGGAAAACGAAAAGCTTCCCACCACTGAGTCAAAAACGCAAATCCAGAAAAGCCATCGGACCCGCTCCTTTTCCTGGACAAACTCGTTGAAATGCGGATAGTCTCAGGCTCATCAGCCAGACACCAGGCTGGGCCAGGACGCTGAGCAGGTTCTACCAGATGGATTTGTTATCTCCTTCACAGCAGCATCTGGAGGCTGAACTCTGATATTCAAGGCGGGAGGCCTGGGCACAGCGGGGCGACAGGGCGGCGTGGATGCCGCCAGGTCCACCCCACGGCGTTGCGGCCAGCCCTGAGCACCCACGCATGGCACCCAGGAGCGCACCTTCCTCCCGCACTGCCTAGCCAGGTGTCTTCACAGCTATCACGCAGCTCCTGCAAAGGGCATATGCTTGGATTTGACTAATGGGGCAAAGCCAGCCACAGTACTGACAGGAAGAACGGGATTTTCTTGCCTGCAATGGAAATTGTACTCTCGGGTTTGTATTACCAGGTGCCTCTCTGCTCTTTGCTGATGAGTCAGCGACACAGCCCGAAGCGCCCGTTTTTGCTAGGAGACCATGCCCACTCCTCTTGGAGAACGTGCAGCTTTCTGTGTCCGAGACACCAAGCACCACACGTGCTTTTCTGCTGCAGGTTTCCTCGTCTGCCTTCCCCAGCTCCTTCCCTGCCCGCTGGACTGCTCTGCAGCTGGCCCTCCTGCTGCTGCCCCTCTCCCGCTCGCTGGCCCTGCTCTTCTGCCCCTGTGCTGCCTCCCTTCCCTCCTCCTCCTCCTCCTCCATGCACTCTCCTCGCATAGTTCAGCAATACCTTCTCCCTTCACCTTTTTTTCCCTAGGTACCCGCCAAAAATACCGCTCCCAAATACTTTCAGCCTTCTATAAATAGCATATGTTTTACAGCTTAATTTTGCACACAGAAATTGAACATTATTGCTATCAGAGTCCATGTAATAGCCAGAAAAGTGTAGAATGAGACACACTTGTCCACACCAAGCGGCTCCCTCCCCTTCGACTAGTGCTGTTTTCTTCTCTGGTGACACCTTGGCAAGTGACCTGCTGCCCAGTGTGACTGAAGGGAGACAACGGCGGGGTCTCTAAAAGCCAGGGAAACCTCCCTTCCTCCGCTCCATGGGCTGCTCCTCAGGCTGTGGCTGAGTCTTTGCTCAGGTCTCCCCATCACACAAATATTCCTGCGAGATCAGGTGCAGCTGAGGTAGCTGCAAAGTGCTGCTTCTCCTCACTCCACGGACAGATGTAAAATACCTGAAAAGCTCCCTGTGAATCGGTGAGTTACTGTAGATTTACTGGGTGATTAAATTGAGATAACAGTGCACTTCAAAGTGCTTGTACCGAATTCCTGAGGTGCCATTTCAATGACTCTGCTAGAAACAGCATGCCACGCTCAATCAGTGTTTCACCCCGTCTAAAATAGAATAGAGAGGGGAAATATTCTCTTGCAACCAAGAAAAGGACAAGGGCATTTTTTTGGAAAAAGAACATACCTTCTCCAAAACAAAGGCACACAAAAATAGTGAGAGTCAAATGTGAGAAATGGTTGTTATTATAGATATAGCTCTGTAGCAACAGAGACCCAAATCTGTAGCTACTTAGACCTTTCTCATGTTTATAAGAACAAATGTTCACCTGCCATTAATGTGGGGAAAAGAACAGTGTCAAGAATCACAGCAAGAAAATAATGCAATGCCATAGCCTCAGTGAAACCAGAACTGAGCATATGTCACTAACTGCCAATGCCACCGGATGTCACTTGTTACCTATTGCCCCATGTCCTCCATCTACCCAAGCGCTGTCTTTGCAAGCCACCACGTCACCCTATACCGGGCACCACCTTGAAGCACGATCTTCAAGGCCTCGCTATGACAAAATGACCGTTCAGGCTCTGCCAACTCTGTTGTAACTCCCTTGAATCTTTTTAGCCTTCAAAGACAGAAGAACCGATAAACACCACTTTGGGAACAGCCATGATGCTCCACTAAACTTCAGAGGAATTTTGTAGTGTGAAGGTGCTAAACAGCTGGAGTCAACCTGGGCTCAGGGGGCATCACCTTGTGCCAGCTCCCCTGAGAGCTGTAGCAGCGGCCATCTGCAGACCAGGAAACCAAAAGCTGCAAGCTGCCAACACGGCTTGAAATGCCAATGGTGTAAGAGAGAAGCACAGGAACACAAGCTAAATATTTAAATTCTGGCCCATTTCCTGAAATGACAACAGTGAGTGCTGAGTACCTTTTACAACGATGAGGTTTCCAGCCCTCTCCTGAAGAGAAGAGTAGGAGCCCAGCTTGGTTTTAACTTCAAACCATGGTCCGTAACACCATTTGCTAAGAGAAAACCCTGGGAATTATTTCTGAATTATTGTTATTGTTCTCATTTGCATATGAAATGAACATCCTAACATTAATCATTTTCAGATGTTGTTTGCAAATTCTGCAACAGTAATACTACAAAAAGCACACAGAGGAGAGAAAGATATTAAACCATTCTCTACCTTCTTGGCCAACTTCTTCCCTAGCAGTGTAACAGATTTCTTAAAGCTGTTAAAGGTAGCTGAGCAATTCAGGGCTTTGGAGCAGGATACACTTTGCATTTCAATGACCTCTAAATGACTTTCACTGCTTTACACTTTCATTTCCTGACACACAGATTTAGAGGCGAGTTATTTGTTATTCTGTGTCAAGCCAATGGAATGTCACTCTACAGCCAGATCCTGATTTCCTTTCTCTGATATCAATCACTTTTCACTTACCCCTTACCAGAAAAAAAAACCAAAACAAAACAATCAACCAACCTACTAATTGAAATCTGCACGAATAAATATTGGTGAAATTGGAGGGAACTGTGTTTTTAAGTCCAGGTTTGTATGTGCCTGTTCTGCAAGGAAAGACCAGCTGCCTCCACTGCACCCATTAAATCCTGCAGGTCTCTATAACCATGTCAGAGCAGGACCCAATAAATAAATAAATAAATATTAGCCAGCCTCCCCTCAGAGGGTTTTCAGTTCTTAGGAGTGCAGGGATGGATGTCACAGGCCAGACCAAAGACCCCCCCAAGGGAGCAATAGTTGTGTAGTGTGAAAGGACAAGGCAGACATAGAGCAGTACTGCCTCCTGTCCTCCTTGCTCCCGGCCTTCCTTCTTGTTACGGTGCAGGCTGCAGCTCTATATGGGTTTTCACAAGATACTTTTTGCTGCCCATTATGGCTGAAAGGGACTGATACTATCACTTAGCCAGCCTTTTGCCTTATACAATCACAGGACTTCACCCTGGAGGCCTCAAGACCATGGCTTCCTGCTGAGCCTTTAAGAAAGGAAATACAGACTTGGTTTTAAGACTTCAAAGAATGGTGAAACCACCAGAACCTTGTGCAAATTATCCTGCTGATTATATACCATCACTGTTAATAATATTGCATGCTATTTCTAAACAGAATTTGTCAAGCTTCGGTTTCCATATACCAAATCCATGATCTTATCTAGAAAAGAAATTTCAGTGATGAGCCTAAGGATTTGAGTGCAAGAGGATGAATTGGGCCTGACTAAGGACTGGAATCTCTGAATCTTGGGCTGGAACACCAGGAAATGACTCATAAACCAAACTAGTTTTGCACAGATTGACTTTTATGATGGCAATTTAAAAATTTAGTTTTGAGCTTGTAGGAAATGACATGTTTTGCATTCAGACACAAGGAACATTTTATGTGTTTGACTAGAACAACATTTTGAACTTTAAATGTAAAGTCCTGGCATCCATTCAGCAGTGGAAAATCTAATTTCTTTCCCTTCCTTTAGATGCTTGTAATTTTAATTGCTACATTTTTTAAAAAGGCCATGCCCACTACCACCGCAAAATACACAGTACAGATAGATAAACAATATCAAATGCATAGATAAAACTTTCTCTGATTCAAGGTCATGCACATATATTGTAGATGTGCCTCAAGAACTAGCTACCGTCATGCTTAATACACACATGAGTCTGTTCACCAAAAAACACAATAGTCTGTAGACACAGTGACACAGTAACTTTGTTCTTTTAAGAAAGCTATCAAAAACTATCATAACTTTATCTGGCTAACAATATTGGCAACCCAGTAAAAACTTGACCTCTTCAGTTGGAGGGTAAGTTAAATATGCATGCCCCCAGGACAGTGGTCATATTTTGGTCATGATTAGAAAATAAAATGAAGTTTTAACTGTATCATTTAAATTGCTTTTCTTCTTCTGGTAACTGAAGAGTTCCCTGCAATTTTCTCTGTGAAAAGGGGGCCTCACATTTCTGCAGATTTACAGAACTAAAATTAAAGATTTGACCGCCGTCACACTCTGTTTTTGATGTCTTGTGATTTTTTTCATGTTCAAGCTATGACAAAATTTTTGATCCCATGAAAATTCGGCAGAAGAAAAGGCATCCAGTACAAATTGATGATCTTGCAAAGAATAAAGTCAGTGCTCAGCTGGAAGTTAGTATTGTCTACTGCCTGACTGTTTGCTGTGTCACCACTGACTGAAACAACCTTTCAGTTATTAAATACTAAATATTTGCCATAGTGTGAGTGATAAGGAAGTGATAAAATTAGAAATACAGCCAAATCTTAAGTAAGAATATCTGATTTGCTTTAAAATGAAGCACTACATTTTGATATGCTTTCTGTCTTGCACACTTGAGAGAACATATAAAAGCTTTATTGGCATTTCTTAATACATTATGAATTTAAGTTTGGAAATGTGAATTCACAAAAGCAGGGATTTTTTAATGTTTTCTTTATTTTTTTTTAATTGGAAAAATATGCCACGTAGAAGTATATTGTTCCTAAAGGAATGATATTTCCCATCTTTACAGCGCTGCTTCTCCCTCGGTACTTTGCTTAACATTGCTATTAATGTCCTGCATGTTTATGGCACGAGTTCTTCACCACACAATGCCCAGCAACGCCAGAGCAGGTCTGTGTTGATTACAGATGCTGTAAACACAGCAAGCCTGAATGTGATCTCATTCTGAGCCAATAAAATTCATACTGTAGTGGGGCCCGCATCTGACCAACAGTGGCATTATCATAATCTTCAACAACTGCATTGTTTGTTTAGAAAATCCCTCTCAATCCTTTAATAAATTAGTTTGGAAGCCACTGGGAGGATTAATTTCAGGAATTCTCTCTCAGACTGCAACTATGTCTGTTCTGATGTCACAAGTGATAGACATTTATGTAAGTCATATCAAATCTTTATTATGTTTCCAGTGAGTTGACTTCTATTAGGCTTTGTCTTTTCCAACGGAGCTCTAAAAATTAACATTCGAAACAGTTACTTAGAAACGAAATCTCTCCCCTGGATGGGAGGTGTTCCCAGGTACAGATAGCTTTATCTATTACCTGAAACTGGAATTGTCAATCACTTTTTCTGACTCTTCAGACTGAGAAGTAAGTGATATTGGATGGTATACTGGATATGCAGGACAAAATCTTTCACCTTGGATCCAATGACTAGAAGTTATGCCTAGCTGGTGGCAGCTATGTGGCTTTTGTCCAAGGAACAAATCTCTATTCAGCTGCAGGCAAGTGCCTGCATCATAAATCACCAGCACCACTGGCAGCCTTGTTGGCAGGCTCAGCAAGGAACCAAGGGGCTGAGCAGATCCACGGAGCAAACAAGTCTTTCACCGCGAAATGGGAACCTCGCGCCCAAAGGATGAGGGCAATGCTGGGGTGGCATGGGGAACCCACAATGAACCTCTGTGCAATGCTCCTGCTTGCCTGTCAGTCCTGGGGGAACATACAGCACTTCTAACCCAGCACTACTAGTCAGAGTTAATCTCCCTTTACAAGACAGCAAACAGTAACCAACATCATCAGTGTCTTTTGATGCAGTTGTCACAATCTGAGTTTCACTCAAATGTTATTTGATATCTGGCTTTGTTTTTCTTCCAAAGGCAGCAGGGGAACAGCAAGCGGTGAGACTGATTATCAGTCCTAAATAAAGAATAATTTTTTTTCCATAACAGGTGAATTTGCTGTCATCAGAGAGGGTCTGTATTTTCAGCAGGAAATGAGATAACCTATCTGCCAGCTCCACAGGCACCCAGCACCAGAGCATGTGTGCTGTAGTCAACAGGGCTTGCGCTTGTCTCTCTCTGCAGCAGGGTGCCAGAGGTTGCTATATTTTATTCCACCCTGTTCAAAACAAAGTGCTACATTAATCTCCCTGATGCAGATTAGTATGGCTCTCAGTGTCTGTGACTGCCCATGCTGCTTGCCTTATTACGATGTGGTCAGATTAAGTGGGAGATCCTACCTGCCTGAGCTGGG
This sequence comes from Rhea pennata, assembly GCF_028389875.1. Lineage (NCBI taxonomy): Eukaryota > Metazoa > Chordata > Aves > Rheiformes > Rheidae > Rhea > Rhea pennata. The sequence continues at coordinate 17,007,513 of NC_084663.1, forward strand.
GAATGAAAGTGGCGCTGAGCTTTCAGGTGTCCAAGGGTGCACCTGCACAGAGGCCAACAGTACTTGAATTTTAGAGCACAGCTATGACACAGCCCCAGTGACTGGTGGCTGGATGAAACTGGGATCTAGCCAAATCTAATGTTTGGGAACAGAGGTGGACCTGAGTTTTTAAGAGGGAACCTTTGCATATGCTTCCTCGAGTCCTTTGGCAGTATCCTGTCTCTGGCTGTTGCTATGTAGTAGCACAACATACGGTCCAAGAGCCAATATAGAGGCTCTGGTATGACAAAAGCAGCAATGAACATTAGAGATTTGCTATAAAGATAATCCTAAAGATAATCCTGCTAATGAGATGCAGTCATAACATTTGCAGCAGTATGAGAAAATGAAGGGTTGTTCAGAATAGAAACCAAGAGCTTCTGCTTGCCATGCTGTCTGCGCAGGTAACTCACAAAGACACTCCACATCAGCAAGGCATGCTCCAGCAAGGCTCACCGCATCTCTAAGGCAAACCCATGTCATCTCTTTGCTGCACGGTGCAACTGTCTCTTACACCTCTGCTGCTGGTCCTTGCTGGCCACTACGTTCTCACCACTCCCAGCACCTTCGCAGCTGCAGTCCAAGGTTGCTGCTTCTCCTTTCACATCTCCCTTGGCAGTTCATCAGACATTCTGGTCAAGTCCGTATTATACATCCTCTTCCTTTTGCTAGACCAGAAACCTGCCATAGGAATGGACATCTGGGATTCATCTGTGCAAGGGACCCTTTTAAGCAACTGGCTTGATTTTTCTGCTCCATTTTGAAAATGAGAAAAGCAACTCCCATTGTATCTCCAAGACAGCCAGGTAAAGGTTGCCTATTTTATCTCAAGGTTGTTGCTCCTGTCCACTGTGAAAACTTTTTTACCTTGAAGATGCTAAACATCAGGGCTGTTGAAAAGTGCATCATATTTATTACATAGACATGATAAAAATTACATATGAAGATGGAGAGTGTGCGTGGATTGAAGGTTGGTAGACTGCAACAGACCTACAAATGCTTTTAATTTTATTTTAACTGTAATGACATTTAAAGATGTTATCTCTCAACAGGTAAACCTTTAAATTATGCCTCTTTAGACATCTCTGAATAATGGGCAAATAAATGACTGTTGTGGAATGGCCAACTCTAGCAAGCAGGAAGAAAAGCTGGGGTTGCCAGAAAACACAAAAGGCCTTCAGCGAATTGTGCTGATGAGAAGCTACTTGAATCCTTCTATAAGACTACAGTAAAATGCATGCCAAAATAAACAATCTGGGGTAAATGGTAGAGCATCTCAAGATATACTTATTTTTTCCTGCAACTGTAATGGCCTCTGATATGTTCTAGACTATGCCAAAATAAGTTGTTCTTCTGCTTCCCTCCCACCCCTTGGGATGCTGATATTTACAGTTTTGAGGACCACTTCCTTGAACAATGGAATGCTAGAGGCAATGGCAGGGAGAGCAGACTCTTTTGCAGGTAACCAGAACCACTGGTGCCCAGTCGGGTCCTTCATTCCCAACTGCCTGCAAGTTTGTTTGGTGACACTGTCTTTTACAATGAATCTCCATTGAAGGTTCTCATTTTTTCACCCTACTTGAGCCCATTTTGAATTCTCCTTGTGGACTGATGGAAGCTGAGGCTGATGAAGCCAGTAGTGATGGATACAGCATGTGAGGTGTGCAGAAACAGAAGGTGGTGGCAAGCAGCACAAGCCAATAGCTTCCCCAAGACAGTAGACATTGTGATTGCTGTAGTCTGCTCTCTGTGCTCAGGCAAAGGAGGGATCAGGATTGCACCAGGGAATGGTGATGTTGAGGGAAACAGCGATGGCGCAGACCTGCTCCTTGGTGTTGAGGGTGAAGGGAAATGCAGGCTTTCCCACATGCAGCTGCCAGCCCCAGTCCCACAGAGCTCCTTTATGACCCTGCTTCTCTTGACCAATATGTCATTTTCCCATGTGACAGGACAAGAGGAAATGGGTAAAAACTGAACCACAGGAAATTCCACCTGAATGTGAGGGGGAATTTCTTCCCTGTGAGAGTGACGGAGCACTGGCACAGGTTGCCCAGAGAGGTTGTGGAGTCTCCTTCTCTGGAGACCTTCAAGGCCTGCGTGTATGCAACCCTGTCTAACATGCTCTAGGTGACCCTGCTTGAGCAGGGGCATTGGACTAGATGATCTCCAGAGGTCCCTTCCAACCTTACCAATTCTATGATTCTATGATTTCCTGAACAGTGAGAGGAACTGAGCAAATGAAGCCCTTAGCTGGCTTGGGGATGCTTTTTTCTTCCTGCCTTTTTCTTTCTGACCCTGTTGCTTCTTTCACTTCGTCCCTAGAGTTTCAAGCAAGCACAATAGGGATCTGTTGCTCTGCTGTGAGGCACTTCATCCCAAGACTACTGGGGCTGGTAGCAGTCTCAACACCACCTCTTCCTCATTATCTTCTGCTCTCAGTTGCCCTCGGTTTTGCTCTGGAGTTTTGAGGCCATGCGGCACAGACCAGTTCTGTACAGCAGCTCTGGAGAGCTGTCAGTCAAACCGTGTGAGCAAATGGGGTTTGCCGGGCTCTCCCTAGATGCTGAGTTGGGTTTCTTTGACAAGAGGCATGCCAACTTCCAGCCAGTTCATAGTTGGGCACTATGAACAATATGGATGGTTTGTGGAGGCAGACTCAAAATCATCACTGTATCACAACTATATAACCAGAGTTAAATAACCATCTGGGATCAGCTTCAGCTGAGGAACTTGCATGCTAGGGCAAATGCTCCCTTCCCTGCCCACTCACAATCTGGCTGATCAAGTACAACAGGAGAGCTGCAACACGTACCTGAAGTATGGAAAATCAATTACAGCATCAGTCTTGGCACTGAAATGGGGGTATTTTGGCACACAGAAACAGCTGTCAGTCTGTAGGTGAGGGATAGACACAAGCTCTCCAGGAAGGAAAGGTTCTGGCAAATGCTAGTGCTCAAGTGGGCTGAGAGTTAAATCTGTACAGCATTAGCTCTGAGTTCAGTGATAGTCATGCTCCAACTTGCCCCAGATGAAGGCCAGTTAGCTCAAGAGAAACCATCACTTACCACAGGCAGGAGATTTTTGAAAGCATAGGTGAGTCTGATTTAGAGCAAGTCACGTACTGCATTTTGAATTTGCAATGCGCTGAGGATCAGCCCTAAGCAGCAGTTGTTTAATTGAAGAGTGTGCCTGTTTAGTTTGGAGTCTCTCTTCCAGCTAACCACAGATAACCACAGCTCTGCCTGATGGGAACAGGGATCAAAAGCAGCACATCTCCTGCTAACTCTAACTGCTGTGAAAGGATGAAGGAGCTGTACAGAAAATGTCTTTCACATGGGCTACCATCAAGACGGTCAAGCAATTGAAATAAGAACAAAGTACATTTTTAGGAGCCTAAAGAAATGACATGGTAGAGTAAAAGAATACCAACTTACTGTCAAATATGACAAGACACCTTAGCCCAGTTCTGAAAAAAGTCTAATGTTTGTCTTAGGTATCTCCTTCTTAGGAGCCTCGAGGCTCCAGTGACCAAGGCAGCCCAGATGATTTCTGAACCACCCGTTGTTTTTGCACCTTTTGACCTGTGGAAGAGGATCTCAAGCACACACAATGCTCGATCTTACAGTCCTTACTTCTGTGAGTCATTCGATGAGTCATTTAGGGATTTGTTCATCCCAGCCTCCAGTGAATTACTGTAATATACATCAGACACTCATATCATGTTTCTCTCTGCTCTTTTCAGGTTTTCTGTCCTTTTAGGTAAAATCACCTTCCCTTAAACAGATGTAGGAGGAAGTTCTGTCTTTAGCATGTAATGCCCTCAAGCAAATTTATTTCATATCTGTATAAGTAACATATGAGGTACACAGTACAGAAATACACATGTATGTGCCCTCTACAATTAAAGGAACATGTCCATATGTAAAACACTTTTATCTTATGCCAAATGACGCATTCTACCTTGAGGTAAAGAGTCAGGTAAAACATTAACATAAACTTGACGATATATCTTAAACTCTGAACAAAATTGAATCTCTACCAGAAGTTTGAGAGAATGAAATTTTCACTTAAGAAAAGCAGGCTCTCTAAAATGTCCCCAACCAAGCATGGCCTGCAAACATGTATGATCCTGTATATGCAACGAATGCCAGATACTTTATGTGACATTATTGGTACTGAGCATTGTGACCATCAAATGGCCTGGTGGTTTTGGTCTCATTCCAAACAGACAAATATTAGCGTGACTAAATCTGTTCACTCTTACCAAGGTTGCCAGGCTCAGCAGAGCCAGAGGACTGAACGAGGACCAAACTCCTGCCACGGGCCGACTGTGCCCTCATCACAGGGAAGGAAGCACAGCAGTACGGCGAGGAAGGCAGCTCACACCACTGCTGCCCCTCACTCCAGCTCCTCCGTGAATCAGCAGCAGGCTGCTACTTTTACCTTATATCAATGTTCGGTTTGCCAGGCTGAAATTCTCCTTCTCTCAGCCTTCCTTTCAAAAAACTCCACCTCAAAATGTGTCTTATAAATATATATACATCTTCAGAAAGCAGGTCACGCAGGTTGCCTTTAATTTAATAGCTCTCATTGATTTTAATGGCTGTGGGATCAGGATCCCAGAAGATAACATGTTTTAGCTAACAGCAGAAGCAGTGAACAGCTTTCCTCCCATCCTTTCCCCAGCTGTCAGCAAACATCTGTAACTGCAAGAAACTCTGCTAACAGGTAAACTGATACCTTGCTACTGTGTAGCTGACAAGACTTTTAATACGTAACTGACACTAGAGAATGGCTATAAAATACCCCTAGTTCACTTTTGCTTTCTTACAGCTGCTACTTCTTTCCCCTTGGTGTTCTTCCTTCAAGGAACCCCATACAGAGCCAACAAGGCCTTGCTAAGACATCTATTTGCTTCCCTGCTGAAACCCTGCTGAAACCAAGTGTGTCAACTGGTAGCAGGAGGGGAAGCATCCATTTTCATCGGTACATGTTCAATGAAACAACATTGCTTCCTTTCCTCTTCTGGTGCAGCCTGCTTTGTTGTGGCAGTGTTTCACAGTGCCTGTCCATGATAGCATTTATAAGAAAGCACCAAATATTTTACCCAGTAGAGAACTGCTTTGCTGCTCCTCTGCAAATGTCAAGGTAAATGGCTGGTGTTGGAAGAGGAATTGCAGTGTGCATGGCTTAGGAGATAGAGGAGTCAATAAATATCACAGTGATATCTGAGCACAGCTCATCTCTTGTACCTACACAGGGTTGGGCGAAGGGATGTCAACTCCATCTGCAGTGTCCCTCTGCCACTGGAGGGGAGCGCACCTGATAGACACCGGCACCCAGTCCCAAATCACAAGCTGACATGCCAGATGATGGGAAGCTTAGCTAGGGCTGGGTAAGACCATCGCAGATCGCAGAGCTGGCTTGGCACACGGAGGCGACCGTGTCGTTCAGAGCTGTGCCCGTGCGAGCACAACACAGAATGCTGGCTGGGGACTGACCTCCTGCTAATGACCTTAAATGCTTCTTAGCTTTAAATGCTGCTAAGGGCAGCTAATCTGATGAGGAGTTAATTACAAAACAACATTCTTTTGACAATAATTAAAGGTACTTGCACTCTGCACAACTTCTGAGCTGAATATTGAATATAGTCTTCAGGAGTCACTTCTGCACTTACTTCATATTTATAATTATTATTCTCAAAATGACTTTGCAGCAACCTACTCTAAGGAGCCAAGCTCCAAGGTTAGCAGCATCTCTAGCATTTCTCCAAACAGCCTGGTGTTAAGGAATTAGCTGCTGTCGATGTTTCCTAACAGAGACCCTACACATCCATGTCAGATACTCTTTAGTGCAAATGTCAGCGATGCTTAGCAAGATGCCATCTACAAAGCTGCAGATGCCAAAAACTGCTCAAACTCTGCCATATCTAACTATTATCAATTCGGATTTCATGTGCAGCTTACAAAAGTGTGAAAACTCATCTATAAAAATTCGCTTTGGACAGAAGTCAATTTGATTATGTATCAAAGTCTGTCAGTCTTTCTCAAAAACTAAAGAGGAAAAATTAATCTCAACCGTGATGAAATCTAATATTACTTATTTGAATTATAGCAGTATCCAAAAGCTCCAAAGAGAACTAACCTCCTTGTTTTGCTTCATGCTGTACAAATACAGAAAGGGAGAAATAACCCAAATAGCTTCCAATTTAGTTTTAAAAATAACAGGGACAAAAAACAAAAAGGGACAAAATCTAGGAGTTCTCCAGACAAATACTTGAACTGAAGCAAAGAGGCGATCACAGTGGCAGAGTAACCAGGAAAAGGGCATTTTGGCAAAATGTGAGAGCAAGGAGTGGCTGAGGGGTGAGAGGGGGATGCTGTGAAGAGGGTTGAACCTGGGGATTGGGTGCGTGGGCCTGGGGAGGGAAGAGGGAGACGGGAAGTGGTGGGAGGGGGAACATGTCCAGAAGGAGGGTTGGGGCAGCCACCTGAGCGGCAATGGTGCCAAGGGCTTGGCGAGGCTGTGCACACGTGCCACGGTGGAGACAGGAGGCAGAAGCAGTGATGAGATGAGATGAGAACCTGGAGTTGTGTGGCAGGATTTTGCAAACAGTAGTAGGATGAAGTACATGCAAACTCACGCAAGTGCACGACATGGTGTTACCCCTGTCCTGCCCCGCCAACCTTAAGCAAAAAATCATGAGTTTTGGGTACTCTGTTATTCAAATGTCTTAGTTACATCAAGTTTAGACATAACATCCCATTTAGCTTGGCACAACTCTTGGCACAACCCAAATCCCTGAATTATCTCTGTATTCACAACCCCTTCACAAGGATTTTTCTTCCAACTTTGCTAAAACACAAACTAGCCAAGGAACCGCTCTGCAAGCAGACGTCAGCAGAAGCGAATCCCTAAGCCTGCTGCCAGGCACGGAGAGCGGTGCGCGGCGGGCAGGCGCTGCACGGCTCCCTTCGGATGCCCCTGCCTGCAGCTGTCCCTGCCCCGAGAGCCGCTGCAACACACACGCTTGGCCGACATGAGAGCTTTCTAAGTACGTACGTACTAGTATTTACTGCTCGTGTTATTTACTGAATATTTCCACGTGCTTCCAACCAGACAGCGGTGTGTGAGCTCCCTTCTGCCAGCCCAAATCTAACCTTTCTGGAATAAATAAACAATAAAAAAAGAAATGTGGTGACGTCAGTCTCTAACACACGCAGAAAAGGGCAAAGCGTTGCTTTCCACGCAGTGACCATACTCTGCTCCTTGCTTTGCTGTTCCACACAAGTGCAAAGGCATTCAATCAGCGGAGTTTTCTGGCATAAAACTGGCCCGAGAGGCAGAAAGCCTCTCCGCTCCCTCTTTCTTCTGCCAGTTTCCTCCAGCCTGCAGGGACTGGCTCCTTCTCCTCCAGAGAAGAAAATGATGGCAGGGCTGATGCTTCAATGGTAGGAGAACATCACTCACTAACGCAGATCACCTATCAATCCATTTAAACAGCCGCAAACCCTGAAAATGAGACAGCAGTTTATTTTTAACTCGTGTGTCCGAGCTCTTTGCCTTTTAAAGAGTGTCCTGGCGCTGCCTCAAGTCCTTATCTGCCTGGCGGCACCTCCACGGGCTGCGCCGGTGGCCAGTCCCTGCTGCCTGCCCGGACCTCTTCGCCCACCAAGCAGTGCCGCTCAGCACGAGCGATGCCAAGAGTCTCTCGGTCATCCCATCTCAGCAACGGCCACTGATTCTAAAAAAGCAATTCACTGAAAAGCTACGTAGAACATGGAAAAAATACCTTTTTACAGTACATAAGGAAGACCCTTATTGCGTCCACAGATGCACACAGAGATACACCAAGTTTTACTTTTCTTTGTGCTTCACATAAAAGAGAGCTAAAAGTAGAGTCAGTAGAAGTATGAAAATAAGAAAGGTTTTTTATTTCCTCAATATAGTATCCTTAGGTGAGGAGACCCAGCCGAGGAGTCCGATGAAACTGTTAATCCACTCATTCAAACCAACACACAAACTGTGATGAAAAGATGTAGCACCAGGGAAAAAAAGAACTTGCTGATCATATTAATCCTTCGTCTTCCATTCAGCTTCCTACATTAGTATCCTCTTTCCTTTTTACAGCCAACAATACTCCTCTATTTCCTTATTTAATCCTTCATAATGCTACTATGCCAGACTTAAAAGCAACGCTTCTCAGTAACCAGATGAATTCTTTAATTTCTGTTATAAATAGAAGAGCTCTGAAATCTATCTGTGAACAGTGACACTGTACACCCTAAAAGCGTTTTGTTTCTGCACGGAAACGGCTGCTTGACACAAAGCCCTCTCCTAGCCAAACGGGACTTACTCTGGGAGCCCACTGGGAGCACAGCCGGGCGACAGGGGATCCCACAGTGGCAACAACTGAGCATAAAGATTTTTGCATTTCCCTTTTATATCTTTTTGCATAGCAGACAATTACTAATAGGATAGCCTGTGATGTCCGAGAAGTGTCAAAAATGTTATAAACTAATTTTCCAACCCAGAGAAGCTTGCACTAACTATATTGTTTGATCATTTTACAGAAGAAAAGGCAGTTAAATAGAAAAATTTTGTTTCGGTAAAACCTCTATTGGTGGTTTGTCGTTACTACGCTGAAAGCTACCACGTTGCACGATTCTTCAAAAAGATCCAAATCAGCAAATCGGCAGCCTTAGATACCCTGACGCTTGAGACACCTCGAAGAACTAAAATCTGAAAGCATATCTGGCCACCTCTGTGGTGGTATTTTCAGAAATACCGCTGTTTCTGAAAAGTACATACTAGGTCTGGTTTTGCGTTCTTGAGACAAAAGTCAAAAGCCTTCAGTGGGATTTCTTGACCCAGCAAGACTAGTGCCATTTGTGCAGAGCTGTAGCTGTGTGCCTGGGTAAATAAATAAAATTCAGGTCCCCTGCACACACCGGGTCACAGCTAGATGACCCATCGACTCTGTTGCTTTACAAACAATACAAGCAGCACCAACATGGTTAGTCTTACCTTATTGTAGTACTGCACCTGGACGGAGTGCCACTGCCCGTCGCTGACCCCCCCCGGAACGAACGGTGCCACCGTAGTCGTCGTCTCCCCTGGAAGGGCAGCGAGAGCCACAGAGGGGAAAATCACGCTCTGCTTTGCACAAAACCGAACCGCGGAGAGACCCGCTTCGGGCGCGGGGTGCCGCTGCACCCCTTCGCCCAGGAGGAACGGGGATCGAGTGTCCTCAATTTCACTGAGTTGCTTTGGAGCACGGATACAAAAACGGCCTCTGGCACGTTCCAGTGAACTAGGTTATTTCCTACTACGCTTCTGCAGAGAGCAGTAGCAGGTGTATTTGGCAGGCACAGCCACTGCTGAAGCGGTCAGCTGAGGGAAACGAGTACAGGAATTTTGCTGCTTCTCTGTCAAAAGCTGCACTTTGAGGATTTTTTTGCTCTGAAGAGTATGATGTGGGGGTATTTGGTTAGGGAAAGGAAGCCTATTTCTGCTCAAAGGAGAGAAACTGAAACGGGACAGCACTCCTGGTTAGACTGCTCTAAGTAAAGAGCGATGGACGGTAACACTTTTCTCAGCAAATTCTTACCTGTGATTAACAAAATTATTGGCAGCCTTTCAGTACTTCAATTTTAAAGAGGGTTCTTTAAACTGCAGTTTTAAAGTAGAAGCTTTTAAATTAACCTGAGTCAGCAGCTAGGCATAACTGTTCTGATGTATCAAGAAAATCAATATTTGGTCAACAGTACATAAAGGCCTGGCACAGAGAACAGATTGCTAGGTTTTGCCTTTTTTTCCTTTCTCTCTCTCTCTTTTTTTTTAATACTGGGCAAAAGTTCCTGTTACTGAGGAAGAAGAGGAGAAATGGTTGGAAAATTCTATGATTCTACGATTCTATATTTGGATGAAAATTCTACACAATAAACCACAGGAAAAATAACGTCCTCCCATAAGCTAACAAAGTTCACATTATTGTTGAACTTAAAATGTACATTCTCCTCCTTATTTGCAACTAGCATTTTACCCTGCATCCTTCACTCTTCTTTAACTTCCTATATACTTCTGTTATTTAAATAATACAGATTTTAGTTTAGATTTTAGTTTAGTACATGATTGACATCTTGTTTTGAAATGGGCCTCATTTGCTGATAAAAGGAATGTGGTAAAAATTATTTTTTTTATTCAGCTAGGAAGCTTCTGCAGAAGTAAGATCATTGGCCTCCAATCATTTTGCTTTGCTTGCTGCAAAAAAATTGTTGTGACAGGTAAAACAATCAGATCAAATGTCCAAAACTTATTATTCCTTACATGCTACTTAAAACCATAAAACATAAACCATTCTTCTTCCAAATGAAATACTATTTGCAACATACAGGACCAGACCTGCTCTCAGGTGCAGTAGTGCAAATCTAAATTTAGTTTCATGTATTTTAAAGGAGTTTCTCCACATTTAAATGCACGTAAGTGCAAGTGGAATTTATTCTCATTCATCCTCAGGGTGCCTTCCTAGCAATTTGATTCAAGTTTAGACAGGCGGAGGACAAACACAGAATAAAAGCAAATCTCTCCAACTGTAGCATGTTATTTTATTGTACTAATCCAGTCAAAAGCCTGCCTTAAAATCTGTTTTGGACATCTTTTAGGTACTACAGAAGTGAAATGGGAGTATCTTTAAGGGACCAGACGTGCACTTCAGCCCACGGGGTAAATCCGTGGGGTCACTTAGGATTCACAGTGAGGTCTCACTGCCATGACTGCCACTGGTGGAGAGTGGGCAATCCCGGAGTGGGCTAGGCCTCCACATCTACTCTTTAACCATTTGCAGTGTCTCACTTCCAAGAGAAATCATTTGGAATTGCTCAGGGCTTGCAGGTCCACCTTGAGTTTGGAAGACAGTAAGTAACGATGTTATTATACTGAGTTACATGCCCACTGGAGAGGTCTCACCTAACCTAAGCAAAAGTCTGGCCATCGATGCCTGCTGCTGAAGGTCTCGAGCATGCTGTGAAGCTACGTGCTGAGAGCTTCACGTAGGAAATTAGTACGCGTGAGAAAGTGCTGGCAGCGTTCTCATACAGAATGAAAGCAAGAGTGGAAGCCCCCGTGCCTTGTTGCCTGGCCCACCTCTGCAAAGAACGGTCAGTACGGGTCTCCTAAATTCTTTGTGGTTCACTGCTTCTTCCAGTAGGAGATGCTTTAATATGCAGCCACAGACTCCAGGTGATGGTACTGTTTATCAAAAATGAATAGAGTGGCAGGCAGTTTTTGTTTGCTTGATACTTTTTCCTTTGGCTCATGTATGATTTTTGGATAAGATTTATGTACCTAGTTTTCCTGATGGTGTAGTGTAAAAAAGAATAAATACACAAAATGAATCACAGCATGATTAAAGGAAGTCCCTTTTAAGCAAACATTGGCTAGGAGGCAAACTTTCAGACTAGTGCCAATCTTGTAGAGTAGTCATAAACTCTCGGTTTTATGACTGATGTGTTGAAAAGCTCTGCCTACAACAGTGACTGTTACCACTACTAACTGCTACAGTCTGGAGTATTTTGCAACTCTCTGCACCAGTTGCTAACTGTACAATGTCAATCAGTTACTCAATAGCTATATAAAATCATTAAAGTATATTTCCAAATGCACTGAGCAGATCTAGTCACTGAAAGTAAAAACGCTTGACTTGGGCAACATCTCACCTGCAGAGAATGTTAGCTGTATCTGCTCTTCAATGATCTCCAGTGCAATAAAGTCATGCTTCTCGTTAAAGCGCCCGTTGTAGAGAAGGAGAGCGTTCCTCTCTCGGGTTGCAAACCTAGAACATGGAAACGAGGAATCATTTCATTTTTAAGGGCTTACAGAGTTCAGACTGACAGCTGTGTCACATTGAAGAAAGACAGCATTACAACTGCCAGAAAAGCAAGCCTTACATCTTTAGGCATAAAATTATAAAATAAAGTAAGTAGCAGGATAAATACATTAGCTCACAAGCTAAGGAGACAAGCAAGATAGAAACTACAGAAACCTCTCTGCATATTTGTAGAGTTCTGCTGTGGATACTGACCCTAAAAAAAGATAAAATTATGCACATACATGCTCCAGAGAAAGTACCTGAGATTATTCAAACAGTAGCAGCTACTACACTTTGCAAACAATCCAAAAGCTAGTGTGTATTTCACATCAAAGGGGCAGGACTTGCTGCCTGCTTACTGTCTGAATGCTATATGCTACAGAGAGAGTCATAAACAGATTAGAAAGAGCTGTTGGGGAGGGAAGGGGAAAAGAAAAGATAAGAGTTACTTTAATAATGTTGTGCAGATAATCAGGGTTCATCAATCAACAGTTAAGGCAACTGGAGGAAGGAAAATAAACACTTTAATGATTCCACTATATCAGCTCCAGTGGGTATTTTTTGGTTTTATTTTTCTTGTGCTTCTAATATGGGAGGCATCACACCTTTCCACTCCTAGAAAAGCCTGCTTTTTGTCTGCACTGAACTTCTTTTGAAGATTCCTGCACGTTCGGTGTATTTTAGAAGGTTTAATTAGGTTAATATCTTTGGGGATTTACATGCACTTCTTCTCTGCTTAGTAATGCAAAACTTTAACACACTTTACATAAACATTTTTACAAAAATTAATATTACATAAAAGAGGGAAGAAGAGCAAAACCATGGGAATCTCTTACGTTTCCAAATGGTAGTGTAGCTTGATTTTGCATCTTGAACTTCAGGAATTAGCCTTATTTAAGTTAACCCACTTCTACAAATCACTCAAAAGCTGAATGCAGCTAATGTAAAACTCCCTGCCGTGAGTGAAAAAATGATTCTTGTGTGTCTCAAGTCACATCTACTAGCAAGGCCCTATGCAGTGTAACAAAAACATCCAGGTCTGGTATTTGAAATAAAAAATTCAACGCCAAAGAATATTTTTTAAAAAAAGTTGATTATCAGACTCATGTATGCTGTGAATCACACATAGTAGAGACCCTTTAGAACCAGAGGCCTGAATTTGAGCTATACAGATATGAGAACTTCTGTTCCATAAAAATGCTATTATTTTTGAAGGAGGAGAATAAATTATTCTGGTTCAAGATACAAAAGTCAAAATTTTGAAATTTCTCATAAAGAAAATACCAAAAGATATCCATTACAGTCAATCAAAATGATATATTACCATTTTGATTACTTCAAATTAGATTTTGAAACATACCTTTATTTCCAAATATATTTAAACATAATATAAAATTATATTTAAAGAAGTAAATGTCAAATCAAATTAAGACACTACAGTTGAAATATTTCAGTTATATTCATATATTCAATAATATTCAGAACATAGTTCAACTATAAAAATATTAATTTATTTTCAATTTTCACTGTCAAAATTTCATCTACAGCAATAAAGTTCCTATAAAACATTTTGGAAAACTGCATTTTTCTGTGAGCTACTACATCATCAAAACTTTTTTGATCAAATCTGTCCAGAACATATATGACAGAAAGAAATGAGAAATATATGAATAATGTGCATTTTTAGTGGAAAGAAACTCTTAGTTTGAGCAGCAGCAACAGGAACATTAATTCTGTTTGAAAATATTTTTCTGACACAGTTCAGTTACAATCCTCCACCATGATTTTAATTAAAAAAAAGCAAAGTATTTTTTCTATTTTTTACACCAGTTTACTCTGTGTGCGTTCAGTTTCATTCTTTGCCACTAGCCAAATGCATCTTTTGTATCATATTATCAGTTCAGAATAATTGCTTTTGGACTTGCTTGGTTATCACTGGTGGTGGTGGGGAAAAACTTCTGTTTTTAATAAAAGGAGCCTTTTTAAATTTAGGATATAGAAAATAAAAGGCATACTTTCTTTGAGGCTGGAAATTTTGAATGAATAACTAGAAAACATTTCCACTGACAGTGTCTTTTGGAGTGAAGACTGAAGAGCAATTGCTGGGAAGAAGTCAGGAAACCATAAAAATACATAAAGTTGGGAGCAGAAATCAGTAAGCTGAATAATAAGAGTATGGTGTAGCACACAGCAGAAATGTTGGGCAGCAATATACAGTATCTATATGCCCCAAACCATTTTGGTATGGAAATATTCATAGTTTTCAAAACTCATAATGAACATACGGACTACTTTTTAAGTCTCATTTTAGTTTTGAGAATGGACTATACAAAAATCCTGTGCTTTGTCACACAAGGGGAATTATAGGCTAACAGGATCTAGACACCCTGGGATTTTAGGAATGCTTCTGAATCACAAAATATGTAATGGCAAATCCTCTGTTCAGTCAAACTGTTAGCTCTTGCTCACCTCCACATGATGTTTTCTACCTATGCTGAAACAAAAAGCTAAACACAGCCATTTTGGGATGAGTCCCATGATGACCTAGACCTTTTACAATCACACTGAAGGAATGCAATAAATAGGCCATCTAGGTTATGAAGATTGTGAAGAAATCATGGTATAAGCACCATGGCACGATATTTTGCCAATTCTCAGGAATGCCTACCAGGAGAATTTGAGTCATTTTAACTTGAAGTACCCTACACATCAAAGATCTCTTCCTGAAAGCCTGAAAAATGATACCACGTGGCTGCTGGGACAATCCAAGGGCAGTATTGGTAATTTATGCTGGCAGGAAGCCTAGAACACTCCTTTGTTTGCACTTAATGCAGATCTGACAAGTCCAACAGAGCCTTTTGCTTCTCAGCTTTTCTGTGTATTTAGATCTGATGCTCTAAAACAGTCTTTGCAGGCACAACTGTTCTCTACCTCGGCTCACTTGCAAATTGTATCTGCATTTTCTGATTTAACCAAAATTTCAAGATGCCTTGAATTTTGGTCTCAGGATTAAGGCAGATGAAGAATAAAATGGAAAGAATTTGCCTGGCCCCAGGGAGATGTAAAACACAAAGTAACAGCTGAGTGCTGGCGAGGTAGGAAACGTGGCTGGTTTTGTCAGTCCTGCCTTTCTCCAGAAATACACACACGTGTCTATTGTCGCTACTGTGCTTTTACCTGTCCGTAAATCCTGATCTGCACTCAAAGATTATTTGTGTGTGCATCTAGAGTGCTTTTTCTACTGCAGATAAGCACTACATTAAGCGGTAGGACCGACAGAAGTCTTCTCCAGAGAAGAGATTTTCACTACAGGGCCCAATGTGGCTGTCATCTCTGTGCCATCGCTCCCCATCCTGACTTCCCTAAGAGCCCCACGTAAAAGGTGAGGGCCAGGGTGGAAGCAGACTGGCCGGTGCCAGGCAGAGGGTCTGCTGAGGCAGGCCAGGAACATCGCCAGTAGTGGGATGGCACCCAGACCAGGAGCTAGGTGCGAAGGCCAGGAGGAGTGGAGGTGAGGAGCAGGGCAGTGGGGCTGTACCAGCCCCACGCTGGGATGTGAAGCATGTCCAGGAGCCCAACTGGAAGCACCTGCCGAGCACAGGGTGTGAATGGCCAAGGCCGTACACAGTCAGGTCCTCTCACAAGCTGGGACACAGAAGAAGGGAAGGGTGTGCTCAAATCACAGAATCAGTAAGGTTGGAAGGGACCTCTGGAGATCTTCTAGTCCAACCCCCCTGCTCACCAGGGTCACCTAGAGCATGTTAGACAGGGTTGCATACACGCAGGCCTTGAAGGTCTCCAGAGAAGGAGACTCCACAACCTCTCTGGGCAACCTGTGCCAGTGCTCTGTCACTCTCCCAGGGAAGAAATTCCCCCTCACGTTCAGGCGGAACTTCCTGTGCTTTAATTTCTGCCCATCGCCTCTTGTCCTGTCACATGGGACAACTGAAAAGAGTTTGTCCCCATCCCCCTGACACCCTCCCTTCAGGTACTTGTACACATTGATCAGATCACCCCCCTCAGTCTTCTCTTCCCCAGGCTGAAGCCCAGCTCTCGCAGCCGTTCCTCATAGGGCAGGTGCTCCAGCCCTCTGATCATCTTTGTAGCCCTGCGCTGGACTCTCTCCAGTAGCTCCATGTCTCTCTTGTAGTGAGAAGTCCAGGACTGGACCCAGGACTCAAGATGAGGCCTCCCCAGGGCTGAGTAGAGGAGCAGGATCACCTCCCTCGACCTGCTGGCAACACTCTTCCTAATGCACCCCAGGACCATTGGCCTTCTTGGCCACAAGGGCACATTGCTGGCTCATGGTCAATCTGTCATCCACCAGCACTCCCAGGTCCTTCTCTGCAGAGTTGCTCTCCAGAAGGAAAGGCACCCTACTGGTGCCTAGGGTTATTTTTCCCTAGGTGTAAGACCCTGCACTCGCCCTTGTTGAACCTCAGAAGGTTCCTCCCTGCCCAACTCTCCAGCCTGTCCAGGTCTCTCTGAATGGCAGCACAGCCCTCAGGTGTGTCAGCCACTCCTCCCAGCTTGGTATCATCAGCAAACTTGCTGAGGATGCACTAAGCAGCAAGAACTGGCTTGCTCTGAAGCTACTCTGAAAGTCAGGACACCACAAATACAACCAGAAAAAAGCCTTACATACTTGAGAGGTGGGCAAACCTGTTTGGGTAAGCCCATCCAACTGTCCCTCAAGCCTGTCTGGTGACTGCTGCTGAGATTTGGCCAGCAGTCATAGTCAGACACCACTTTGCTGCCTGGGAAGGCCCAGATGGGAAACCTCTGCCCAGCACAAAAAATTGGCCCTCAAGCTAATGCAGCTCCCACTGACTTTTATGCATGGCCCCGTCTCTCTGCTCCTTTTCCTTGTGTTGCACAACCCCGGCTGCAGGCACGCTGGAGCAGAGAAAGGTGTCAAGGGCACGGGCAGCCCGGCCTCGCCAGCTCCCCTGCCTCGAGGGCAGCGTAGTGGCAGAAACGGGCAGCATTCCCTGGCCAGACCTGGGAGCGGACCCTCGGTGGGACGCGCTGCTCCAGCCGGGGCAGCTCCGAGCACCTTCCTTTGGCAAACGGCTGTTTCCTGGATGCTCCTAGCACCTCTGCTCCCTCCTACGTGCGAAGGTTGCAATGAGCCTCCTCTTCTACCTGCCAACAGGATCGCACAACTCCTCGCTGAGAAAGGACTCCTGGTACCAAGACACTGATCTCCACAGCAGAGCAGGTGAATAAACTGCTTGTCAAAAAGTGACTTTTTTAGTAAATAAAAAAAAAAAGGTTTTAGTAAAAGCTTCCAGGAAAAGAAACACAGCCAGCACTTCAACAGCCTCAGCAGCTAGGCAGAAGCTAAGTGCTTTCAAACAACACGATCCTTCCCCGCTCTCACAGGAGCCGATGGCAGAACCTCCCCAGCAGCTACCTCCACACCGTTAATTCGGTGGGTTATGGTATTTAACAAACACACTCCGAAACCCAAACGGAGAAGCAATCAGACACAGACCTGAGCTCGGATCCTTCCACGCCGGGATAAACAAGGAAAAGGAGGGACTTACATGAGGGAGACTGTGAAGTGGAAGCGCTGCCGTAGCCCCTTGAAGGTGATGAACGACTGCGGGGGGAAGCTCCTGGTGGTCATCTCGCAGTAGGGCCTTTCGTATTCTCCGGGAGGACACTCGCATTTGAATCCCCCTATCAGCAGGTTAATGCAGGTTCCTCCGTTCTTACACACCCCGGGAGCGCAGCGGCCGGAGCGGGCGTTCACCTCGCAGGACTCTCCTAGAAGGGGAGACGCAAACACCGAGTAATGAGATATTTCACCCAGAGCAGCCGGCTGCCGGAGATGGCGTGGGCTAGAGAACCGTCTCTGCTCGACGGCAAGCTGTTTCTGCCCCCGATTCCTCCCGTACTTGAAGGACAGATCTGTAACTGGAAGGGAATAAGGACACTGCGTTGTCGTTCAAGTCTCAATTCTCAGGCCTTTCAGGGCTCAATACTATTTGCTGAGTGAGCCTCCTCCAAATATTTGACCATGTTGGCTCCAGTGCTGGGATCTCTTGGCTGCTCCCAGAACTGCTGATAAACATGCAGCTGGAGAGATCTGCACGGGAGGAGGTAACACCACCATTTAAAAACTTGTACGCTCCCTGTCAACCAAAACATGCGTAAATAGCTCCAATATTGCACTCTGGGTTGGAAACTGGGTAAACAGGTAAGTGTTTGCACTTCACCTTAAGCAGAATTTGGCTTTATTGCCCATGTCACCCAGGCAGGGCACGCTCAAGCTTCGAATGCAACACTCTGAGAGCTTTTAAAGAATGAATGAGCAGAAGGCAGATGATATATACATTGCTTCGGCTTTTCCTCTGCATCCTGCAGGTGACAGCCATTCAGTGAATCCTTCAGAGATGGGCACAGTGACACAGTAACTTCATTCACTAGTTAAGGATTTCGTGTATCGCTTACTGAAGTTTTCTCTATGTGCTTCATCTTTATCCTGCTCAGAAGCCTGTATTAAGGTACTCACTAAATATAAATACTGAAAAATTAGGTGTCTTTTCCTTGTGCATTTGCCATAATACTCCCCATGTTTTCCTAGATTTTGACAGTGGATCATAGTTTTAAAAAAATAATCTGTGATTTTGTGGTTTGTGCAGAGGCTACTCACTTAAAAAAAAAATCTGCTGTGGCTGGGACAAAAGCAATTGCTGAATTAATCATTACACAGAAACGTGACCCTCTGTGTGAGCTAATTAGTTAACATTTATGTTTTGGAATGTGTCTTTCTAAGGTAACTGTAATTGTGAGACTTTACTGGATCTTCAGATCCTGCACATTAAACTGCTCACAGAAGTCAAAGGTGGCTTATATAGCTGAATTTTACCCCGTAGCATCTGACAACCAAATGTAAAGTAAAACTGCCCAATGTAAGCAAGTGAAGGAACGCATTTCCAACCATCCAGTATTTGCATGATTACTTGCTACAAGATTATACAATTACATTAATTCAAACACAGTTAAATCGTGCAAATGCATTCCTAAAGGACAGTAAAAGCAGCAGGAACTGTGGGCAGTGACTCACAAACGAAGGCAAATGAAAACGGAAAGCTCTGCTCTGCCAGCCGCCCCCGCGGCCCCGCTCCCACAGGTTCCCACGCCGAAGCCGGGACGGCTGAGCAGAGCGGAAGCCAACGGTGGATGCAAAATGCTAAAGTAATAAACCATAGAGCTGATAGTCTGACTTCAAGTCCATGCTTAGAGCTTTTTTGATTTAGTACTGACATTCCTAGATTCTCATTTTATCATATTAAGATAAAATTCTGTGAAAACCACTTGATAAGTAAGTACCTTCCTTTTTCCCCTTATTGAATGTATCAGGTTAGGCAAGACTATGTAAATACACCATCCTTAATACTTTGTAGAGGAATTCAGGTAGATTAAAATGCTCTTCGATGTGTTTCTTCTGCAAGAAATCTTATAAATCACCAAGACAGAAAAATTTCTCAATGTATTGACTATGTTAAGGAAAAGCACATACACACATCAAATGCATTAGAGAATCGATGGTCCACTGCATAACCAGAGTCAATCCCCCTCAACCCAGTAATTGCACAAAGCTTGTGCACCAGAACTCTCCAAAAACTGAAAAAATACAGTTGATACATAAGAGACTAAACACAGGTTTGTTCCATTTAAAAAAAGTACTGCAATATTCTGAGAAATAAATCTCCAACTCACAGTGGAATGTAATCTTCAAGGCTTTCTGAAAGCAGAACGATATATTTGGCAAAAGCAAACAAAGCACAAACCTGAATACACAGGGGAAAAAAGACAAGACCCAAGCTAAATGGAGAGATTCTTGTCATTCTAACGCGCTGTGCAAATGCCATGGCAATACAGAGGCATAATATAAAAGCCTAAGCTTGAAGTCATTTATGATTTTGTATTAATTCTATGATACGGTAAGAATTTATAGACCCTTTGTTTACAGATATAAAACTATTTAAGAGAAAATTTATTGAAAGTATAGGTATATTGAAAAGCATTGAAAGTATATTGAAAATGCATTGAAAGTATACTGGATTTTTTTTATTACTGTTTTTCATTAAAGCAGCTTTAAAAAGTAGTTTTAAAAAACTGTGATTCAATCCTATGATCCTTTGTCCTATATTCATTCAATGGTAGCATAACTAATGTCCCAGTTACTAAAATTATTCTGAACTCTCATTATGCATGTAAATGAGAACTGAAATTGAAGTATATCCTTTGATGTTCAATTTTCATATTTTATGTATGTTGACCAAAATATATTAAAATATCTTTTTTGAAATCTCTGCAAGAACTCCAAGTCGTCATTATGCTTCAAGGCACAAAGCTCTACGAAGAAACTTGAAAAATCCTTATTTACCATTTTTCTGAAAGGAAAAACCGTATCTGGAATTATTTGCAAACACCTCATTGTTGGCTTTATTAAGTAGCCACCTGAGCAAATATTCCAAGCACAGTTCTGCTCGGAGCACCTCCTCCACTCAGGCAACGCAATCAGCCTTCGTGTGGCTCTTCAGTTGGTCATCTCCCAGGGTGGCCACCTCCTCCTGGACGCAGTCGTCTCACAGCACTGCCTGACGTGAGCGGGCAGTCACAGCCTGGAAAGTGCTATCAAACGCTGAATTTAAGCCCACATGCACTAGCACTGGAAGAGCTGGGTGCTGGCCGACAGACCGAGGCTCAAGTCGGAAGCCCCTAAGGGAACAGCTATTTTGGGAACTGGAAAGGAAGGGCATCGCCAAGAGCCACAACACCAGCAGTCAGGATGAAAACCGAAGGGGCCATGTGTCTGCTTGCAGCTGAAGGTCAGGGGGCTGAGATGGCAGAGGAATTTGCACTGCTGCAGGGGACGTGCCCCAGTGCAGCCAGAAAAAAACAGTACAACCCCGCGGGCGAGCTCTTCTGGACTCCGGGTCCGAAACGGGCTTGGCGAGAAGAGCCGCGCGAGAACTGCAGCCCACGGCCGGGACAGTGCCCACGGCTCATCCCTGCAGCACGGCCCCTGGGGACCCGTCACACTCCTCTCTGCCCATCGCTGCACCTTCTTTGTGAACATAATTTCATCTTGTACACTGGCCAGTATTTTGGGAATAACTTTAAACACTCCCTTTATATCACAATTCTGTGAAATCTAAGCAGGAAATGTAAAGCTTCATCCCTCTGGCTGCTAAATCTAAAGCATGCACTGTCAGATAACACCACGCTGCGTCTGCCTGTTATCTGCTGGGCAGACTCTTGCGCTTTGAAAAGCTGCTGGACCAAGCCAGTAAATGGTTTACAGTTACAGGATGGCAGCTAATCTTGTAGTCTCACAATTAATATTAATGACTCTTACAGCCATAAAAGGCTGTAGCGTTTCTACAGCCCTTTACGTGGTGTTTCCTGGTTTTAAAACCCTTGAGATCATAATGTGATACTTGCTTTTGACCCTCCTTCCTACTTGAATTGACTATATCCCTTCTACAGTTTTAAGATTAGCTTTACAAAGGTGTTAATCATAAAATTTCTAGTATTAATTTTATGAAAGGCATGATATCAAGCACGACACTACAAGAACAGGCAAAGAAAAAATTGGCTAGAAAATAGTTTAATTTGGTTTTCCTTTGACGCATTCCAAAGGAAGCAGTAAAAGAGTTTAAACAAAGAATAATCGATGATAAAAAGCGAAAAGAGTTAAAAAAGGAAGAAGTTATTTTAAAAGTGAAAGAATAATCCCCTAATTGCAAATATGTTGCGAGTGGATCATCATCTGAGTATCAAACAGCACACCCACTTGCATCAATGAGCCCCTCTCTGCAGAAGTACTGCCGTGGGTTGGCTGGCGAGCTGCCTGACCTTACTACGATAGACAACGTACAATATTGGAAAGCTTGCTAGAAACAACGTGGCACTGAAATAAATACAGAACTGCTCTGTACCTCAGTTTACTGTAGTATGTTTTTGCAACATTCCCATTCAAGGATTAGTCCTCAAAAACTTGTACTATTCTCTGATAAATTTCAACTGAAACACCACATTAAATATACATTAACATGAAGCAGCAGATCTGCACTGATGTTCTTGCTTCTTTCCTTCCAGTTTCCCTGGACACACATTAATTTTTCACTCAGTGTCTGTAATTGTTTAATTTGAATTGATTCTTCTCTCCTTTCCTCCCCCCGTCATTTGCTCTAGATACATATTAATCCCGTTCTCCATGTTTGTAGCTGCTTCACAAGAATGGAAACTTTGGGAAGCTGATTTAAGCAGCCAGCCTAAAACGAGGTACTTCAAAGTGGAAAACAGGGACAGCAAGAAATAGGGCAACTAAATTCTTGAAGAATCCCCATTGCTCTAAAAAAGAACTAACTATCATTACAAATTTGTTTGATGTGTTACCCATCACGGGAAAATCAACCCTCCTCTTCCTCTGGTAACTAGAAAGTGAATAACCGGGAATGACGATTAGTACTGAAGCCATCAACGCAGTAAGCAACAGTAAGGTTGTTAATGCCATCAAATGGAAAAAGGGGGGAAAAATCCTCCCCCCAAGTCTGGTAGATATCTGGTGTTAAAATCTCCTGCACCAGCGTGCAGGCCACCCACCCCATGACAGACGTATCGGGTGGCAGAGACCCAAAGTGACAGGCACCCTCGGAGGGGAGATAACCCCGCCGCAGCACTGCTCCCGCCAGAGCCGAGGCTTTCGGTGCCTAAAACCGGCTAAAAAAAGACGCGGATTCCCCGAAGGCTCCGCACGCCTCCGAGCCGCACGCCGAGAGCCTGCGCGAAGAGCGCGTCGGCTGCGCCACGCGCCCCGCTCCCGCTCCCGCTCCCCTCATCCGGCCGGTACCCGCTCAGCACCGACCGCGAGCTTTGGCAGGGAAGCCTAAGACCACGTCCCGCAAAACGAACGGAGAAGGCGGGAGGCAGCGGGAGCTCGTCCGCCTCGTCCCGCTCCGCGGGGCTCCGATTTCTGCTCCCACGGCACGGGCGAGTTAGCTGCAGGTTCGCTCCTGCACGAGTCCCGGGAGAATTTAGCCTTATTTCCCTTTACAAGTGAAACATTAAAAAAAAAGAAAAAAAAAACCTTCTGCTTATTTTAATAGAGAAGTCAGAGAGCTGAGAAAAAATAATCAGCCATTTTTAACGAAGAAATCAGATCAAACAGGCTATAGACGTCATCAGCGTACTGAAGACCGCGACACAGCGAAGGGAGGAGTATGTTCATGTATCATTATACAGGCAACTGAGAAGGTGCTACTTGAGGAACAGAGGTAAAATCTCGGTCCCCTAGAAACCAACAGCCAAAGTCCTACTGACATTCGGAGAGGCCACAGCAGACACAGTCGTCAGACTTAACACCGACATCGGCGTTCTTCACTTCGGGAGGGATCTGAACCTCCACTGTCCTGATACCTCACATGCAAATTAGAAAATACCATTTGATTTTTCCTTTAACTTATTAATTTATGTATTAGGAAAATACATTCTAGGAAATGCAGAATTTCCTAGAAAATTCTAGGAAAATTAAAATCAGCTGCAACCTTCTTACATTCAGCTTTATGTCCAATTTGGGGTCTCTTCTTCCCCTTGATTTCTGCTCTCCTTGCTGTTTCCTGCTCTTAAAGGTGGATTTTGAGAAAAACGGTAACCAAAATAATACCTAGAGGCATACAGACACACAAACACACACACCACACGCCCTCCCCACCCCGCCAACTCCCACTCTTTAGGACTAAATCCCAGTGCCTCTTAGTGACAGCTGTGTGATTTAAGTAGCTAACTGTTCCAGATTTTACAAGATATTGTTAAATATCTTGTTATTCAGTAACATAATTTAAAACACTAAGCAAAATAACAACAAAAACAGTTCCATATAATTCCTCTCACACTATGAGTGTATACATATATATATATATATATATATATGTATACACACATGCACACGCACACACACACATACATATAGATATGTATTTTCACCAGTCAAGCAGCTCTCTGAGGGGATAGACAGCAAACGATCCTATATAAAGATACTCAACAAATCATTGCTTTACCTCTAGATCTGATTTAATTTTTCTTGTGGGCATTAAACCCTGAGGTGGTGGGAAGAGACAGTGCAAAACTGCTGATGTTCTTACAGCTATGTATCATTACTTTCCTTTACCATCACCCGGCTGCCACCTCTGTGCTGTTTTTTGTGAAGTTCCTCTGGGCATTTCTGATAACTCACAAATCAGATTTCCAAAAATCATGGGAGAGGATGAAGGTCATGAGATCTTTAATCATGAGATGCTCCAAAATAATGAACATTATAGGAAGCTTTTTATTTTATTAGTTTCTCAAGCTGTGGGTAGCATCTGCTGGCCTCAAGGCATGTGAGAGCTTTTGATGGTCAAATTCCAGTCCAAAATGCCCAACTCAAACTGACTGCTCAGAAGGAGCTCCTGTTCCCAATCCTTCCCCAGTGAGAAGGTGCTGGTGACTCCTTCCCTGCTCTTCTTCCCAGTGGGGTCCTCAGTGACGGTATCTGCTCCCCAACTGCCCTGGGGGCCATGGCTGCCAGGATCTCCAGAGGAAGACGACTGCTTTCCTTCATTCCTCACCTCACCTCCTTCCCTGATCTCACAAAACAAAACAGGACACCCTGCAGGGCTGGATGATTTAGGATTTGGGTAATTTTTTTTCTTTTTCACATTTAAATGAGAAGGAATAATAGAAAAAAGAAACAATGCAGAGGAGGATTAGTGATATTTGGGGCACATCTGTTGGAGAATTGAATTAGTCTGTAGACGCCAGAAATTATGAGCATGTTCTCAAGATGATGTATGCTCAGTCTGAACGGTCACTGGATCATACGCGCCCATTCAACTTCTACCAATGCTGACTGTGCACAGGAACTATGCGCAGACAGAAGCCATGACAAAAAGTCTTTAATGTCTGCGCTCTCTTCCTCATGTATTTGCTGAGGATTAAAAACTCTCAGTCAAAAAGCTTACATTTTGTTTACACTAGATAGCTCTCCATTTATGTTCCAGCAATGAGACCAAGAGTGGTACAAACCTCAGGAATATTACCAACAATTTAAAACTTAACACAAATTATGGCAATGGTTCTTTTCCCCTTTAGTACCAGCATACCCTTGATATGCAAGGAACCAGGAGTCACAGTAAAATATTCTTCATTTACAAAAACGTTCAATTTTTGAAGTCCCTCGTGGCTTTGGAAAGAGAAGGTACTAACTCAGGATTTTGCAGCTCATGGTTTAGTGTTAATTCTCTGTCAACAGCACATGCCGCACCACCTTTGGCAGGCGCCTGCGTGAAGTCACCAGGCTCCAGGAAAAGGGGCTTGAGCACGCTGGGCAGGGACACACTGGGCTGCAGCAGGGGCCTCCTCACCACTGCTCCTCTGCCATCCTGGCACCACCTCACCCAAAGGCTTCCCAGGAAATGCTGAGAAAAAGCACTTTTTGCATGGTTTAGATGCAGTGGTGGAGAATGAGAAAGAAAACACATGCCCTTTTAGCCTGCCACAGCAACCTAACAGCAGTTTTTTTCTAAGGGATCCTATGGCTAATTTCTTTTATTTGACTCTTTTGCTGATGTTAAAACTATCTCCAACCTATGCAAGTTACCAAACCACTGGTTCAAGTGTACAGTACCCTGAAAAGCTCTCATCTCCTTCTGCATCTGACCTGTTAAGTTAAAGCTTTAGAGATCTTTTCAGGGTATGTCTATCACACAGGACTACATCAAGCACAAATGTACACAAGAGAGAAAAGAAACATGTAGACATTTCCAGTAATTGGTAAGTTCTGTGGTAGGTAGCAAGATATATATGTACATATAAACTGTGTATATACATATGTAAGACAATCTATCATAACACAAAACACTGATTTGGGGTAAGATATGGTCATGTAACACTGCCTTTCAAAAGCTTAAGCTTTATCTTTTTATGTATTTAGTAGGGAAAATATTACTGTAGATGCAAAGATTAAATCAAATTGCATACTGTCATTGTGTCTGCAATTTGCACTATATCTTACCTGTAATAAAACTCTTGGTACAGGCCCTTCTAAAAATCCCACCTTCTTGCCATTCTCTGCTAAAAACTGATGAGAAATCTAGAGGTATAAGAACAAAACACACCTCTGCATCACGTGCTAAATTCCTTTAGAGAGGAATATCTCCCACTCTATCTAATTTTAAGAGAAAGCGCTTTCCTCTACCTTAACCATCATGTATGCCTTCCATAATTTTTTCATTCTGTTCTCATGTCCTTTTCCCAGTGTGTCATTACGCAGCACGAACTGAAGGCTGCCGCAGCCACAGTGACTTTCAGGACATGTCCCCTTAGGGACAAATTTTGCAGTCTGGTCTTTATTTGCACCCCTGTGCACATACATGCTCTTCAGCATGGGAACCGGTTGCCTTATTTAACCCTCACGTGTTTCCAAGGACAGCAGTAAAGAAAAAGGTCACTTGTGAACACAGCATGCCTACATTCAGATGCCAAAAATGAGCTATTTCATAATGCAAATTGCAATTTTTACTGGGTACTGAATAGCACCACCAGGCACTGTAATTCCACAAGGATGTGGTTTCAAGGCAATTTCAGTCCCTCCAGATATTAAACTATTTATCCAAAGGAAGAAAGCAAGCAAGCCAAGGTGGCTATGTTGGCAAGGAGGGAGAGCGCAATAATGTCTTTTATCAACAGGAACTCAGGGTTGAAAAGTCAGACATGCTTTCAGGCACAAACAGATATCCTGCTCCTTTTTAGCCTGATTTTTTTCCCTAAACTGCTTTCCATAGAGGAGGACATCGAAGGGGGGCAGTTCCCAATTTCTAAAATTTTAGGGAAGGAGAAAGTTTTAGCACTTATTTTTGAATAATCTGGCAACTTCAAGCAATTGGAAAAGGACACTTCCTTGCAAGTAAGACAATTATCTGGCAGCAGAAAGAGGGGAAGATTAAAAAAAGGTCTCTGGAATATGGGAAAAGCAGATCAGGTCCTCCCCTTCAGTGGCAAACACCACTGTTTTCTTTAGGAGAGTCCAGCCCCTTTTCCACTAAGCTCCCATTTCATTTGCTCCATGTAGCTGTTACAAGCTTGATGTTCAGACTCAGAATAAGAGTTAAAAGAGGGAAGAAATGGCCTGTCCCGGTCCCCACCAGCCCTCTGGGATTAACTGCATGAGCCCTCCTCTGCACACAGACATTAAAGGAAAACTGGTGACAGCCTGCATTTTGTGTTTTCCAGGATTTTAACTTTTCACAGGGAAATCACACTCTCCCATCTTCCATGTAATCCAATAAAGCGGTAAAAATGATAGCACTGGGAAATAGGCAGACCTCAGTCAAAACCATACCTCTCAATGCTCAACGTGATCACAGCAGCTTTCTTGGAAAGAGGAAAAACGGCCAGTTAGTGAGAATACTTGAAAAGGAGCCATAAAATATTTTAAAAAGTAACTGAGAACAAAAAGCAACTAAATCTGAGAAGTCTGCTTTTCTTAATGAATCTTAGAAAAGATATTGCAATGTCACACACCTTGCTCAGAAAACCTTGAAATAAATGTACTTTATAATCTACAGAATAGTAGAAATTCAAGTTACACAGAAACACCCCCCCCAAACACATATATATATTTGTTTCAGACTGACCAAAAATGAATCCATTCAAGTTCCACAGCTAGTAACTACCTCTTGTTAAGACACTTAACTAGATCAAAATTCAGCTATTTTGTGAAATACGGACACATTTTACAGTAAACTTATATGACTGCCAATTCTTGTTAGAGTTAGTATACTTTACTGTATCATCTGGATTGTGTTTAATCATTAATATAAGGCACTCATCTTCATAATAATGTTTCTTACAGTACACACAACAGTGTGCTGACCTCTTGAGTGTGGGTGGCCCTTTCTACCTAAATAATGTTTTTTAATTATTGTACTGGAGAACACAATATATTAGCTCTACTATGCTTAGCTAAAATGAACGTGAAAGATGCTGCGAAGCAAAATATATTCATCTTAAAACTTAAGATGAACTTAAAAACTCTGGATGATAAGCGCTCTTAATGTTTTGATCCTGCTGAGCAGGGGCACAGTACAGTAGGAGCCTCGGAGACCAAAGCCCAGCCCCGACGAGTCGCAGGGGATTTGGATGCAGGCAGCGAACCGTGATGCTCTGAACAAAAGAGCATTTGCAACCACAATGAAATTGCTGTTCCCACAATGCTGCGCATAACTGTACTGCAGAACTCTAATTATCTTGATGTTCAAGGCCAAGTGCCTCAGTGTGCTGCTCAGCTGTCGAAACTTTCAATCATCGCAACACAAAGAAGAGACGCACAAAAAACTACTTTAAACATTTTCTTCCCTAACGGGACATCACTCTAACATCCTCGTCTCTGAATCCAACAGTCCATCCTGCTGTCTCCGTGATCACAACTATACGCAGAAGCAGCACATGTTCTTCACAGTTTTGTGCTACTTTCCTTGATACGTGGTTTCCCAGTTTTGCGTTAGTAGGCAGGAGAAAAGGAGTCCTGTGTACTTTGTCTTTTGGAAGTTAAACTTCTCTTTGTTTTGGAATGTCTGCAGTATTTATTTCCAGCCTACTTGGAATTTCTTTTTTTAGCCATAACCTACGATCTGCTGTGAGAATCGTGAGGTGGTTTCCAGAACATGAGGTATATTGAAGAAAATAATGCCACAAATAACTTAAAGGCAGGTTGTTGGGTTTTTCTCCTCCTTTTCTTCTCCTTTTTCCTTATTTGATTTGTCTTCAGTGAGAAACAATGAATCAAGACACCTTACCACTGGCAAAAGAAACACTTAAAGGGTAGTCAAATATATGGGCTATTTTGACACTCACTAATTGTACGTGTTGATGTTTTAAAATGCACTTATGTGGCTTACATGCCTTTTAAAATTTTATCCAAATAACCTTTTCCAACATTAAAAACAACTATAAGAAAAAAACCTAAGTCATACGTTACACAAGGTTTAACATAGCTAAATTAACAAAAGCACAATAGTAAACCATGGTCACAGGGTAATTTGCAGTAATTTAATAAGCTACTATTTAAAATATTTAAATTAAAATAACTCTTATTTAGTGTGTGTAGTTTCTCTCAGGTGAATGTTCTTCAATGCATATATATGTTCAAAATTATGACAGTGTACCTCAGTTAGGTACCTCAGTAAGGAGGGGTCCTACATGTACCTATAAAATTATACTATCAAATAGCTCTACTTTGTATAATTACTCTCCACCTTCTACTTTTTTTTGGTTAGTAATACCAACAGAGATAAGCAAATACACCATTACTAAGGATGTTAAAAAGCCTGGGAGAGTTAAGACTCCCCTTTAGATGTGGTACAAGAAATCCCATCAGTATGAAACCAGAAGAACACGTTGAGAGCAAGTAAGAGCCTGAGAACTGCCGCAAACTGATAAAGCAAAATCAGTCAAAAAGGAACAGAAGGAGAAGTCAGGTACCACAGGTACCTAAGCAGGTACCAACACTAAACACTTGTTAATCAGCCGCTCCAAGTAGTTCCCACGCAGGAAAGCTGGACGAGTGGCTCAGAGCATCACTGCATTAATTCTGCTTTCCAAACCTCTCTTCCAGGCTCAGAAAGGAGTTTCCAGAGAACCGGAGGGAAATCAGCATTATTCCAGTTGTTCCAAAATGGGAGGACTTCAGTAATCGCACACTGTCACCGGCAGACTGTAGGCTACCAGAACGCCTGACAAGAGTAGGCTAATCAAATACAATGCACGTGCATGTCCTTTGCTTTTGCAGAGCACCTTGACTTGATACCATAGAGCATTTGGTTCAGAACCTACCCTCTCCCTCACTTACAATGTAAGCAGGCATGCATCAAGGGAATGAAAAACTAACAGGTCCAAAAGTGTACAAGAATAATCTTCAAGTCGGTTATTTTCCAAGTTCTTTGGACATCGATTTTCAGCTTTATGTTACTTAACATTATCAGCAACGGGAAACACAGCATAAAATCATCAGTGATAAACTCTGTAGGTGACGGAACAGCGGAGGAGGGTAAATAAAGAGAAGAACAGGCCAACTACACAGCTGTCTGAAGAAAAAGCAAAACAACACATTGGAAAAACCAGAACATGAGCTTTAAGCAGGAGGTCAGATTTCCTAGACACTGAACTGCTTGGAAGAGCTGAATTCAGAAGTGTTCGTACTATCCAGCTGCCTTCCAAAGTGAGGGTTAAGTGACTGCATTGGTGTCTGATCTGTTGCTTTCTTTTACAAACTACCCTTAATGCATCCACTATTAAAATACCCTGTAAGAGCTGGAGTCTTGTCGAGTCGATCTAAAACTAATTAAAAAGAACAAACAAAACATTAGGTCTGTAGCTCGGTTTTCGAATGACAGGCATGGACTTTGATCTGTGCAAGTGTTTCCACAGGCAGGAAGGATAAGCCACGGGGCTCCAGAAGAGGAGTCTCAACCGCAGGCGTTTTAACCGTTCGGCCGAATCAAAGACGATCATGCGAGCAGCGTTTTGGGGCAGGGGGCAAGGAGGCTTAGTGCACGGCTGGGAATGCTTTCAAGCTTTAAACAGTAGCTAGTTAATATACACTGGGATGAGGGTAATACAATAAAACTCTTTGCCTAGGTTTAGGGAAAAAAATGCAGATCGATGTGAAAGCTGCAGGCATTTTACACTGCGAATATTGAGAATGAAACTGTCAACAAATGCACCACAGTAATTCAGTCGGAAAAGACCTCTTGCATCCCGACAAGTGAGCTTAGGCTGAAGATTAGCTGAAGGAAATACCCTTCAGACCCAAATCCCTCTGCGGAAACGGCATACCTCTTCAGCAGCACCTGTGAATCTGATATAAACTCCAGACTTCCAATGTTAATCTCTTGCAATTAAGGAATGTGGACAGAAATATAGTCAATAGAAGTACGACATGATTTACAAGTAGAGAGATTTCAGCTTTTGACTGTATTTTTTAAAAAGTGCAACTTCACTCTGCTTTTATTGGGCTATTATTCCAGTTACTCTATTGGGCAAGCAGCAAGGTAGTCCCGGTAGCTGGGCCAGCTCCTCCGGTCGAACGCAGAAGCGCTTTGCTCTAGCCCAGCCACGTGCTCGCCTGCCCCCTGCACGCGCTAGCACTTGGTGCTACTGCAACCACCACCGAGGGCCCATCTTAACATACAGGGCACAATAAATCTCCAAGTTTAACACAGTGGGTACGTGGACCCACAGGCTGGGAAAGAAATATCTTTCACAGCGAGATCCTCCAGGTTTCCGGCCATCTGTAGCCCAGAAATAGCACTGAGCAGCTGCAGCTGCTCCTGACTCTGCCACCGACCGCTTTTATGTGACCTGGAAGAGTTCAGGACCTTGTGCCTCAGCCTCCCCAGCCCTTTGGGGAGGAAGGCAGCACCCCTCTCACTCAAAGTGGTGCCTCAGAGGCTTCATTTATCAATAGCAACTTTTGCAGAGTCCACAGCAATCCTTAGGTGGAAAGTGCTTTGTATCTGATTTGCTTGTAATGATCAGCAGTCATCATTCCCTGACATTACACATACCTCAAAAAAGAGAATTTTGCCAAGTGATACCTCTTTTTCTGAATATCCAGACTTATAATTTTTTTCATGATTTCATGACAAAAAATGGACGTAATGCTAAAAGGAGAGAAAGTGAATTAAGTATCATAATTGACTATTGTGTTCTTGAAATGCAGCATGTACTATATAAAAGCCAATGGAAGACAACTTATCCATGGCTAATTGCAAAGACAAGGTTTTAAGAGTTCCTTATATGTTTAGATATTAAGTCAGCTCACAAGACAACATCTGGGGTTTATTGGTCATATGGGGAAACTTCAAAGCACTGAGAAGATTTATGAGATGCTATGTCTAAAAGCATATAGCTGAGCGATGAAGATCAGAAAAGAAGAAAAAGAGCCTTCTCAAGCTTTTGCACCAAATCATGCTCTGAAAAATGTTGGGAGAAGGTAATCTCTGCTTCGGGCAGCCCACTGCACTGCATGCAGGGCCCTTGCCAGCACCGAGCGCGTGAGCCCCTCTGCTTTCAAGGAGCCACAGGTTGGGAACAGCAGAGAGGTACCAACCACCTGAGCTCCCTCTGCGCATCATTGCTGCCAACCGCAGGGACCGAGCTTGCAAAGTCTAGACCAACTGAGCTGTCTGTTTATTTCAGTAAGGAAGAAGAGGGTTTCCCTCACAAAAATCTCATGCTGATGACGTAAAGAAAAATGAGAAAAGGAGATGGAAAAGACTGTGTTGGGACAACTGTGAAAACAAGAACTGAGAACAAGGTAAGAAGTACTAATCCCAAGGAAGGACCTGAGAAGGATATATTCATTTGCACCTCCATCAGATGTGAAAAAGCTACCTCAGCTGTGGAGAGGGGCAGGTTCACAGAAATAAAAGAAAAATTATGTTTCAGTTATAAACACCTAGTTTCAACCACAAACATCAGAACAACAACATGGCATAGCACTTCTGAAAAAAAAAAGAAAATTTTCTAATGTTGCACAGATTTCCCTACGTCACAGGAGCGGAGGCATTCAAAATGAGATTTCTTCTGCTATTGCCATACAGAAATAGCAAGTAAAGACAATCAAATATTCCTCTGAGGTTTCCAGAGACAACGCAAGTGATTAAGAAGTCAGTAGTCAGCACTCGTCCTCAACTTCTGCAGTCAGAGTCACCAGAATAACTTTATAAAGAGCTGCTAAGATTTGGTACAAGTGGGAAAAGATAAAGCCTTCAAATTCTGGAAAGGGCATAAATCACCTGTTGTAAATCACCCAGTGCCCTAATAGCTGTAGTTATATTTAAACTCTTGAAAATGAATACACTATTTTTTACAGCATTATGTCCTGCCACTTTTTTTCATATTTTTATAATATAGATGCACCTGGAATCCGCTATCACAACTTTGCAGATAAGGACTAAAAGACACTCTTAAGGCAGCAACTGTACAAAGTATTGCCTTACTATTTGAATGAGGTATCACAGAGAGACGCTCCACAAAGTTGTCCAGCTGTAACAGTATTTCTTATTTGGTGCTTTGTGTCAAACTTTTGACACAAACCTGGTCAAAAATGTTTGAAAGTGTTGGCAAAGCCCCACAACCCAGAGATGGTAAACCTTGTTCGGCCTGGCCATTATAAAATTATGACCTTTTATAAACTGAACAAGTAGCTAAAGATGCAGTAAGAAGTCTAAAGGAATCATATTAAGATACCCTGTACAAGATTTTGCTGCTACAAACCTATGATCCCAGTGGCTTAGTGGAGCTGCAAAAGTATAACTGAGGCTGGAATTTCAGACACTCCAGTGTAAGATAAAATACTCATTACAGCTACCCTGGCTGCCAGATTTCTGTACTTGAAAGCTGAAATTCTTCCAAATAAATCTCTCTGGCCTGAAAAATGAGAATCTAGTATCGCACCAAGTAGTGAAATTACTGTCTAAAGAATGGATGTAAGTAAAGATACCAGAGAACCAAATCTTCACATTTGCTATTACTGCTAGTACACTGTTGGAAAGAGGCAAACACTGCAAACTTAAATATGAATAGTGACTTCTGGCACGATTCTGCAAAAACAGCTATAATTGCCTTCTCACAGCGCAAAGTGAGAATTCACAGAGGTAAACTTAGATGCCATGATTTCTCATGTCAATATGGTATCACAAAAATAAATTAGGAGAAAAAAAGTATAACATGTAAAAGATCTCTAATTGCTGTATTTGATTACTAGAAGATTTATAACCACTTAAGATTTCCCCCTCTACTTGAAATGAAATCCAAGGAGAGATACAGAGAATATGGGAACTTCTCTGACAATCTTTTCCCTCAAAATCACTCCTGGCTACGGCTTGGGTAGCAGAGGAGGCAGAGAGAATGCCCTGTGCTGAAGAGAACAGTGGGAACATTAAATCTCTCCGTTGTTTTAGGTTTTTTTTCCCCCCCTTGAGTGCTTTTGTCCTGTGTAAATAAAATTTTACTTTATGGAAACGTTGAGAGCTGCTGTGAGGATCCAGTCATGGCAGCAGACACCAGCTCGCGCAGGACTCGCAGCCGGCCGGAATCACGGGAATCTGGTATGCAGAAAGGTGGCAACTAACGGCCTCAGTGATGTGTCCCAGAGCCGGCACCAGCACGGGGCTGGACGTACAGCTCGCTCAGGAACCGTGGCAGCAACCACACCTCCTAAAACCGCGTGGCTCACATTATGTTTTGCCCTTCAGGGGTTCGCCCCTGTGAGGTACGTTTTTACCTCTGTCCACACCTTCACCTACGGCTCACTTCAGCTGCTTCTGCTGCACTCGAAGACACATGAAATAGAGCTGAAAAAATAAAATGTGCTTTCCACAGCGTTCATTGTATTTGTTGCTTAACTAAATTACATCCTTCAACTTTCTGGTCATGCACATAGCTCCCTGCAATCAATGGCACTATGGTGACCGTGTGCTGCTCTTCACTTACATGCACACATTTGGATAAAACAAAAGAATCTAATGCGGTTCTTATTCTGAAAAAAGAGATTAAAAATATACGTCCTTGTTCACTCACCTCCTTACATCACAGGAACTGAAGCTAATTTCAAGTATCCAAGAACTAGTGAGTATTCAAATTTCAAAAATATCTTCTAAAAGCTCAGTTTACCTTTGTGCTAGTAACAGAAGACTCCTGAAGAAAGGGAAACTTTCATCGTGTATAAATGACTAACAATTACAACCAAACAAGTGGAGAGCTTCAAAGCAGGGTGGAAAAATGGGGGGAAATTCCATCCCATTAAGATAGGACATAATTATCTCCTACAGGAAATAAATGTTATATTTTTAACAGGTGACCAGTCAGATATATTTGGTACAAGGATACGATTGTGTAGTGATTTATCATCGACTTTCAGCATATCTTACCAAAGAGATGACAGCTATTAGTATTTTCTTACAATTATTTTTCCTCATAGGCTCTTAATTGGGAAACTGGAATTTCAGCGCTTCTAGTGCTGCAGGCTGCACTGCAGTGGCTATTATCATTCATATTTCATCTTTTACAGTTAACTCAAAGATTCCTAAATATCTCATACTGATATGTTACTACACTGAGTTAATACCACTGCAACATTTTTGTGATGCTGGAATTTCTCAACTGTCAGCCAAAGCCATTCTCTATTCATACCCTCAGCCAAACACGGTTCTACTCATTCTCATTTACTACCACTACATTATATAATTCAACATGCACTGCTGTTATTAAAAAATCTACACTAATTAAATATTAAATAGATATAAAATCTGTACCATGTATGTAATATATACTTTTATATAACCGGAAAACACAACATTATATGATTCTATGATTAACAGATATAAATTGAACTTGTAAATGCACATTAAATTATCTTTAAAAGGACAAAAATCATGGGTAAAATAACACAGTTCATAAAGGGGACTGGGGCAAGATTCAATAATGGATCAAGTACTTTGTAAAATATTTCTGGTAATGTATTATTTGTTGACAACATTTTCCACCTAGTTCGGTAAAGGGGATGAAAAACAACTGCCACCTAATGACCACCACATGTGGGTAAGTGTGTCAGGCTTAATGAAAAAAAACGTTGTCACATGATGTCAAGCCTAAAGGCACTAATATAACATCAACTAACCATGGAGTAGATATTCATCTTGAATAGGGCTGCTGTGATTTCTCCTGGTCGCCCTAACTCAAGGGTCCGTGGGGAGAAACAGGCCAGCGCCGGCCCCGCGAAGCCGCCCCGGCTGAAGGAGCTCTGGCATGCTGCCGCGTGGGACATGGTGCATCTCCTCTGAATGTGTACCATGTCAGCTCTGCTCCTCAAAACATGCACCATGGCTGCTCTGAGTACCGTGTTAACTATTAAATCTGTTCATGAATTATATATTTGAATAAGACCACCCTCTTCATTGTTTTTTAGTATATTCAGTCTTTTTTCCAGAGACTTCTATCTCGAGATCCTCAAAACCTGATAGACAGGAAAGCATATTATTCCAAAACCTAAGTCATGGAGGAGTAAATTTATAAACATAGTTTTGTTTAATGAGACTTGCTACTCAAAACCATTCCTATTTATACTATTTATTACACGAACATGTTAAAGGAAATGAACTGGTCATAAAATCTATTTTGTGATGCCTAGTCCTGCATATAGTTTGCATCAGTTACTCACAAGGGAAAACGGACTTTACAGTGTATTCCGTTGTATAAGTCCCTCATGAGAAGTTGGGTAGGAAAACTAGCAAAGAAAGACTGAAAATCCCAGCCATGTCACAACCAGATTCAGGATTTCACCAGCTAAACAAAAAGATTTTTCTTATGAGGGTCTTGCTGTCCTGAGGCCCCCTCTGATCTGGGGGAAGCTCTCCTCCTGCTCCTCTCGCAGGAAAAAGCCCTCGTTTACTTGCTGCTGCCATGTCCCTGCTCACTGGCAGCTGTCTCCTCTCACTACTGCATTTTTAACTATAGTCTTGAGCCAAAGCCATGGGAAGGGAAGGAAAATCCTTCCATTTAGAGGGTTTGATTCATCCCAGTAGGCAAGAGCATCATGTAGCTTTTTCTTTATATGAAGGCCTGAATAATTTATCTTCTCGATTTTTTATAACTTCAGTGGCTAAAACAGACATTCCTTCAATGTTAGCATAAATTAGAGCTAGGCAGTACATAGGTGCAGGACGCTTAAACATGTGCACAATTTCAAACATAAATAATCCCTCTGACTTTACTGAAGTACCAGAAAACATTCAGTTAATATTCCTCCATAACTTTTCAAGAGTATTTAAGAAGCAGCGCTTTGATCTTTATTAGTTGCCAAGTGAACTACGAGGCCAAGTAACTTCATCACCAGACTGCTAGAGACAGGTTTAGAACAGACCTGCAAGACCCTATGTCTTTCTGGACTTTATCTGGATATTTGCAAGCTGAAGCTGACCTGAAGTATTTCCCATAAACGTATATTATTGCAAGGGCTTGGGAACACGAACCATCCTTACGTTCTGTGCTTGCACAGAGGGCTGGTGAGCTGAGGCCACACAACATCTCTATTAACAGGTAACAGCTGCTTCAGCTGAGGTGCAGCACCCTCAATGGACACACTGCTTGTGGTCTGCTGTCTGTCTGTGGTATGGCTGAGGGGCCAGAAAGTCATTAAAATGTAGAATCATGAATCAAGGCATGCGTTCAAGGGATGTTTGCACAAACATTTGTATTGAGCAAAAATCCATGCAACTAGAATCATTTCAGCAGTTATAGGACCCCTGTAAAGGCCTGGTGCAACACATGCTTCTTATAATCATGTGTGCAAAGAGATACAAGACTTATCCTAAGTGACATGTGACATGTAAAGGCCTTCTCTCCACCAGAAGTTAGTGTCAGGAGTTTTTCTCCCTTTGAGTAAGAATGTCAGCAATTTCAGCTTGATATAGAGCTGGCTCAGTTGATGGTCTAACATATAAATCATGGGTAATAGATAAGATAAACACATACCAGTGTAGTCCTCGTAGCATTCACAAGTGTAGCCCCCTTCTCGGCTCCGACACAGCCCGTTGTTACCGCACGGGTTGGAGTAGCACAGGTCGATCTCTGTTTCGCAGTAGTCACCAGTGAACCCCGGGGGACACCGGCACCTCAGCCCGTTGATGGGGTGGATGGGGCGGAACAAGACAGTGTTTGAACTGATGAACGGAGCGGAGCTGTCGAACTTCAGCACGGACACACACTTCATGTAGTTCTCACAGGGCTCCCGCAAGCAGATGTTGTCGTCAAAGGGCAGCACCCTCTGCGTGGAGATCATGGTCAGCAGGGTCCTGTTGAGGTAGATCTGCTCCTGGAGGTCCTCAGAGGGGAAGAACTTGTTTCGAATGCCACCCGGGAGCAATGCTGAGAATGTTACGTTGAGGATATTGGAGCTGACGTCTGTGTCATTTTGGATGTTGAAAACGAAAATGCTGTCCTTGGCAGTGGACAGCACTGTTGCCACCCCTTCCACAAACAGAGAAAGGAGGGGAGAAAGAAACTTCTCCTGGGACATGTTTTCCAGGCGCACCGTGATGCTGTTGGTGAGCATGTCGTCCGTGATGATGGTGACGCGCAGAGTGCAGATCGCCGTGACGCTGTGGACACCATCTGAAGGGAAGAGAGAGAGAACAGTGACTTGAGAGAACAGGTTTCAGCCCATGGACATGGAGGCTCAGCACTCTCCTGTAAGAGAGACCTGCATGGCCTTTTACTGCACCGGGATGTGAGAAGGAAATGTATCTATCTTCTGCAACGTAAATCAATGCCGTATTTTATGCGTCAGGAAAACAAAACAGAAAAGGATTGCAACTCGAAAGACTAGAAGCAGCTAGGAAAGCCCCATGTACCTGAAGAACATCCCAGGCAAGCATCTGGAAATGGCGAGCAAGCAAAGGACCGTCTGACGGCTGTGACACGGCTCACGGGAAAGGGAGCTCTTTTGATAGGAACTACATATATCTAAATACAAGTCACTGCTAGTCAACAACTGGTGCTGGGAAGCTGTCACTTTTCACAGCACAACACCAAAATTATCTTCTCCAAGAGTGGTCTCAGGCTTAAGGAGGCAAAAATATGCAGAGGCAGAGAATTGTTACTAGAGCTTTAGATAAAAGTCATCTAAGGAAACAATTCTTCACATTTGAACATTTGAATTTCTTCATTCTTCACCTTTGAACTTCTTCAAAAATCTTTATGAAATTAGAGAAAGTTACCCAAGTTGAATAAGCCCATAATGTCCACAAGCATTTAGAAACAGTTCCATTTATTTTTCCTTTAAAGTGTTGTTGATATTGGTTTGGATGTTTTGCAATGGAAAACTGAAATATATACATAGTACTAATACCCGATACTGACTGAGAGATGCCACTGTAAAATCTTGGTACACTCTTAGGATTACAATGAACATACAAACTATAGAGTGTTCTTTCATTATGAGACATAATTATTAAACAGAGGTAGTGCCGTAATTAACACAAATTTGACATGAGCATGGAATTAGAAATTGCATCATCACTGGAATCAAAACACTTAGTTCAGTTCTGTCTCCTTGCTACCACTAAGGACTTATTTTATTGCTGATCCACCATATTTCATTAAAAATACAGATCACATTACACAAAGTATGGTTAGTAGCATCTAGAAATCCCAACAGAGATTAAAACTGCATTCTGATAGGGAGTATACAGCTAATAAGAAAAATTCCTTCTCAAAAACCTTATGGTGTAAGCAAAGGACAAGAAGTAGTGGTTCAGGCAGAGAAATGAACTGATTTAAATGGCAAATATCTGGCCCACAGAGGTAGGCCAGGATTCAGTCCTTCCAGGTCTCTGCTCAGTGCCATATTATTAGCCCAAAGTACCCCTGAAATAATATAACTTTCACAAATGACTGGCTATTGCATTTATTTTTACTAACTTTACATGTGATCTGCTATTATATTTATTTTAAGATAGGTATGGAAAATTATTCTGTGTCACCTTAACATA
This sequence comes from Rhea pennata, assembly GCF_028389875.1. Classification (NCBI taxonomy): domain Eukaryota; kingdom Metazoa; phylum Chordata; class Aves; order Rheiformes; family Rheidae; genus Rhea; species Rhea pennata. The sequence goes on from NC_084663.1 coordinate 17,047,035, forward strand.
AAATCACAGCAGTAACTGCATTTAAATCAATCTAAAACCCACATAAGATCAAAATTCTAATAGCACTGATTTCTAAAGGTCATTTTCTTAGGGGTTATTACCAAAATTGTGAGTAAGTTTATGACCCGTTTTGAGCTGTTACCAAAAGATCTTTCAAGAACAGAAAAATCATAGTGGCTTATTTTCTATTCACTATCATTGGTGCACCTAAAGTGCTGTTTATTTTAAAAACAAATGCATTGCTAAAAGATTTTTCTTCCAGTAGTACACTAGCAAGAGAGGAATTTAGAATAGCACAATAAACCAAATGGCTTTCGACTCCTGGTCAGGGTGTCTGTAAAAGCTTAGCTGTTGACCGTTTTCCTTTCACGCTGAAGCAGCTTTTCAGCAAATAGGAAAATCTTCCCTCCTGTGTGCCGCTTTACTGCTGCCTTGTTAAAAGTAAATAGCAAAAGAAGTCACTGTTTGGGGTGATCTTTTTGATGTATCCATCGGACCAGCTCACTCGCCAGCTTTCACTTTCTCTCAAGTTTGCGCAGATCCTTTTCTTCAAACCTATTCTAGAAATACGTCCATGTAGACACAAAGATGCTGAATGCTTTAAAAATTATCAGAAACGAAGTCCTCATTGTAAGCCTGGATTTCTGGTCAATTAATAATACAGGACGCGTCTTATTTTCTTAACTGACAGACTCAGACTAGTTTACCCACTTCTGTCAACTGCAGGGCTCATTCCACTGAAAGAACAGAAGCAGAACAAACTACTTACTTTTTTTTTTTTTTTTTTTCCAGAAAGCAATCAGCATTTGCTTGGCTGTTCCAGAGGATGCCTGAACTATTCTGCTATTTGTTGCACAATACGCTACACAACTCCTCTCATATCAGCAAGGAACAAGAATACTGGACAATGGGCCCTTTTCTTAAGAAAACACTATGATCTATAGTCCCTGGTATGTATAGTAAGGGGACAAAATACTATCCACTGTCTGACAACACATTAGAGTCTACAAACTGTCATAATCAATATCAACTGTCACAATATACAAGAGCTTCCCAGCATTCACAACAGCTATTCTGACACAGTTAATAAATCACTGGAAAAAGCCCAGCGTCAGATACCACATAGACTTGTTGTTCTGAAGACAGCACAAAAGAAAATCAGGCACAGGCTGTGCAATCTCCAAAATTAAGTCATGTTTTAAGAGCAAATTCATCTTGGTGCAGCCCGGTTGCAAAGCATTAAAATAAAGTGGGAATAAAAAGGCGCTGAGCGTGTCTCCTGTGTGAGGGTGTTCTGACAAAAAGCGATTGGCACAACTTTCCAGTTTGCTGGACAACTGTCTATTTTGTATCACCAGTGAGTTTGAAAGCAAAATTACTGGGTTTGTTAATTTTATTAATTCAGAAATCCATAAAATGCTAAAAAAGACCCGTATGCTTTTATGTGACCAGATTAGTATCAATTCTGCTTTCAACAGACAAAATTTGCTTTGAAGACCTCAAACAAGTACAATAAAGACTGAGGAAATTTGTCCTTGCCTTTAGTGTGAGTTGTATGAAGCCCTAAATACAATAATATATGTGTTTTGAGATTCAAAAGCTGGAGCTCCATTCAAAAGATGGAGCTGAAATGCTCCATGAAAGTTTCAAATGTTTACTGCCGGAAATGCAAGAAAAATGATATTAGAAAGTAGCATTTTAGGGAGTAGTAACACTACATAGTTTCACTGTCTGACATGCTGACTGTACACAGCTATTCAATATAAATGCACAACCAATCTGTTATTCTGCTAAAAGACTCTAACATAATCTGTTTTTACACAGATCTTAAAGATACAGCTACAAAAAAAAATCTATATCAGATGCAAGAGGGATTCAGTCAGAGTTGTGAAACAAGTTTCAAATAATATTACGCAGGAGAAACTCACGATACACTCTTCTCTTCAGAGTAGACCTATGCTTACACAAATGCATGCATGGACAGATGGCCTGTTGTCACCAGGGCCATCACCTGGTTGGCTTCCACAAACAGGTTGGACGCAAGGGTCTTCCTGAGAGAGCTCTAAAAACACAAGCCACGTTGGCAGATGGGATGTGTAGGCACCCTACTGAGAGTGGCCTGAGCAGGCAGCATGGATCCTAGCAGCCTAAGCCACAGGCATCCCCATGCCCTGAGAAAATGCAAATGCGGAATTGTTCAAGAAGCACGACAGCATTTGACCCATCTTTTTGTAGGGTTGACTCCTAAAATCCCTGTGACAATGGCTTCCATCACTCTCCCCTACAACTGCTCTTCTGTAAAGCGGGGATAATGGCCCCTATAGGTAAACTGTAAGGTGGAAGCGTGCCGATGTTGAAATGTGAGATACTGGTGTAATGAAGACAATGTAACTATCCTAAACAGCTCATAAAATACTATTTCAAAAAATGTTGAAGCCAGGTTTACCAAAAACAAGGAGGAAAGATGGGGAAAAAAAATCATCTCTAGCATCTTACACTTCTGTGACTGGACAAATATCAGCATTCTGGACAGCTGGGCGGCCATACAAGAAAAGTGGCGTTTGTCACAAATGCAATCCATGCCCACCAAATTTGTATCCTGGCAATATTTTTCTTCATATGATTTCTAAAAAATAAATACCCAGAAGGTAGAAATCTAAGCAGTGGGTGGTAATTCGTGCCATTGTCATTGATGAACAGGCTCCCTAAAGACAGAACGACTAATCTTAATCCTCCATCAAACTAATGAAAATATTTAATAGCAACCGCACACTCTGATGCATTACAAAGAAAAGAGAAGCCAGTAAGGTTGACAAAAGCTCAAACTTCTCTAAAACACACTAACAGATGAAAATTTATTAAATAGGCATTGTTTTATGATTACTTTTACTTTACGACAAATCCAATCAAATCTGAGACTTTAATCTCCACTTTCTACCTTCTGGCAGTCTGTAAACCAAAGAATTTTATTATCTAGAAATGTAAACATAGCAATGTTTAACTGAAATGTGTATTTGGCAAAGGCAGTACCTGGCCAGAAAGAATCTTTTTGTTTGTTTTTTAAGTTGGCAGAAATAAAATAATTAACACTTTTTTGGCTTAATATATACAAAGCTATTAGAGCTAATTATCAAAGATAAATGTTTCATATAAATGCTGCATCATCAGAAGTTTCTTTCACAAATACCCTAGCCTACATTTACTTTAATTCTGCTTTATAATGCAGCTGGAAATAACAGATGTTAGAGTTTAAAAAAGAGCCACGCAAACTTCTTGGCTAGCATTATACAAAGTAAGGACACTCTACAGGTTCAAATAACCTTCTGTTTTTCCTAGCTCCTAAGAAGTAAGCGTATCCATGGGTAGCAGATATCATCTGGTAACATGCCTTCAGATGATCAAACCTCCACCCCTCACTGCATGCAACCATGTCTTTCCCTACTATGGGAGTTAAGATACATGAGGAACAAGGCTACGCTGAGCAGAGCAGCAATTCCTTCCCTACAAATCTGGACCAGAGAAGAAACAGATGGGTTGAAGTGGTTGCCAAAGGGCAAAGAAATAGTGGCAAAAGACCTCAAGGTTTTCAGCTGTCTGCTGAACACTGTCTGCTAGCCCAGTACTAAGCCTTTTATGATGATGAGGAGGAGAATACTTCCAGCATCTACCTCTTAGGAAGCAGTAGCACGTAAGTAGCAGCAGCTCCTGCAGTGAGGACAACAGGCAACATCTAGCTGGATCAGCAGCGCTGGAACCCAAAATATGCTTCTTGCTGAGTAGACATCAGTAAAAACCAGCAGACATCCATAAAAGTGATATAAGTAGTCCGGCATTAAATTTTGGTTTGCCTCACAAAAACTGAACATTTTGCAATGCAATCCCTTCCTTGCATTTCAACTACCATTGAAACAGTTTTTAAATGCATAAAATATCAGCATATTAATGTCATCCCTTCCAAACTGCTGTTGTAGGCATTACAAAGCTGTTCTATGATCAGAAATGAGAAGACTATGAACATCCATGAGTCAAACTCTTCAAAATACCGTCCACTTTATGGAAGTTCGAGGACCTACAGCACAGAGAAAATAGCTTAAAAGAAAGTAAACTACACAGAAAATGGAGGGTGGAAACCTAAGTAAGACCATGTTAGCAAAATAGCAGAAAATATATGTTTAGCAGAAAGGAAAATAGGCATAACTGAATTTACAGAGAGATCCCACCTCGGGGTCTAGACACGTAAGTTCAATAAGGCTGCCTGCAAACAGGAAGCTGCTTCCCAGTCTGCAAACAGTCACACTGGAGAAGCGGTTCAGGACAGAAAGTGTGTATGAAACTTCAGTTTGGACGCTTCTTCAGGGCACCTTCACAGAGCATCTGTGGGCTAGGGTTTGCGCTAGTTCTCAGACAGGTCTGAAAGAAGAGCCAGTCGCCAAAACTTCCACCGTGCAGCCCAAAGGTACGCAGCTGCCCACGAAAAGTCCCTGTTTTGCGATGGGAACAGGTGAAAGTACAAATTTGTCTTTTGCTAGAGAAAAGTGACATTGAATAATGCAGTAAAAGAAAAGGGGACAAAGCAATGCCTTTAAGAAATACACTCGGTCATCTCCTTTTGGAAGAATGTAAACGCATTTTGTATAACATCCTACCATTTCTCAGAGTGACAATGACGGATGCTGTCAAAGCCTCCCAGCTCTGGGATCAGAAACACTGCTGAAGGGCAATTCCATCCTTATAGAAAGTTAGATGAAATGACAAGGGACTGGTTCCCTTCAGCCACATGAAACTAATGCTGACGTTTTGTCCCTTCCTTTGTTTCAAACTACCAGTCTCCGCTTTGCACATTTAGAAGGAGCACTGACTGCCAACACCGTTTGTGGGCTTTGGAAAGGATATATGGTAATAATTATCTATTATTCACACAGTGCCAAATGTTTACATTAGAAACACTGCTCTGAAGAACATACAAGCCAAGGTCTGCTCCAAGGGCCACTGAGTCAGCGGGAGGATTCCCACCAACTTCAGCGGGCTCTGAACTTGGCCTGGGCTGGGCATAGAGCAGAAAACTGCTCTGGTGAGAGCAGAAAACAAAAGAGGAGAGATGAGCAGGGCAAATATGAAGACAACTAGAGCCTACAGTTGCTTGGGAGGCAATGTGCACTGCACAGTGTTACTTGCTAAAGCTGCTCTGAAGTTGTAAGGGTTTTCTAAAATCAGAGGTTTGCTAAAATCAAGTGTCTGAATCCATATTCAGACATTTCTAATTTTCCAAAAAGAACGAGCAACTGCAGTCCCTCTTCTGCGGAGGCTCATTTTTGAAAACACTGGCCAATGCTGCCTGGCTTCCTTTGCAGAAAAGGGGGTTGAGGATGGAAACAGAAAAGAAGAAGAGCATGAAAGACATGTGACATGGTGCGGGGGAATATTAGCTCACAGCAACATAAAACAGAAGGCAAGGCACTGCCAGGACCCCAAACAGTGGTGCATTCGGGCAAGCGAGCTGTGCTGTGCTGCGCAGGGAAGCGCACTGGCCACAGATGTTCCACGGCAGAAATGAGCAAAGTGGCTGGTGGTCAGGAAAGGAAGCTTGAACTGAAGTCTGGAGGCAGCATATTATCTAGGAATATGCTACACAGTTTATCACGGGTACCACATCATGGACTTTAGCAAGAGCTGGCAACCCTAAATAAGCAATTGCAGTCCTGGGCAGGTTTTCAAAGACCTCTCCAAGCTCCTTTAATGGGGGCTATATTGGATTTGTATGGTTCAAGATGACTAAAGGATCTAGACTACTATGTTACGCAGCAAACCACATTTGTTTTCCCATATATTGCTATTACAACATACATTAGTGTTTCACCAAAACAGTGGAAGCAGAAACTGTATGCAAGCAGCTTATTTCTGCTGATATGCCACAACAAAAAGTTTAACAGCAACAATTGTACATATTTTCCAGACAAAGTTGAGTGCATTTTAACTGACATGGGAGTCAATTTAAAGAAACTGCAAGATTTGCCCAGAAAACCCAAGTTCATTCAGAGATTTTGTTAAAATACGAGAGAGCCTGCATTCAGCAAAAGCCTTCCCAGACAACCATGGACAGTATACAAAGCTGCTTTTTAATACCAGTAATGATTATGGTAGATACGTTCAAATATCGGTCAATATATTTAACGTTCCGACAATTTGTAAAGAAAAGAACGTGGATAAAATCCCAGGTCTGCTTCTGTCTAACAAAGCCACTTGACCGTCAAGCCATAACAGAAGCAGTTAAGTATTCCGGTAAGTGGGATAATCACTTGTTCCTGGAGTCTGAATAGCAGGCCGAGGCAATGTTTTGTCGTTTTAATGAAGACCCCTAGCCCCTGAGAATCTGAGCTGATGAGATGTGACAGGCTGATATCTCCAAAAAGGAGAATAAACTCTTTATGGGAACTTTCTGGACTGCAGTAACAATAACGCGTTACTAAGCCAAACAGTTACCAAATTTGCAGCCATGTTATCGTAAGGCCTTTCACAGCCCATCATTGTTTTAGGAAAAAAAAAAAGTTCTTTTTTGTTCTTTAGCTGCTTGTATCTCCTTTGTTTTCTTAAACACGCTGGAAGACGTACCCACCACAGATTGAAACGTGTAAAAAGGATGGAAGGGTGCAGACAGAGGGTCCTAAAAATGCATGTTCTGACTTGGCAAAAAAAAATTCAGTCATATAGAAGCTGATGACAGCTCTTTGGAAACCTTAATGTTGTTTACATGTCATGCATGGAAGGGAAGTTTGTCTCAGAGGTAAAGCTGTAGCAGACAATGCACATTTCGGGCAGAGTCCAATGGCTCACACACATTCCCAGGGATGCTCACGCAGCAGCAGAGGCCACCTCAGGGTGCTGGGCAGGGCACCCCATGCAGAGGTCTGAACCCTGGGATTTCTATATAGTGCTGACTGAGGCAGGAATGTGGAGACTGTCCGAGGGAAAATGTCTCTTTGGGGAAGAGAAAATATCTGGAATGAACTGGTCCAAGGCTGAAGGTTGGGTGAAGGTTGCCTGATGAAGACAGTCTGGTACATGTCAGGACAGTTAGTGCATATACAGGACTACAGTCTGGGTCAATTCTCCCTAAGCCGGGTTTAACCAAACTGCCTCTACCAGCAGTCCCGGTGCAACTGAAGTAGCTCAGAGTATCAGAGGGGTCTGTATGGGCGCATCCAGGACCCAGGGTTTTTATTGGGATTGGTCCAGCTTGTGCCAGTGACTGCCCTGCTACAGCAGCCACCGTAACCAGATCCACACTTGCGAATGATGCAGGAGTAGATGCAAGCAAAGGACCAGACAAGTCTGTCCAGAGACAGAAAGTAGCTCATTTCTTTTATGTAAGCTGTGGCAGAACTTCTACACAAGGCCAATTCTAATGTGCACAGCATGCAGACACTCTTAAGAACATTTAAAGTCAAGCTTTCATATACTTATTCTTGCCAATGAGTCATCTCTTCACCCTGTCAAAGATGGGTATCTGTGAAGCCTGGTGGAAGGCAGGCAGTGAGACCTGAGACCTGGCACTCGTGGGAATTTTCACTCTGAGGTCCCCTCAGCAGCAGCAATAGCAGCACGAGCTAAATCGGAAAGCTTAAAAAAGAAAACTGTGGGAGGAGACACTGTGCATAATGCAACTGTGAATTCCTAAAGTGTGTAAGAGAAAAAAAATTTTTTTTGACACACCAGTCTTTAATGTAGCCTCAGCTGTTCAGGACTATTTACTTTGCACTCCATACTGAAGAAAACATTTCAATTTGCAGGTAGTGCAATCACATAGGGGATTAAGAACAAATTGATGCCAACTGGATTGCTCAATATTGTACAAGATTGTGATTAGCTTTTATGAAACCAGCACCTGCAAGCTGAGAATTCTGAAATGCTAATTGGGTTGGTAACACTAGTCTTGGGGAATATTTCCAGAGGGTGGGAAGTGAGACAAGCTGGATCTGCTGACAAGAACCAGCACTGTTGAGTTCTGACTGCAGCAAGGCTGAAAATACGCCTAACTTTCCAAATTCTCTCTTGCAGCCCCTCCTGCTTGCTCTTCAGATACTTGGCACGTATGGGCTAAAAGTACTGCAGGGGAAGAGATCCAGTTAGGGGAAGCTAGTGAGGGTGCAGCAGCAAGAAAGCAACAAATATCTGTACTGAGGAGAGAGCAAGACATCAGAAGTAGAAAGGATAAGGTTATTTAAAGAGGGAAACGTAAGATACCAGTGTGAGCTTTCCCTCTGCCTGGTTCATGGCTGGACAGGCTATTCTGGGGGATGCGAGGAGACAAGCATATCGCCTGGCCCCACAACAGCCCACCCTACTGCTGCTCTGAGACTGCCCTGCAACCTACTACGGGCAAGCTTTTCAACTGCAGCTGAAGAAACTTTTCCATTTCATGCTAATGTCCATGGAGACGCCCCATTTTATGGCACTAATCAGACCTGTTTAGGTTAAAAATCCCACTTCAGATCACTACATCAGATACACTCAAGGACCAACCTGCTGCAGGCATAGACACCTCCCAGCAAGCTTGATCTTCTTTCATATATAATCAAAGCTATTGCCTAATGGCTGTGATACTTTTTAAGCCTCTCTGAACTTTAAAGGGAGTGGCTTTTAATATCATTTACACTTTCATTTTAATCTTATGCATAGTTAAATGTCTGTAGCTAAAAGACAAAATTGTGTTTCCCAGCAGGCTTACATTTCTGTATTTTACACCTCAGGGTACAGGAGGCCAGGCTGGCTGGCACCCACTGCAAGGACCTGCCCCAGTTTCCTAGCCCCCTTGCATGTCATGCAGCTGGGGCACAAGGGGAGAGGGAAATGCTGGGTAGTGTCACGGCAAAGGAGACAGTGGTGCTAGCAGCACCTAAGTGCTGGAAGCACTGTCCTTCTTGCTCGCAGCCCAGCCTTGCTCCGGCTCCGAGAGCTCACATGTTAGACGCACCTGGCCAGCCAGTCGCACACCATGGCCAGTGGCTGCCCCCTGGCTGGTGGACTGTGGCCCAGGCATGCCTGGAGCATCCTGCAGGCGTTTCTGAGCTCCAGCACAAGCTGAGATGGCTGGTCCTGCTCTGCACCTGGAGTGCGCAGAGGTGCCTGCCCACATGGCCAACGCTCACAGGGAGGGAGCTTCTGCGGTTGGGAACAGGGGTGGAGGGGGCACCAAACGGCAGAGCAGGGCCAGGGCCTGGCCAGGGAGCCAGGCATCCAGGACCTGGAGGTTGAATGCCTCTTGGACATTAAGAGATCAGAACAGGCTTGGGAAGTGAAGAGAGGAGGCATATGGAGGCAAGGAGAGTTGGGAAGACAAAAGCATGGGGTCAGGGTCCTGTCTGATGAGGCAGAGACACAGGGCAGGAGGGCTGGAGAAGGCATAGCTCCTGTCTGCAGTTCGGCATGCAGAAGTCATCCGTCCACCATGCTCGCTTTGCTGTTCTGCCCTAATTAATCCTTCACAGCACCTGAAACAGTTTCCTTGAAGAAACAAGGAAGCATCAGAGCAACTGTACACTGCAGTCATGGGATGCTCAAGTGTTTGTCTACATTCAGGGCATGGTCTTCAAGTAATTACCTATTTTGTATAGAGTAAGATGACACCAGCATGTTTACCCTAAGACATGTTTTTATGGCACTAGCTCCACTTCAAAGGAGAGCACTCACACTCAGAGTGCCTGGATGCATTGCCGGGGAGCAATCGGACGGCGTCGCCGCAAAAGACGTTATTCTCTTCTCAGCTGAACAGTCCCTATAAACATTTTTACTCATATGGTCTGACTACAATAAGAATTTCCCCAGACAAGCCAGAGCTTACCTCAAAACTCTCTCTTTTCAGTTTCAAAGCAGGAATGGATTAAAATTATTTTGCAGATGGAAAGAAGGATGGGAAGAGCTGGGTTTTTCTGGCCAGGGAGTTTCAAAAGCAGTAGCAGCAAATAAGCAAGTAGCTTCTCTGCCTTATAGTGTTTGCACACAAACCGCATATTAGTAACCTCAAAGGGATCCTTTCAAAACGACGTTGGCAAAACAAAGCCCATCACATTTATTTTTCTCAATGTCTCTGCCATCTTCCATTCGCCTTGAGACACACTCTAGTCTTTACTCCTGCGGGCTCTGTTCCAATTCACAACGAAATCGCGGGGCCGCTTCTGCCTGGGCTGAGTCTGGATTTGCTACCCCGACTCAAAAACAAAGGAGGGAACAACGGCAACGGACAACGGTCCTTTTTGATGTCATTTCTGCTTACAACTAACCTTTCAAAAACATTTATAGATCACTTGAAAGAGTTATTGACATACTGGGCCATACATAAACCTGCCCAGTCTCCCAGAGACACAAAAATACAGAAAAAATGATCAGGTTTCCGTGAGAGCTGAACAGGCTCCTCACTGTGCTAACAGTGCTGAAGAACAGCTTGGGAAATTAAGAGTATTCTTAGACGTAGGTGATTTTTTTTCAGTTTTCTGCAATTCCAGTCATCTTAAGACCATTTTAAACTGTTTGGGGGGAAAAATAGACAGCTAGCCATCAAGGGAAGAACAAGGAGAGATTTTTTTTTTCAGCACTATCAGTTGTGTGTCAACTTCCGCATATGTCTGACACAGGAAATGTGGGTTCAGTTACTCCTTTTCCCTCATTGAATTTGAAAGTGCTTCTCCCAAAGGGGGACCCCCAAAAAGAAGAGTAATCCTCCCTTCCCTTCGCCCGTGCTGCTTCAGTTCATATCAAATTCCAAAATACCAATGGCAGCAAAGGCTGGAACACAACGTCCTACCTGTAACACGCACGCCCTAAGGGAAAGGTGTGAGAGCCTTTATCACTCTCTCACTCTAGCTCTACTAATGTTTTTAATAAGTAGATCAAAATGAGGAGGAGTGATGGGGAGCCTTCCACCTAGCAGATGAGTGGGTGAGCGGTGTATTCAAGGTTCATCCCTTAGGCTCAGAAAGAAACATAACCATCTCCTGCAGTCTGAAGAACTTAAGACTTTCAGTTACCTTGACTCCATTAGAAATGCTCAGAATGAAAATATTTTCTTCATCAAAAAAAACTGTTATCCCCATTTTCGGTTTCAAAAGGAATACATCTGCTTTCTTTCTTCTAACCAGATTTTCAGTTGAATAGGTATGCTGATCTTTTTTCTTAATTGGGGCCTTAAATGCAATAAGAAATATTTGCTTGCATCGTATGATCAAAAATAAAAGAAGAAAAATTAAAATAATAAGTAAAAACACCTTTAGAAAATTTCTGTGGCTTTGGGAAAGACCCATCAGGCACAGACAATATTTATAGAAAAGAATTGTACATGTTTTGTCCTGATGCTCTGTTTATAGGCAACCTGCACATTTATTTATTTTTTTAAAAGCATGACAGAAATAAAAAAATAAAGACAAACTTTGAATGGTTAACAACCTATATGTCACTAGCCAGTGGCAATGAGATCATCATGTTATTGGCTGTCTGGTCAACTGAAAAGATTATTCTTGGACCCTTGCCTTTAAAACTAGTACGCTGAACACTAATCAAAAGGGACAAAGCACTTGTTTCCTGTTTCTATAGACTTGAACCTAGAGTGGGTATTTTTCTCCTGTGACTTGCTCTCCAAAACTTTCACAAAGAGAAAAGCAGACCCACAGACGAGGGCGGAAGAATGCAAGAGCTTTATCTAATTTCTGTGCGCAGTCTTGGAGTGCTGATGCAAAGAAATGTTGTGTCAAGTTGTGACAGATTCAAATGTGTAACATCAATCGTTCTGAGCCATGGGTGCAATGCAGAAACTACACTCTTCTCCAGAAATAATACTGTAATCTCAAATGCCTATCTAATTATTTCTATTCAATTGGGTTTTAGAAATGGATTCATAACTATATGATTCATTTTTTTGAAATCTAGATAAAACTTCCTGCCAGACATTTTATAAGGCACAGATTTGGAGTTAAATAAATAGTTCTTATTCTAAAATTAATATAAGACTATCCATCAGTTTCTAAAAGTAAAAGATAAACATTAAAAGAATTTACTGCACTGGGTAACACAGAAAGACACTGATGGGCTCAGTAAACACCTGACCTCAGCAGCATATGATCAGACCACCCTAGCCTGTTTTGGGCTAGATGCTGCGTGATGTTCTCGGGCTTTTGGCTGAAGAGCAGAATGGCTTTGTCTTCTCTTCTAGGTGATGTTTCTTTCCTTCCTACCTTGCCAAGGCTGTGGACGATCCAGATGGCTGGTGAGCCGTGAGCTGAGGATATCCAGCGGGCAAGGGGAGAGGCTGGTTGCTCACGAGGTTGCGAGGTTCACTACGGGCAAGTACAAACTCAGGGTGGGCATGAGCCCGGCACAAAGCTGCACCGGCATGGTGACAACTTACTCATCATTTCCAGACAACCCCTGGAAACCAGACTGCTGGATGTCCTGACATCCAGCAGCATAGCTCTCTTTTCTGACCCAGGAAAAATTTCACCATGGAGGAAGGGGCCACATCCAGACACACAGTAGCCTTAACGGTGCCATGGAAGAAGCACTTGTTGCTTCCCACGGAATAAATCACTGGGGAAAGCTGTAATGCACACTGAGTTTTCTCGAGGCTTTTTTTTCTTTTCTACAGAATCTAATGTTCATACATCTTTCCTTAGTTATAATTGCACTAAATTGCTATTAATAACACCTACTCAGGCATTTTTCTTTACTCTTTTAGTTGTACTTTATGGAAAAATACAGAATTCAGAGCTCAGACAAAATATTGTCAAAATGAAACAGAAAGTCACCAAAACAATGCTGAACCTTAAAATGTAAATCGTTCAGGAAAACAGGAAAACTCTCATTTTAGTTGCCCTTAGCCATATGGTCCCATCAACAATAACAGGATCTCCCTGCTGGGGCAGCCTGGATCGGAGGAGGTTCCTGGGGCTGCCCAGGTACATGGCCACCGCGGGCACCGTGCTGGGCAGCGTCAGCGCGGGCGGCACCAAAATCCCCGCAAACACGTGCTGGGGAAAACGCTGCCACCGGCCTCGCTGCAATGCTGCATCACCGGGACCAGCGCAGCAAGAGAACGTACCCAAATTCAGTGAGACTTATATCATTTCTTCTCAAGGCAAGAGGAAGACAGATTCACCTCGCTCCGTATGTATATTGACATAGACATATATACATACATACTTACATGTATATATATTTATGTACACACACCCCAAAATACTTCATGGGCAAGGATGGTCACCTCGAGTCCAGGATGTTTCTCCGTTACAGCTGACTCCTGTGACCGCTACCGAGAGGCCAAAGAGATGCTTCCCGCAGTGGCCCCACAACAGGGGGGACCGACCTGAGAGAAGCCATCTTTTTCTCTTTCCTTAATTTTCTCTTTTCTTCTCTTTTTCCTGCCCTCCCATCCAAAACAAACTGATACATTTATAATTACAGTGAGGTAGGAGGAGGACCAGGACACAAGGTGCAGGTCAGTCTGCACCAGTGACATATGCTGAGCAGCGACGGGGAAGCAAACTTTTGTGCATTAAAACTGATATGAATGAAGCCTGAAGGCTTGGGATGTATTTAGCTGAATGCTAGCTTTGACAACCTCTACCTTACTTTTATTTCACTGCAGTAAAACTTACAAAATATAAAAGGGATTCCTCAACTGCAAAATGCATCTTCTGCTTCAATTTCATTTAAAAAAACAAAAGAAACCTTTCTAATTAAGATTGATCTTTACATAATTATTTTTTTTTAATTTCATTGCAGTAAAACTTCAAAACATTTCCAAGTTCAAAATAAATTATTCTAGTCCAGAAAAAAATAAGCAATTTGTCTTTGCCTCTTTTTCAGGGATGTGCGTGGGGAAGAAGACATTTCACAGTTTCCTCTTTTGGAATGAGACTCCATGTGCACTCTCCAGGACTGCTGCTCGCTTTGTGTTTAATGGCCAAATCCTTTTGCATTTGCCTTTGAAACTGATTCTTGTGAACAGGAAGCTTTGCTGTGACACCAGGCTCTCATGCTGGGCAAGTACCCTTTAAAAATCTCAAGCTCTGTAAAATGACCTCCCTAAACTCTGTTTTTCAGTTGGCTGAAATAATCTCCTGCACTGTTATTTCTACAACCGTAACGTTGGGCTTCCGAAATGCTGTAACAGATGGTTAAAGTTAATTCAGTAACCAAGAAGAGGAAACATTTTAATATTGCCTTTCTAACATAGAGAACTGTTTTTGCTTCACATCCACACTGGTAACTAGCATGACTCAAACTCAGACATTACCACAGGCAAGCAGATAGGATACTGCAATTAGTTAGCATACAATATCATTTAACATCTGCTGCATCTTTGACTGAGTTGTCTGGGAAGTGCAGGGTACTTTGGAAACATGGAAATACAGGGGCTTATCAAGGCTGAGAGTGCATCTTATATTTGTTGCGTAAATGCTTTAACTTTCCAATTAAGTAATGATGCTTGTACAATTAATTCAAGAGTACTGATCATACTTAGTATGTGCTGCAGTGATTTGAAATCACTTTACAAATGTTGGTATTTGAACAATTATACCATCCTAGAAAATACAGAAACAGTAATCCCAAGTTACCAGCAGAAACTCCCTAATAATAAATAATGTGACAACAATGAGGTTACACAAGCATGAAACACAGATCTGTTAAGACTTACCACTACAAAATAAACATGTTGCTTCCTTCTCTCCTTTCTCAATACAGAGTAATGCACTAAACAACACCCTAGAGCAACCTTTATCCAAAGATGGAAGTATTGAAATGATAGGTTTATTGAATCTCCACCTCACAAAATAACTTGTCTGCTTTGTAACATCTTTCATTTACTAGAACTATTCTAGATTTACACACATGTAACAGAAGTGAGAAGCTGGCCAAATCACCTTAGAAAGACTGAACTGCTTGAGATATTAAGATCTGAGAACCCACCTCTTAATACGCCATTACTCTAATTTCTCAAAGCATTTGCACCAGTAATCAGAGGTGATCACTGAGCTCCATCCTGCACCTTTAATTAAAGTCTGTTTCTCAAAGCCCTGTTGTCTAGTTGCTAATCCCCCTCTACTCAGCTGCTGCATTTTCAAAGCAGAGCAACGAGACAGATGCATGTTTGGGGAGAAGAATCAGGGCGCTGTTTGGCATCCCAAACTGTGACAAAACATCTACTAATACTGAAGCCAACTAATTCAAATGCAAATTATCAACATTCAGTAAAGAAGTGGGTCAGAGAAGCACAAGCAGGGAAAAAACATGAATGCAGATGTGAAAATTAATCACTCAAGGATAACTACACATTATTTGTGTTCACTACTACTGATGTGGGTTTACGTCCTGTCCAGGCCTTGTCTGGAGCAGATGCTTCTGTTGGAGCAGATGCAAAGAAACCTGCACAGCTTGTAAAGATGTCAGGCTGACCTGGGGACTGTAGGAAGTTCTCCCCAGAAGAGCTCAAAAGAAATGGGAAAGAAAGGAGGACCGGCACACCAACAAAAGCAAGCTCAGTCCCCAAAGCAGTTGTGCGGTGGCTCGTACTATCCTCATAAGCCAGGGAACTGTGTCAGAGAGCTCAGGTTTCACTGCGGGCAAGGTGCATCAAGATCTCTGCTCCACCGTGCTGCACTCTGCTGCTTTTACTCTTGGTCCGTTTCCTCTTTCCCTCCACTCTTACAATGCTGGGCTCAGTCTCCCAATATCAATTTGCCCTTTGTTTCATGTTCTCTCACATATCTGCCTACTTCCGTCTCACTCCATGCGTCTTTCTTTAGAAACACCTATGGGAAGCTGTCTTCCTGTAAAGCAAAGTGAAAGCAAACTTTTTGTCTACTCCACTGACATTCTTTTCGTATATTAACGCAAATACGTGTCCCAGCTCTCCAGTAAATGTACACGTCTGCCTTGGCCTTCCACCACCCTTCATCCTCAGTGAGTCTGATGAACATCTACCATGTCTTTTCTCAGCTCCAGGAGCTTAATTTCTATTCTGTGTTTGTCCATCCTGCTTCAGGTCTTCCCAGGCTGCTCTCATACAATAGTAAAGTAAGAGTAACAGATGACTAGCTGCAGAAGAGGGTTCATCATCCCAGTATGCATGCTTGTGGTGAAATTATTGCGTGGACTTAAGTATTGTTCAGGTGGACTAAGCTGTAGCTTTCACATGAACCATGGCATGGAAAAGGACGTGTATAAGAAAATTCTTCAAATTTATAATCAAGAAACAAACAAAAGACAAAGCCAGTAGATAGAAAGATGAAATAAGTGACCATGATGCAGCTTCATGGTGAGGAACCAGACCTGTGATACCAGGTCTGTAACAAAGAAAACACAATATTTTACTGCCTACTGGGAGCTCAGACATATCTAAGACAACAAACATATGGAAGGAAAATAATCTCAGCAATACCAGGGAATTTTCTCAGTTATTGCTCACAAGTGAAAACTAATGAGACGAGCAGAAGGGAAGTCAACACCATGTAGGATCATGTTAGAAATCTAAGACTATGAATGAAAAGGGGAAGCCCTCTCTGAAATTGCTCTGGTACCAACTAAAGGTCAGCTGAGACAAGGCAGAGTGGCCGAAGGATGTAGGAGCAGTGCAGAAAATGACTTGCATTGGCAGAGCTCACGGGTGCTTTCTGTGATGAAAGGTTAGTACTAAGATTAGATGGTCTTAAGCAAAGAGGGTGCTAACCTCCCTGTGTTCACAGTTGACAATTCAGAAGAGCTTGCAGATAAGTGGAAAAAACAAGAGAGGCAGCTCTCACTTGGCTCATAGGTCTCATCACTGGCCCCAATACAAAGTATAAAACAAAAGATGAATTAATTATTTTTCTTATTTCCTAAGTATATTTCACACTTCTCAATTGTACACTGCAATACACATTAAAAGAAGCTAAGTTGCACGTTGCATGCTGATAGCTGGTGTTCGCCTCTTTCGCTGACAGCCCCGGAGTATGTAATCATGTCTTCCCTAACCACACATACCTCTCAGGTCTATGTAATTTGTTTTTTCAACAAACCTAGGGAAATGTGTGACTGTGTAAATCTACTCTTTTTGGCATGTTTTATGATTTTAAAAACCCTTAAACATTAAAAATCATAATCAAAACAGTTAAATAGAAGCACTCAGAGACAACTATATTGATGTACGCAAACACAATGTTGAGGGTATGGGAAACAAGTAAGCTATGGCAAAAACGTTGATAAATTATGCAATTTGTGACCTAGGCAACACCACTGAAACAGAGAACAATGATTCTGGGACCTGCCACGGAGAGAGAGAATAGAAAAAGAGGTGGAGGGGTGATGTAATGTTAGAAACACAGACACTGTTAACAGACAGTATAACACAGAAGAGCGAGGAAGTGCAATGTTATGAGAGAGAATAAGTGGGATGAAAATCAAAGCAGCTGTAAGAGACAACTTAAGCCAGATATCAGGTATGATACCAGGTATCAGTTATCATAATACAATGTAAATGTGCTTACCTTTCCAAACTATGCACAGAGATAAGGAATTTTAACACACTAGCTAACACACAGTAACAAAAATATCTTTATTTTCCTTTAGCAAAGTTACAGTTTTATGATATAGAAATGGTAGATTCTAATGACAAGAGAAGAAATTTTAGAATTATTTAGAAATGAAAAAAAGAATTAGCTGATGATGCAACAGCACATTAGGTTAGTACTAGTAAGCATGACCTACTAATGAATCCCACATTCAGCACGTTTAAAAAAGACTTGCAAAATAGAACAGAAAAATCTTTTTCTAGTGATACTACTATCTGCATGATTCAAACACTACACAAGCTAAGAGAAACTCCACTGATTGCCCATTTCTTACATATATATAGACTATTTACTGATCTTAAAGACACATTATGAAAGCTGAAGACTGTAGAAGAGTTTTCATTTGAACGTAAAGCAGCAACTTTCAGTCCACACGAGCCTGAGAGGCGGCCACGATACGCTGAGTTCGCAAGTGCCCTAAGCGGGCACTCGGAGAGCAGCAAACTTCCCCCTCCCCTACGGAGTATTCTCACGGCTGCTTTCAGGGACATGCGTGCCCGCCTTTAGCAATATTGCAAAACTAATTTCAGGCACCAAATCATGGCTTAGGGATTTCAGAGGCAGGAAATAGCTGTTTTCACTGTTTGAGATTTTTACTGCAAAAAGGTACTAAGTTCTTCAGGTGAGTGAATAAATACAGAAATACCTAAATTTCTAGTTCATCTACTTGCATGTTGATAAAACTGAAAAAATAGAGAGATGATTTTTGAAAGAACAACAAACGTTTGCTGTATTACTGATTCCTCCCTTCTCATGAAGTCACTTCTGGAGTCACCTGACCCACCCTCAAATTCTAAGCTGCGTTTTACCTGGAAAGAGTCTTTTTTAAATTAGGGCCGGTTCACAGTGCAAAGGCACGATCATTTGCCTTAAAACAAAACCCAAGCAGCCAAGCAAACACCACGAGGTCTCACTAAAACAAGGCTACAAAGCACACCTAGTGAAAGCTGCCGTTAGCATGCAAACCTCCATCACTGCCTCCTCAACAGGCAGCGGCGCCGGCACGGCACCGGCGATCCTGGGCGCGACGCTGCGCTGCGAAGCACGCGGGCGCCCCGCCGCCGCGCTCGCGCCGCGCCGCGGCAGCTCTGAACGCATCCCGGCAGCCTCCACGAGCACAGGTCTTCTGCTTTGCAAGCTCGGTAGCCTTTTTCGCTTGACACTTTCCTGAAGAAAAAAACCCGACGAATGCCGGCCTACTAGGTAGGAATCGTTTAAGGGCGCTCATCATTCTCGAAGAGCGGAAAGGTGTGGCGAAGGAGAGTCCGTTTGACGAGAGGCCAAGGACTGACACTAACAAGACGATCAGAGCCCTCAAACCCGTCCGGCGCGCCGAGCACTGCTATCTCCAGCCTCCATCTGACAAGGGAATAACCCGGTTAATATGAAACTTCAACACCAAGCCGAGTGCTGTGGCAAAAGACAAAGACTGAATGAGTTTAACTTTGACTCTGTCTGGCTTTTCTTGGAGCCCTGAACACCGGCTCATGAAGCAGAGCGGGGATTCCGCACTCAGCCTTTTTCTCACAGATAGTCAGAGTTTTCATCTCAGCTCTGTTGCCCCTTTCTCCTACAAAACCTGTATAGAAGTCCTGGAAGAAAAAAGCAGCCTCTCAGACACAACCATAGGACTTCTTATTAACCACCCCAAAAGCAAAACGCCCCCTTGCTGTCTCCTGGCTGGCTGTAGGGCGGAGCAGGGGGCTGGGGACCTGCCCCCGCAGTGCCCTCCCAGGGTATGCGGGAGAGCGCTGCCCTCCAAACCCGGCTGGCACAAAGTTAGCGGCACACGCAGCACAAACATGATGCCAAGGGCAGGATGCAACGCCTCTTGCTGACGAGCCCTCACATCGCCGCCGCTGGGGCAGCCCAAGCCCTTGCCAGAGGGCAGCGCCCACGGCCTGCAGAGCGCTTCGACCACCCTCTGTCCGGTGGCCGTCTTGGACACCTCAGTGTTATTTTCAGCAACAGAAACATTCACTCAGGCAGAAATCGCAAATCTCGGCATTGTTTCTGTGTCCGTGTCCAAGTCTGCCTGGCCTGGCCACAGGAAGGTGGCAGATGTTGGGAAGCTAACGCGGCCGTGCTGATCCCCAGCCCCGGGCCCACCGCGGCGGTGCGCTGGGCTCTGCAGGAGCAGCGGGCCCTCTCACCTAACAAAAAAGCGTATGATAAAGCCCTACCCATCTCTTAACAGCAGGGAGGAAGGGAGACCATTTCCGGAGCACAGACTCAGTCAGGAAATGTGTTAACATCAAAAGAATGAGGCTGAGCTCCCAAAGCTGATGTCAACCGTTCCTGACGTCTCCTGCCTTAGGTGAGCTGATTCATGGCTTTTATAGCTGTAAAGTACGAAAGATACTATTGTTCCTAGAAGATCTCCATCGGATGCAGCTTCCATCTTGTTTTGCTGTTTTCTTGACTCTTTTATCGAGGGGTCTGAGCCAAAACTTTGTATTCCAACACTTCAAGCTTTAGAGATGCGTAAATCCAAATTGTTTCTGGGTGAACTCTTTTCCCCCTCTCATGAAGCCAGCTAACCATAAATCTGAACACACAAGATAAAAATGAATTCAGCTCAGCCCTAGATCTTTCAACTATTTTCCTGGTCTGGTTTTCCCTGTCTCCCCCACCTTCATTTTTTCTCACCAGTCTGGTGCAGGTAATGAAGGGAGAATATGCATTTTACCTCTGGCAGGAGTTTTTTTAGTTCAGATCAGCTGCCTCTAACTAGAGTAGATGACATGTGGTTCAAGAACAGGATACAACCACAGTAGGCCAAAATAAAAGAAAAAAAAAAAAGAAAAAAAATCACAGGCCACTTCAGGCTCACTGCGGGCTACACTGACCACTTGTTGCCTGCAACAACTACATCACTTTCATGTACTGTTTCTTTCCCGTAAAGAGCAACACCGTACGTGCACCTACAGCAGTTCGAGAGATTGATTCAGGGCCGAGGTGCGCAAACATCCATGGCGCTGGAGACAACTACCAGAGACCTCCACGCCACCTTGGCAAAGGTGATGGGAGGCGACAGGACACGCGAGCCCTTCTGGAGGCAGCGTGGCAGCGTACCCTATGGCACTGCGCCTGCCCCGAGACACCCACAAGCGGGCTACTCGGACGAGTCCATATTGACTGCTGAAGGCGCTGGAGAAGGACGCTGCAGCCTCCTGAGAAAAAAAAGAGTGTTCAAACGAAAGCAAGCTCCATTTTTTTTAAAAAAAAGAGCAATTAACATCCCATAGCTGTCAGTACAAGAAAATCAAGTGCTGCACCACTTGAAATGAAGCGCATGTACATACATGAAAACAGTAAAACCGAGCTTCAAAAGATGCGTTCAGGAGGAAAGGAGGAGCTTGGGAGGAATTGCGTGTTGCCCAGAAGAGAAGCCTACAGCAGTTTTTGCCTCAATGTCTTTGCCAAATGTCTTTCATAAACAATGTTGGAGAGAAAAAACCTCCGTAAATGTCAACAATTGCAGTTTACTATATGATCCATGACCTATTTGAAAACTGACTCAATTTCTTAATTATATTTATCTGGAGATGGTAAGAATCATATAAAAAATTGGTATCTTTTGTGGAGCTTTAAGTGAGCAAATTGCTTGCTTCCTGATCCTTGCTAACATCTCAGTGCCTTTTGGCATATGTTCATTCAGGAAGAGTATGGAAAAATAATACATTTGTGAGAAAGAATGTATATAATCTGTTACTCTTATATTGGTTCAAATCAGAGCAAATGGCCGGGCTCAGGTAAAGCTCATACACACAAAACGTGCCTTTCCACAGCACCAGAGAGGCAGAAAATGCAGACAGATAACTTGTATAGACTAGTATGTGGAAGGTTATAGTTATATTTTAAAAACATGCTGTGAGAAGCACATTGATCTGTCTCCACTAGACAAACATGAGCTCAGGGGTCGGCAGCCATTCAAGGCTAGCATGCCAGGTGATATTTTTCTTCCACAGATTAAATTTGCCAAGAGAAAATAAGAAAGTTCCTAGAGAGGTTACTTCTGAAAGGGGTAGGGTGCAACACACCTGATATTTAAGTCTGGAAAAGACAGTGGCACCCCAATTCCAGTAAATTTTTTTGATCTTTTTGCTACATCCTTTCTTCCCCATTTTATTTAGTGGATTTCAACTGTTATTTTACAGGACACAGAGTATTAACACAGTAAAACTGCAAAGATTGGTCACTGAAGGACTTCTTAAAAGCAAAGTCAAGTAAAAAAGATTTTTATGAGTTGATTTTTTGCCATTAAATTCAAGTTTAGCTTACAAACTAAAGAAGAATAAATTGAATAAAGTAATACCTTAATAGAATACATCACTCAGGCAATTTAAACACACCAAACATATTTCAACTGAAGACCGGAATAACAGTGTAACATCCTCTCTTCCTGCTTAACTGTCATTTCATTTTCCACCACAATTTATTTGGCTGATGATCATAATTCTGCCACTTATTCTAGCACACAATAAAGGATTAAAAAACCCCAGAAAATGAAATAGCTTGCAGACTTTTTATCTAATTTGGAGTATGCAGTTAATTATTATTAGGACACTCAGTCCATTCCTAAACTGTGCATCGTACCTTACACTCCACATTTTGGCTCCTTAGCTCCTTTACACTCAAGCACTAAACTTTTTCTAAAATGTCCCATCTGCAGAAGGCAGCTGGAGGAAGGAGCGGGGAGCTGGAACCGCACAGCTCCAGCGCCTTCCCCGCGGGCACGTCACTCACACTCTGTCCACATAAGGCTTTTGGCAGGCTGCAGGTTGCTGAACACGGTCTCAGTTAACACCTTTTAAATCCCACCCTACATAAGACTTACAGAAGCAATGCCTGTGCACCTGACTTCTTGAGCACCAATATGCAACCTCAATAGCAAACTTTAAAGTGAAATCAGTGTAAAATTTTCCAAAGCGTGCTGAAGGGTCTCTCTGTGCTATTTTGCAGATCACTTTTTCAGAAACACTAGCCTGATAGACTTCAAACAACCTTATGTCCTGTAAATAAAGCCTCTATTGCAGATCTTTTTCTTTGCAAAGTAAGAGAAGAAAACTAAGTGTTCATCTGCTCTGCAGGAATACAGAGAGAAAAATGCTTCTTTCTGGGATTTTTTGCTTTGCGGAGGAAGACCTGCAAATGAGCTCGGTGTAGAGCTCAGACCTCCTACTTTCTACGGTCTTGATATCTCCTAGTTCACACATACAAAGTTCTAATTTTTTTGAAGATAAGATGCAGACAGGAAAATTAACCGTATTTTAAAAAATCAAAGCAAACAACGGGAAAAATTACAATGCCTTGTATCCTACTAAATAATTTCAAAATTGCAGGAGAGTACCGTTTTCATCTCATCTCATCCTCCCAATTCAATCTGCAGCTGAATTTTTACTTTCAGGTTTCCTCAAGTAGGTTATTTCAGAAGCATACCCATCATTTAAAATGACCATTAAAAACATGGGATGGAAGTTTTACAGGACTTTTTAATGCAATGGAAATCCTATTTCCTACATAAAATCTCTAAACTTTCAATATTTTAAAGAGCTTTGTTGTGACCTGTTTTGTGGCACATATCCAGCTGCTTGAGAAGCAGGAGCTAAGACATACAAGACTGGCAATGAAATAACACAAGAACGGGTATCTCCAAGGGCACTACTGAGATAAAGCAAGCATAAATCTGCAAGAAGTAAGTTGGTTACTGGAAATCTGCAGTGAGGACCTCTTAGGGGAGCCAAAAGGCATTAGTTTCTCCTAAAATTTCTCTTGAAGAAGTTGACTGGTCCTGAGAAGATGAGGATCGGCAGGCAGACCATTCTCCCCATGCTTTACACTGTTTCCTCCTGTGTCCCTCAGCTCTGCAGAGCTTGCGGACTCACACCAGATCTCCTTGCAAACACCTAAGGAAAAACAATCAGGATTCTCATTTCCAAAAGGAACAGGGTATTTTTACCCATTTGTGTTCTCTCTCTCCCTCTCTCTCTCTCTTTTTTTTTTTTTTTTTTTTTTTTTTTTGTTCTATACAGGGCAAACAGCCTTTCCAGTAAAGCCTTTATTTGGGAAGGGTGGAGACATTTGACTATACAGTCCTTAGCAAGACTGTTTCAAAAACCTAGATTTTTTGTGTTGTGTAAATAGAGAGAAAAGATTAGCCTATCACTACTTAATTTGAGCTGTTAACAAGTAACCCACCTTGATTCAGCCTATTGTGAAGGAGAGGATAAAAAATATTACTATCCAAACAGCCACCTGGTTAGTATTTGAGCTGTTCTGAACTACCTAAGGTTCAGCTCATGCATTTCAGAGGCCTAGCAAAAGTGCATAAAGGACCAGGTGATTTTATATTCATTATAGCCACAGAGTAACTGCTTCTCCTTTGAAAGGAGAAATCTCCATGAGATAGCCTTTTCTACTACAATCCCCCCTTCTGAAAAAGATGGTTTTTTTTCAGAAGGTTGGTCTCAAACTGTGAAATTACATCAGATGCAAAACACTTGCGTCACAGCAATTAAATAAAAATACAAAAGATTTATATCTCCTACATAAAACAGACTTTCTCTGAAGCAGATGCTTGGCAAACATCTGACCCCGTGAAGATCTGCCCTGCACCTCCTGCAAGCAGCAGCTTCCCGGGGGGGCTGTGCTAGGACATGGTGCTGGCCTCTCAGTTTAAGCTGGCACCTGGAATGGACACAACAAAGGGCAACTATGAACATATAAAATTTGCCTCCTGCTGCCTAGAGAATAACAGTAAACACAGCCAGCAAACGAAAGCATGAATGAAAGCCTCTTGTTGACCAAAGGAGGTAGCTCCACAGCTGCATTTGAAGGCCCCCCACATGGTATGTCCCACCTGCGTGCGCAAAGTTCCCTTCAGCTTCATCCCTAGCAAAGAGCAGGAGCTCTGGGCAGGGTAAGAAGCTCTTGCAAATTCCTTTGGGGATGCAGCATGGGACACGCATGGCAGGACACTGCTAGAGAACCCCTGTTCAGGCATGGCTCCTGCCTCCTGTGCAGCGGTGCCGAGGAGCGTCCGTGACCTCCAGCATCCTGCGCACATGTACAAAATCCCATCTAATGAACGAGTGGTCTGGGGAGACCCATGGGCAGCTCCTAGCAGATGGTGCTCCCATCTCATCCCCGGGAGCCCCTCGGGCAAGCGATGCTGCTTCAAAGTATGGCCACCAGCAGTACCTCCTCAGGTCCTTATAGCTACATCAGAGCAGATCGGGGCTTCCCCATAGATTTCCCCTTTGATGAAATACCCCATAAACCTTCTCCAGTCATAACAGAAACAAATTTTTACATAGATATGTGCATAACAGTAAAATATTAATGAAACTAAGTTGGACAAATTCAGTGATATCGTATGGGCCTCTCTACATAATACCTGCAGCTGGATCATTTGCTAATCGGCAAATGCTAACAGCTAATCGGCAGGAAATTGCCCCTCCAGGCACAGGTGAAAAAGTCACTTCAGCATTACACAATGTATAAGATTTGTCACCACACACCTTTAAAGACTGTAAATTTATTTAATCCAGAGCTAAGAGACTTCTCTAAGTATGCAGAAAAAGGACAGTCAAGTCGTCAAGGAGAAAAGTTGCATAGTTTGTGACAGGAAAAAAAGAAACCAATCCCCTTTTATTTATATGTGCATTAGAATTCTGGTGGGAAGCCAAAACATCATTGTTCTCACATCCAAAGATGCCAACATGAAGCAATTCCAGTGCCTTGGATGGGGTTTACGCTGCAGTTTCTGAAAATAGAACTTGGCATCACCAATTTCAATAGTAAAGCTAACTTGGCCCTGTGAGTTTCAGCCAAATGCTGAAACTGTAAAATATATGCCTTGGGAATATAAGAATGGTCTGGAAAACCTGGCAAATCTCATCTCTAAAGTGTTTTTTCCACACTTTAAATATTATTTGCATTTCTGCTAGTCTACCTAGTCTAGCATCTTGAGGCAAACTGTACAGCTCTGATCCTCAGCCGTTCACAGACTGCAGACTGCTCTAATTCAGATTATCTTGTCTATGCAGTGCTCATTCCCCTTGGCAGTTCTCATTCTCTTTAAAATACATGTAGCACACATGAAAAGAAGGTATAGGTATAAAATGTCATTAATATTTTCATTAGCCTGTTTAATCTAATCTCGTCCTTTTCCTGGTTTTACAGTTCCTAGTCCAACCACACATGGAAAATGCATGAAAGATCTGCTACTCCGTAACAGCAGCTACAGAGCCAGCACTTGGACATCACTTTGAGCTCAAAACACTCTTCATCAACACATTATTCTTATAGGTCTGATTTGGGGGGGGGGGAGGCGGAAAGTAATCAGTGACTACTGAAACTTTCTGGGACCATAACAGTCAACATACAGTACTGGCCAGAGCATCATATGGAGCAACAGGCTCACGGGACTGACCCAGGATTGTGTATCTAATGCTTGTGTGCCCTAAAGACAGACGAGGCAGTGATGCTTCTTTCATCAATACTATGTGCTTCATGTCTCCATATACTACCAAAAGACCCTGCTGATATACATAAGCTGTGCAAGTGCTCCAAAACAGATTCAGCTCCTGACAGTTCCTCATGAGTCTGCAGTTTAAGAATTCTTCCTGTCTGCATTGGGCCAGGCCTTCTCCACATGTAAGCTGTACTTCATCTGGTCTGCGGACAAGAGGCCAGTCTACTTACAAAAGCTCTTTCAAATCCAAAAAATACTGTCAGTGTCAAACCGTCTTGAATTGTCTAATATTTGCCACAGTAAGTGGCTAAACAGTACAACAGTACAGTAATGTTCCTGCATTTATCCTCTGAAAAGCTAGAGGTAAATGAATTGATGTCATGTTGGCGCAAATCTAAAATAAGAGAAAAAGCTTTGGTTCTTCATCACAAACCTTTTAGACACAGTATATTAATTTTGTTCAAATGAACTACTCTTTTCAGTTCTTTATCACAATCTCTTTCTTTCTCCAGTTAGAAAATGCCATTGCCTTCTTTCTACTATCCAGTCAGGTTTTTTAAAAAATGATTCTATGAATTAAAGCTAGATTAAAAATTAACAAAAAATAGATCATGATCAGTTGAATGACAGCAAAACTGCACATTAAAAGCCAACACTATCTCCAGCTGATACCCATTTATTTCTACAAGTAAATTCAGAGCCAGCAGCCTTATAACATTTAATTCCAGTTTACAACACTTCAGAATTACAAAAATATATCATACTGAAGACACTACCTATATCTAAGGCCCCCCACGACTATGTTGATGTAGACTGTCGAAGGAGTATTTAATCAGACCTATATACGGTCCCAAATATGTACACTTACTTCAACCTCAGAAAAAAATGCCAAAGCAAATGAACAAGAGATTTAACTAACCCAGCATCTGCTGACACCTGTAGCCTCAACACTGCTGGGGCTCCCCAAACCTCAGCTGCAGGACCTTCTCCCAGGGGAAAAAAAGGATAATTCTGTCTTTTTATTTTTGCTTCCTTTTTGAGACTTGATAATAGAGATTTCAGTTGCTGCCAAATACGGAGGCCATTTCTGTCATCTAGGTTTGTCTCCACTGATTAGATGAACACTTCCAAGTATACTTCATTGAGGCCACTGAATAATGAATAACTGTTTTATTAAAATAGATTGTGCAGAGTCTGTTTCATTTTTAATTATCCAAGTACAAACTATAAAATAGCCAAAAGATCAATTATTTTCAGTTATTTTGATGCTCCAGAAATCCCTGAAAAAAGACAGTGAACTAAAAACATGTTATCAGTTGAAAAAAATAAAGTTTGGATACTATGTTTTGGCATAAAGAGAGAACAGAGTGATGTGAATAGATTTGAATTTGCATCCCTCTGCATAACAACTTAGGTGCATTCAGTTATTTCTTCACTAGGTTTTATTATACTGTGCTTTAAATCTGTAATGGAGTTGTAATGGAAAAAGTGATTGTCAAGATCGAGATCAGAACACGGGAAGGAATTCAAACTGGCATGATATCAATAAAAGTTTTAATCCAGCTCCCAACGAAAACAATGACCGTTTTGGCACTGCTATAATGGAAGCAGATCTGAGCCTAAGTATCTCTATTTTTAGGATTCTACAGATTTTTTCTTTAGCATCCAACTTTAATAACAATGATATCATTCCACATATTTATTTTTTCTTTAAATTCACACTTTTAAAGGAAAATATCAGAATGTTTTATTGTGGATTTGAGTTCTGGTAAGAAGCTAAGACATCAAGATTACAAGCCAAATACTCTTCCCAGTTCATACATGCTAACATGAAGAAATTGCATTAATTTTGAGGGCGTTTATATTACTGTGATTGAAAATAGATACACATATATATGTATATGGCAAACAGACAAATACTTTTACCTTTCTTAGACTATTTGAACTCAAAGTTCTAAAATATAATATACATTTCTGTTTTATGCTTTTTTTTCTTTTTTACTAATTCTTTCACGTCAAGGAGTTTTCACTTTCAGGTTTGGAAGTGCACAATTTCCACCTGCAGATTTTGAATTTGCTAATTTTTCATTTACAGGAATGCATTTTTTTTAACACAAAAGAAACATTTTTACTCACCATTTCCCACTGAGTCCAAATGCTACAAAGTAATTATGCAACAATATCTGTCAACTTCTGACAAACAGAAAACACTCAAAGCTCCCTCCACAGAGCTGGAAGTCGAGTCTCAACCTAAGCCAATATTTGATTATATACTACACACATGCATATGCATGCACACACACACACACGCGCTTTCAAGACAGATAGCGAGATACTCCTGAGTATATTTTCCAAATTGTGAGTTTAACTCTCATGTCCTTAACACGCTAGGAAGCCTAAGAACTTCTCACCCGTTATGTCTTCTTCGCAACCTGCTCTCCTCTTTCAAGTATGAAATCTCTTATTAAAAACTGCCAGCACTGTAAGCAGAAATCTCTGTGCTTTCACAGAGACGGACGTTTTGCCAGGTTCGAGTACAAGGTATCTCACACAGAGCAGAGCTGGGAGGGAACTGGGGTGTTAGAAAAGGAAAGCTGTTTGGATTAAGTAAGCATATCCAACGTGAGCGGTTTCCTACAGCTGATATCTTTTCCTTTCCCTCCCACTTCCCTCAATTCTCACTCTTCCCTCCTTCCACCTTAGCGGGACTTCTTTTCTTCACGACCTGTTCCCAGCTCTTCCTGTGCTTCCTGACCAACACCGGCTCAAGAGAAGTCAGAACGGGGCTGTCTTTTTTCTAAAGGAAAACTCTTTATTGCTTCCGGACCGCAAGCGGGAAGGCGCTGGACCACCCCACCTCGCAGCCCCGTACGTGACAGCTCCGTCCCCTCGGAGCCGGATCGCCGGGTCTCTCCCGACTCACTAAGCAACAAAGGTTTTTACTACGTTATTCAACACCGCTTTTGTGAACCAGAACAAAATACACTGCTCGATTTCTTTTACAGGGGCTTTATCATGACCCAGAGCTGGCAAACACTGCGTGCATGTGTTCGTACAAAGTAGTCCATCACAGACTTCAAAAGACTATCACCCGGGAAACTCTGCATGTAAAAACAGACAAGTCTTCACAGCAGTGCTGTCTTTAAAGACGAAGCAGAAGCTCTGCTCGTTACTGCTGCGCTTCGGGCCTGAAGGACACGAAACACAACTTTCCTCCTTTTAAGCAGTTCTTCTAACGTGGTAGTCAAACAAAAGGGGAAGTTAGGTTGTGCGATTTTAAATCACTGCTGTATGCAAACGTCCACTGGCTGCTTAGAAGCAAGAGGAAAAACCTCAGGACTAGTAACAGCATCCCAGGGACAACAAATCTGAGAGTCATAAATAACACTGAGGTTCACCTTTTATAATTATTTCTGTATTTTTTCATGTTCATCTTTCTGTTTATACAAAGAAGCAACTTCCATAACTATGTTTAGTGAATGTGTCTTAGCGCTTGTCTTAAATTAGTCTAATTATCAAGTATGTCCTTAGGCAAAATTTTCACACTGTTAGAGTGCATATCTAAGGGTTGAAAATATGTGCTTATGGCTTTCCAATAGCCAAAGCCTGGCTTGCCTGCCTGGACAAAATTGCTGGAAGGAAAAAAGAGATTTGTCCAGGAAAATCTGGAAGTTTGATGGTTTTATAAATAATTCCTACTGCATTCATAAGCAAAGTCAGGTGCCTATCTCATTTTTAATGCTTTCTGAAATAAACTTAAGTTCAAAAAGCATTTGACATATTAGGTTTGCAACTATTGTACTTAAATCAGCTAATTTCTACCACACAGTAGATACAGTGGAAGAAAAAAAAGCATCTGGAATGTGAGCTCTTTGCTATGAATAACTCAAGAAAGTTAGACTAGATGTCCAGTAGCTAATTTTGGATCTAATAAAATGGGAATCTCAGTAAAATGAATTGTTTTCTTTCTCACAGTATCACAGAAAGAGTTTTTCATTCATCCAGACAGCACATCAATGAACTTAAATCATAGGCTGGCGAAGGCTGTTGTTAGGAACACAAAGATAAAGACCTCCCGGACTGAACAAAGTAGCCAGCATTTTGAGATATTAAGCCTTCACAGTTTTTAGCATGGTTCCTGAATGCAAACAACATTTTTTTGCACTTTCTTCCCTATTACTGCATTGCATAAATTAACATGTAAGTATATAATGCTTTTGATTTTAAACAAAAATGCACCTCTAATATGCAATGCTCTCACTATCCTTAAACAAGGCTTAAACAACACTATGTAAAATAACTTTCTGGGCTTACGCAGACAGTAGCTGTTTAAGGTCTTGTGTTTCTTTTCTGGTGGAACAATGATAAATCATTCTACGTTAGATCACGCCTTTCTGCCCGATCACTTTCTAAAGCTAAGAATGCGTGGAATTGCTTTCCCCAAAAACATCTGACAAAGCCAGGAATGTGCTCCTGCCTAAAGGTTTATAAAAGCAGGACAAAAAGAAAAAGAACAAGAGCTAAAATTTTGAATTGAAGACAATGAGAAGTGACCAAAAGGGACAGCTACTTTGCCCTCACACCACAGCTCTGAGAATGACATGTGGTTTCAAAACTGTTATTTTTACAGTTTCTAAAAAAGTGTCCGTTCTTTCCTGAGAAGATAGGGAGCTGGATGATTTTAAACCTAGAAAAGATCACACTAATGGCCTGGTACAGCGATGCTGATTTTACCCTTTCCGTTCTGGGTCACAGTCTCCAGGTGAGGCCTGGACCTGGTCTGCACCTATGCGGCAGGTGACACAGGGGACTTCAGCATCTCCTGCGCCCATGTTGGCCTCCAGCTCTTCTGTCCAGATCAAACCAACCTCCTGACTCAAGGCCCAGAACAACACGCTGTGTTACCAGGACAATCTCGAGTGTTAGGAACTGCACATCAGAAGCTATGAACAGTGTACAGGAAAGTTGTCTTCCTGGGAAGGGTCTGCAGTTGCCCAGCTGCAATGGACCAGGAGTAGAAAGCACCAGCTGCAGGGCTCTGGCACTGCACAGCCACTCCAAGCCGTGCCCGCCTCACAAGCAATGCCTGCCAGCTATTTCTGCACATAAGTTCAAGGATAGCCCATAAAGTTCAACATAACCACAATTCCTTTATCCCGAAACTACCATTATAATGTCCAATATTCAGCTCAGACATCATTGATCTGAAGCATCAGGATACTACTGATAATGTGACACCACAGCAATATTGCTATTTCCTCTGCTAGTTAGAAATTTGACATTTACTGGAAGGAAGAACTGAAAACGATGATGTAGCTCTCTTCCTCAAAGCTTTGCTCAGGAAGGTGGAGGACCTAGGGCTAAACAGGGAATCATCTTCTAAAAAGCTGGATCTCTTCTTTAGAGCTTCGAGGGTGGACAAGACGGTTTGTTCTTTCAGGACCTCATTTTCAGACGCTGTATAATGCAAGTCATTTGTGCTCACTTTCTTTTTTAAATATCTATCTCAACACACAATAAAGCAATGTTTATAAATGTCCAGATGAAATACAAAATAAATGCTCTTGCATTAATCCACTCTTTCCTTAGCAATCTTCACACATCTGAGGATCTGAGGTCGTTCACTGAAGTGAACGACCTAAATTATGAAGCACCAAGGCTCACTCTAGATGGAGTCAACTGAAGTTCACCTTTGTAAGAATTATTTCTCAGAGAAATGCTAAGCAAAGACCTCTGGTCTTGGTCTAATAAGACAAATCACATGATGAAGAAAGGCTTGTATGATCAAGCTCATATTCTTAGTGGCATAAAATGAGCTCTTTTATTGCAGTATTCATCAAAGTAGTATGGCTGCCATCTGGATTAGAAGTCAAGTATTGTTTTCCCTCAAACCAGATCTCACTGAAATCTCAGTGGAAATGTGTGCTTATTTTACATGTAGACATTCAGTAGGCCCGAGGGCCATCTGCCAGAGCAACATGCTCAGCCAAAACTTTCATAGCTTTCAATCATCATCTTCAGGCAAAAACACTTACTCATCAAAACAACAAAATATAATTCATGAAAGAGATCTCTATTAATAATTGAAAGGAGCACATTACACATAATTAAAATCTTTATATAACTCACTGTATTATGTTGCTTGAATAGTTCTATTTTAACAGACCTAGGTTTTAAAGGGGAATTTACAGATTAATTCTCTCTTTTGGTCTAGTAGCCAGAGGGATTTCTGCTATAAAGTGGGACATACTTTTCTCTTTTTATTATCCTCTGCTTGTCAATATTTTAACACTAGCTGACATGGATTCCTCACTCAATACTTTGGACAGTGCAACGGTAATAAAATAAAGAATCTATTTCACTTGCCTGGAAACAAGAATCATGAGTCATTTCTACAGCATTGGGAATGAATCTTCTACATGACAGTCACACTATACAGAAGATACAGCCAATTTTGTGTCTGTTGTATTACAGCAACCTTACATATTAACTTGGTTGCACTTATGCTTGCAGACCTTAAAAAATTTGGGGGGTTGCATCCCTTAGTTCTCTGTATGGTGGTAAGCTCAATTGTTAAAGGAACTGCAGGAAATCTTGTGTCCTTCTGAGTACAGAGGAGAAACTGTTGGAAAACACTGGAAGATTACCAGTGATCTAGCTGGCATCCCCATTACCATAGCTGGTTAGTCCCACTGACCTGGTTTCCAGCCTAGACCCCCATCTGGAGGTCTGAAACTACCACCCCAGGTTAGATGAGAAATTCTTGTCTGGAGAAAGGAAAGACAATATGGGAAATGTTCAGCTGAAAGCACTGCCTAACTAAGCACATGAATTCAACTGCATTTGCAATCAGGCAGTACGTCATCTGAATAGATGTTATGTAGTTAATTGCATTTCTTTTCCCTGCATTTCATTGAAGGCCAAGCTAAGACCCTGATAAAAATCTTATCCAAAACAGCATAGTATCTATGGATTATGAATTATGGTACTACAGATTATTTGCCAAGATAAAGTCATAGAAGTTAAACAAAATTAACAGCAAGTATTCTATAAATAAACAGACCTTGGATTATGCACTTCCCTGGTCGCACAAAAATTTCAGACAATGAACAAAATGACACACTGTTTAACCCTTGGGATTTGTGATCTGGGAAGCAAAGGGGAGTCTAATGCTGGCCAGCTAATGGGTATCTCTCTTCTTCAGGTACTCAGATCTTTCTATTTGACTTCCAGTCACCCTTTCATGGCCACAGTACAATGCTGGCTGCAGTACAGTCACGTGGAAAAGAGAAAACAGCGATGACAGGCAATTCAGCTCCTCCGCAAACCCGAAAGGACTCGGCAAGGAAGCAGGGAAAGGAGGCAGTTCCTCACTCCACATCTCCTGAAACCAACTATTAGAAGAGAAATTGCTGAATGTCGTTGACTAATATTGTTGCATTAAATCCCTCCAGTGCTCCAAATGAGATACATTAACAGAAGCAAACTACATGTAATTTGCTTTCTTAAGGAGAATGCACTCTTCCCTCTCAGGTAAAAACCTCCACAGCTGTCTTGTCAGTCCCAAGTTTGCTTTCAGTGGCTCTCTCGACTTGCCATACCAAGGCTATACCCAGTGCACTGACCAGCCACCCTCTTAAGAGCCAGTGTAGGTCTGTATGGACATGTACCAAGACTTTCTACTCCACCGGCTTCCAAATTCAAAGTCAGCATCTGAGACAATTCATCTCCAGAGTCAGAAGAGAATTTTACTTGACAGCTTTATAACAATAAACCACAGGCAGAGAGAGATCCGCAGGGTAGCAAAACATTGTGCAAATAAAAACACTAAGCCACTCATCATACAATCAGAAAAATTAAGAAAACCACATGAGCAATGAGTGGATTAATCTCTAAGTCAGACTGACAAGAATAAACTCTATGGCATGTAATTCCTTCTTTTGAGTTACCTGCAAACAAGATAAAGAGAGACAAGTTTTATCTTCGGAGACACTTGCCACTCCCTCCAAAGGAAAATCTGACGAAAGGCGATTACTATGTTGCGTGGACCTGAGAAGAAAATTTTGCTAATAAAATATGTACTGATTAATGCCCTTAGAAGTAAAGTGTATATAAGGTGTGCTTACAGATTCAGTTGCTCCCGCTCATAGGAGTGCCCCTAACATTCTTCACTCTTCTGTTATAAACCTCTTCAGATCCCAACATGCCAAAACATGGCACATACAACAGACATTACTTACAGTAAAAGATTAGGTTAATTGATTTATCAGTGTTTATTCAGAGCTGGCATTAGCGCCTTTTATTCATACTCATAGGCATTTATTTGTTGAAGCAGCTCCACTGACGTCCACAGGCTTAGCATGAGAACGCAGCCAACACAGGAGCTGCTAACTGCTCCATCAGAGTTCAGCAAACAGATCTTTATCTTACTCTCAACTAAATCAAAGGAAAAATTCCCATCACTGTGACTGGTGCAGGCTCCAGCTCGGATGGCACGTCTTCCAGAGTTGCGTCTGGCTTGTTCCATTGCTTTTTTACAAGTAGTTCACTATGTTCAACAAATAGTCTTGTCTTTTTGATAGAAAACAGCTTTGTGTATGTTTTGCTAAACTTTAGATAGTACACTTTGGAAAGGTCAATATTTCAGTCACACTGAAGACAATCTTCTAGCAGGTAATTAAACCACACATTTGCACATGATGTGCAATAACATATTCCTGGTAATTGCCATATGACTACTCCTGGAATAAAATGTTGTTTAATACAAGCATGGCCACATTAGGTCCTAGGTCTCTATTAAAAGGTGGCACAACTGACAGAGTATGGCTTTTTCCTAATAGTATGTGATCTTAGCATGAAATTTCATCAGGTTAAGAAATCTTGTATTAAAGTTATTAAGCACCTGTTCACTATTTTTTTTTCATCCAAGCCCCCAATCTCACACAGGTTGGAGTCTTTCTTATGAGGGATCACAACCACAGTAATACTCAAGAATAACAGGCAGAGATAATGATGCCAAATCCTCCTGGTTTTGAGAATTTAAGTTAGATCCTTAGCATTAGCTTAATACTGTTTTTTCTCTCTTTCTCTCTTTTAAATTTAGTCTAAGATGTTCAAAGATGGCCCTTTAAGTGTAGCAGTAGTACTTCAAATTGTCACAGGAGCTTTAAGATGAGGGTTAACGCAAGTCTCACTATATGCACATAAGATGTGCTACATTATAGCATAGTAATGCTCCAGCAATGATTAAAGCATTATCAAAAAGTAAAGTACTCATTCCTCGCCACACCATCCCCAGAAGAAAATCACATATAAAGCAAAGATGCAAAGGTCGTAAGAGACACTGAAGCACCCAGGGACTCCAGCACTTATAGGAATTGGTCCTCATAGAGTTAGTTCAACTTTTATATTTGTCACTGTCAAACTGGTGTGACAAAACGTTGGATGCAAAGGAGCAGATGGCCAGGGAAACGGACGGTCAAAACAGAAAAGCTTTGTAGCATCCCTGCTGCTGTTCTCCTCATGTATTGTTAGTTATCACCCACTACGTCATGCTGTAACCTGATAAAGTCCCTTGACCTTGTTAAACAGTGCTTGTAGTTATACCCACTTAAAACAGTAATTCTACTGATTTCAGTGAAGAGAGCTGTCAGCTGTACTGATATAAATGTAGTGTGATGGCTAAGTAGCAATGTCTCACCAGTATAAATTCAGTCTTAATGAATATAGAACCTGACTCTAAAGATGCTTCTGATGGTATCAGTCATGGAGAAGGTAGAAAGGCCTGAGGCACTACCATGCTAATATAAGAATATTGGCTCTCCCTGCTTACGGTCCAGGAGCCTTCATTTACAAAAAAATTATAATATTTTTTCCAAACCTAAGCATGCAAAAATCAGGAGCTAAACCTCAGAAAGAATGAGGAGCTCTGCTCAAACAATAAATATTGGTATATTACTATATGCATTATAAAATTAAACCATTAAATTACATTGGTGAACTTCTGAAGCTTCTCTGCAAAACCACATTTCTTAAAAAGGGAAGGAGATTCTTGTGAAATAGCCAAGCCCCAGGTGCTAGGGCATTAGGAAAAGCAGTAAGTGTGATTACTTGCAAGTTTCCTGCCAGAGAAAATGGATTCTGTTGTCTTGTGTATTCTCCCAGGGTTAGGGAATCTATTTTGCTATCCTGACTACATTGTCAGGAGTCATGAACAAAGAGCAAGTCAGAGAAAGTAAGAGTTGTACAACTGGGTATGCCGGGAGCATCCATAGCCCTGGATGGACAGTGATTTGTCCCAATTCTAATCTTTCAGACACCAGACCTTTAATTTTACCAAAAATAGGAAAATGTTAACTATGAGTTTACTGTTCTCAGAATGATTTAATATGACATGCCCATACCTACAATGAAGAAAACTTTTTAATTACTAGGAAATTTGACACTTTAAAAGAAGAGAAAAAAAGTTACTGAAAGGTCAATAATTCAAGTACTTCACAAGAATTTGCTGGCTCTGTAAAATCCAGCAGACGAGCTCAGCAAGTCAATAGTCCTTGTGCACGAGTCAAGAATTTGATTCACAAACTGATTTTTTAAGAGTATTAATGCATTTATTATATCCAAAAAGCCCTACCAAATCAGCTTCTGTTCACTCTAGTTTGGGCAGAACGTAAGAATGAAGCCTCATGATTGTTTCTCCTGATAACATCATCGTTTATATCAGCTTCTTAGAAATTTTTATGGCGCTTTAAACTTTTTATAGTAGTGATATACTTAGATATTGATACATTTACATATATACACAGGGAGATGATTTACACAAAAAATACCCAGAAATGCAAGTCTATAGTATTTATAACCTGGCAAGTAGGC
Source organism: Rhea pennata (assembly GCF_028389875.1). Taxonomy (NCBI): domain Eukaryota; kingdom Metazoa; phylum Chordata; class Aves; order Rheiformes; family Rheidae; genus Rhea; species Rhea pennata. Next base: position 17,083,980 of record NC_084663.1, read on the forward strand.
TACGTCACGCAGAACAGCATGATCTGAAGCTACAGGGAAACAACAAACACATAAGCAACTCCACAGTGATCTGGAGCTACAGTCCTTTCTCTTCTGTATTTCAGTACAGATTTAGGCAGGGAATGAATACTTAATGACATCCACATCCATTGGGAAAGAGAAAAGTCACATTAGGTTTACAGGTAATTCAGTGAGCTCATTTAGTTCATTATCACAATATCAGCAGGAGGAAAGGAACGGATTTTTGGAGACCGTCTGAACATTCTTTTTCAATAAGGCAATCATTTTAAATGACACCTGAAGGGCAGGCACCAAGAGCAAATCCTGCTCCTGATGTTCTCAACAACCCATGACACAGGAATAAATTAAGAGCAAAACAAAAATTCTTTTGAAGAACTCACTGACTCCCTCTACTCACCACAAAAAAAATCTGAAAAAACAAATAAAATTATCAGGACCTCAAATACCTTTCCAGCAGTAAACCACAATGCCAAATAGAAGTTGGGAACTTCTGGTGATAACTGAAACCAGCAAGTTTGGCCTTTTTTTTAAGTAAAAGGGCATTCTGGAGACTAAAAGCTTGAGATGGGAAAGGCTGAGGGCTCCCTACATGAGCAACGTTTGTGGGAGAGCCCAGTTCCCTGAACCTTCCAAAACTGCATAAAGAATTATCTGCTTTTTATGAGTCCTTAAATAGTAGTTCTGTGTTATTATTACCTATAACTGTAACTTTTTAAGGGAAGATGCACTGTGTTGATCACGGAAAAAGTTAAGAGATGGCCCAGCCACAAGGTGTTTATATGCATTTGAGCTCCTTAATGAAGCAGCCAGACAATGTAGAAAAGATTAACAGATTTTCCTGATGGCCTAACAAGAACGGTTAATCCTACAGAGAGACAAATAAATGAGACTTGGTAACTAATAGAATCAGTGTACAAGGGAGCTTAGCATTTTAGGTATACAAATAACTGTGACGGGACGACTTTTGTCACAGTAACAATTCCAACAATAACAGATCTCAACAAGAGAAGAATGTTCCAAATTGCCTAGACAGGCAAAATCAATACGAAAAGGGGACAAACTACAAAGACTGCTTGGACTGCTTACCAAAATAATCCGTCCCCTTCAAAATTAATCAAAAACGGCAAAAACAGGTTGTTACAATAAACTCGAGCACCCTGCAGGAAAAGGAAGTCAGACAGCAGATCAGATCTCACAAAACTGCACCTGACATTGCTCAGGTAAGAGAGGATGGCTCACACCGGTAAGAATTTGCAGTGTCAGTTCCCGGAGAGATGTCTACCAGGCACTGACAAGATTTTTACATTTGGAAATTATTATAATAAGCCTTCTCAGTCTAAATACCCTACAGCAAGTTGACACTTGCAACCGAACTCTGCACGCTCCAGTACTTCAGGCTCAAACAGTGGAGGCCATCGTCACCAGCTACATTGACTCATGCTGAGTATCCCTACAAATTTACCCTCATTAGCACTGTTCTAAATAGTCTAATTGCAACAGAGTCCATTTGCTGGCACAGTTTCCAGAAGCATTTTTTTCTGAGAATCAGCACCGTAGAGTCCACTTTCAGCTATGACGTGCAATGGCAGGACTAGTTATAAGAGGTTGGCATTGACATGGGAAAGAAAATAGTTCCATCTCAAAGTGAAATTAAACCAGTATTTACCTCTGACAGTAGAAGAACCAGTCAAACAGAATTCAGCAAGTTTATAAATAGCTTTAAGATATTTTTCTACATAGAAGCAAGACTCTTGATATGAGATATTTTCTAATACAAAGCTATTAACATAACAGTGATATTGTACAATATGTACCATTTTAATTTCTGTGATACAAAATCTGGGTATATTGGGTTCTCTTTCAACTAAGTTAGCGCACAATTGTACTAAGTTAAAATTCCATACACCATGGTTAACATTTACAAGTCAACTTTTCTCAAACTCCTAGTACAGCCTGATGTGACATTACAGGAACTAGGAAATACATGCAGCCAGTGCTATAATAATTATGTCATAATAAAAGAGTTACTTTTTCAGTATATTCAAGAGGAAAGAGGGATATTTTTGTCTTAAAACTGACATAAATATTCAAAAATCAAAGGAAAGGAGCAAAATATTTCCTGTAAAGTCAAACACCTAACAAAAATTTCATCACTTCAAATGCTGCAATTTTGCAGGCTCTAATGTATCATGCCCCAGACCATTCTAATCTCTTCAATATGTTTAATGCCCAGAGTAACATAGATTGTGTTCAGCAGGCTATGATCACATTAGCGGTCAAATCCTGTTCACCTCTCCTTTGTGAATAGACCCATTGACTCGGGCAGGACAGCTTGCGTGACTAAGGCAAGTAGGATTTGGTCTTAGTGAAGCGACAGACTCCACTGTAATGTGAGCAAATGTAAAGCAATGCATTTTATAGCTAAAATACAGAAGACAAACTATATGATGTCGGGTAATGAAGACGTAGGGCCAACGGATAGGAGACAGACTGTTCAGAAAAGGAAAAGGCTAATGGGATTCTTGGCTGCAGGAAAAAGAGTCCATTATGTCAAAGTATGGGCCCGACTGAAACTGTATCTGAACTGCTGTCCTCTTTTTGGGGTGGTTATCCCATGGCGACGCGCAGCACCAGACGGCTAGGTGATTCTCTTTACCCACACTTTGGCTCAGGACATCTTTCACCACAGCACCCGTATCACCTCTTAGGCCCACATCCAGTTTGGGAACTTCACTCTGAAGCGAAGAGGGAACTGAGAAAAAGTGGGATAAAGGTTTAATTGCATTCTCTCGATTTAGTCCCTGATATGTCTTCTGCGGAGAAGAACCTGGGAGTCTTGGTGGACAACAAGTTAGCCATAAGGCAGCAATGTGCTCTTGTGGCCAAGAAAGCCAATCGTCTCCTGGGGTGCATCAGGAAGAGTGTTGCCAGCAGGTCGAGGGAGGTGATCCTGCCCCTCTACTCAGCCCTGGGGAGGCCTCATCTCGAGTACTGTGTCCAGTTCTGGGCTCCCCACTACAGCTACTGGAGAGAGTCCAGCGTAGGGCTACAAAGATGATCAGAGGGCTGGAGCACCTGCCCTGTGAGGAACGGCTGCGAGAGCTGGGTCTGTTTAGCCTGGGGAGGAGAAGACTGAGGGGGGATCTTATCAATGTGTACAAGTACCTGAAGGGAGGGTGTCAAGGGGACGGGGACAAACTCTTTTCAATGGTGCCCAGCAATAGGAGAGAGGCAATGGGCAGAAATTGAAGCACAGGAAGCTCCGCCTGACCGTGAGGGGGAATTTCTTCCCTGTGAGATTGACAGAGCACTGGCACAGGTTGCCCAGAGAGGTTGTGGAGTCTCCTTCTCTGGAGATACTCAAAACCTGCCTGGACACAATGCTGTGCAATGTGCTCCAGGTTACCCCGTTTGAACAAGGGGTTGGACTAGGTGATGTCCAGAGGTCCCTTCCAACCTCAACCTTTCTGTGATTCTGTGAGTCTGTTAGCATCTTCCTAGGGGCCAGGAGCCAGCCTGGCGCTCCCCGACTCAGGAGCAGGAGCTGCACTGTTGGCAGGGAGCCGCTATCTTCCTCTAGGGACTGAGGAGCTGCTCAGAGACATCTCACAGATTTTAAATTCATCAAGTAGGCAACAACTTCTTAGGTGTTTTCATTAACTGCATGGGTACCTGCCTGTTTTCTGGGCACGCTTTGAAAGATTAAGCAATGATGGCCTGCTGCTGACCTGCACATAAAGGGTTTCTTCAGGAAAAAAAAAATTAAAATGGTGGGAGGAAGTTCTCAACTGAGAAATTACCCCTGAAAACTTCCAGTGAATGGTAACAGCAGAGTTTCTCTAAATCACTGGCAACCCTGGCAGATTAAATACACACACCGGTGGCAGTGGAGTAACGAGAGATCTCATCTCAAGGAATGCTAGGGACTGAAGGGTTCCCATCCCCTCCCAATCTCCTTAAACCATAGTCAGGAACCAAGCATTTTCAGTTATTTAAGGAAATATGTGTGACATGGAAAAGCTACGTATGGGCAATATACGAACAAACTCCTGGGAAAAAGAAAGTCACTGCAGCAACCTAACAGTGAATGTGAGACAAACCAGAGCAGTAAATGAAGCAGTATTATCATGTCTCCAGTACTCACTGATTTCTGTTATCCAATTGCATATCTTTTTTCAGATAACAGAAGGGAAGGGAAGGGAAGAGAAGGGAAAGGAAGGGAAGGGCATAAATAAATAATAATAATAATAATAAAAGATAAGATAAAATAAACCCTGACTGAGAACATCTTTCCGTAAGCAGGTAAGCACAACCTTTTAGACTAGAGCACTTCTATTGTGAAAGCATGAAGAAACTTGTATTTTTCTCCTTAGTTTTGCTACTGTGACTACAGAGACTTTAACTCCTTTTTTTGTAAGTTCACTCCATAGCTCAGGGTATTCAATATGTTAATTACACTGGGGCCTTGATAAATGATATCCTTGAACAGGGATGACCTAGCTATTACTGATGAAAGAGTCACCAAAATTTTCTCATCGAGAAGACGATGATTTTGCATGACTTTAAACCGATGGAAACGACCAACAACAAAATCAGTATCAGTGTTCCCAAACTGTGCTTTAGAGCTGAAGGAAACAAATTTAACAAGGCTAGAAATGCAAGCAAAAAAAAAAAAAAAAAAAAAAAAAGTGTATTCCTGAAACTGAAAAGAAAGACCTTCCAAGATTTCTGCTATTGCAAAGCGGAGAGATTGGCTTTCCAGCAGAACAAGCCCCCGCTTCATCCGCCTTGTATCAGATAACCTTTTACACCCCAACTACCAGAGTTTTGTCTTCTCCGCGAGCTGTGAAAATTCCTCCGGAGCGGCCGGCGCGGTCCAGGACCACGTTTAGGAGGGCGGCGTGGCGCTGCCGGTAACCGGAGTCCCGCGGGAGCCCCGCAAAGCCGCGGCACCGTGCGCCGGTGCCTCCGGGACGCAGCCCCTCCGGGCTGCCGGGCGCCCCGGGACGTCGCTGCAGCACGGGGCCCGGCCTGGCGCAGGTGGGCTCGGAAAGGGGCTGCTTCGAACGGCAGCTGCAGGGACGCCCGCGCGAAGGGAATATTAAAGCTGATATCTCCGAATGCTTTTATTGCTCTCTCGGGAGGATTCGCTCGTGAGCGTCCGTGGCGATTGCTTGTGTAGACAATAAACTGGAAGTGGAACTTAACTTGCTAAATTCCAAATCAGATCCAGACTTTACTCCCCCCTAACTTTGGGAGTTTCAAGAAGAAATGGCAGACAATAGATTTGTTTGTAATATTAAATTTTAACTGCTCTTAATCAGTAGCAACTGCTTTGCAAAGTGCATCTCTAAGCGCTACCACGCTGTGCTGCTTAAAAAGCTATTGCCACATGTATCTGAATCAGCCCAGGAACATTTCTGAAGCATTTAAAATCAGCAGCTTATCTGAAAGGAAGAACTTTTCCTACGAAAACACTAATCCAGTGAATGCTACAATATTCAAACAATAATAGTAAATGGAATTGGGGTGAGCTGCACCCAAGTGCCCACACCTGCCCCATGCTACACCCGCGAGGGCATTCAGTGCCAGGACATCCTCCTCCCCACGCTAACGGCAGCACAGACCTATAACGGAGACGTGGCCGAGCAGGAGGGACAGATCCAGTGGGCCAGACAGCAGGTGCTGAGAACTGGACATCCTCATTATAGGCATTTCATGGGTTTCAAGCCCAGTTTACCCTGATCTTGAGGCCTGAGCACCCGAAAGTGGTTAGAGCACGTCCTCCGGACACATTTCGCCTGGCAGGAAGCCATCATGTGCTCCAAGACTGGTCCACGAGGCATATTAGAGAGCAGGGAGTGGGAATGATCAGGAGATGTGCTTCCAAAGCACGCCGATTGTGAGCCATGAGTCACACCAGTGAGCAGAACTGATGTGGATGCACCCGCCGTGAGGCACGTTAAACCTACACTGCGCCTCTGCCCAGTTCCCAGGCACCTGGAGGCAATATAAAACAGTCCCTGTTGCTCACGCGGATGGATTTTCCCATGCCCGCAAATGCTGAAGTCCCTATTTTAGGACTGCTGAACTTTCACGTAGGGGATGAAAGTAAAATAAATGGCTCACAGGTCCTGCTCCTTTCAAGCCAATTGCCGACGTCCCTTTGACTTCAGGGAGGACAATAAGAACAATAATAGGTTCTTATTAGGCCCCTTCCCAGCAGGGCTTTGGGTACTTGCAGGAATAACAAGATCTTCCCAAAGGCCTATTCCTTTGTCTCTTCCTTTAATCCCCAAAGACTGGAATTTGGGGTTAGTTTTGCAGCAGGAGTAGGCATGGAAATCCAGTGCAACTTTCATCAGCACCTCACGTGCTGCCATCATCTCCAGAGGCCTCAGGATTAGACCTTCCTTCTTGGGCAGTCAGGTTAAAAAAGCAGGTTTCTAACAGATGGCTCTGGGCTAGCCACGACGTTTAGTTTTGAACTAATTAATATTCTTTGCATGTGCATGTGTCATGAAAGAATTTAAGGTAAGTGTATGCAATGAGCCACATCCACAGGCATCCAAATACTGAGGACTATATTTACCAGGAGACTTTTATAACCTCTGTACCATCCCTTAGTCATGTTTTATTCCTAGCTTAATACTCTCCCTATCTTTCCCCACATTATATAGCATATGGATATATTTCACCACGCTTTATCCTAGCCCCTGTCCTGAAAACATGCACTCCCTAGGCTCATTTTAGTAAAAAGAAATATAACTTAGAAATAACAGAGACTTAAATGAATAATTATATCTTTATACGCTAACACATTGATTAAATGCTATATTTCTGTATTTAATATTAAAATGATTTGTTCCTTTTGTCAGCTCTCCCTCTTTTTTATCCACACACAATTCTATCTGGAAACAAATACAACAGCTGTGTAAGTCAGTCAGCATGCTTGGGAGATAACAGTAAAGTCCAAACTTTTCTTAGGTTTTGCCAGTTCAAAAGACCAAACACCTACAAGGAATGATTTCCCAAGCTGTGCTTTTCAAGCCTGCTCAGAGTTAGTCTCTCAGGGCTAAATTTGAGTGTCTGCCTGGAATCTTTTCCTATTAATCTAGGGAACCAAGCTGTCATCCTGGTTTAGATCTAAAAAATCCTGAGCCTTGCAATAAATTGCAATAAATTGGAACTTAATTCCCATTGAGACATTTCTTGTTGAAAGTAATTAAAATAAGCATTGATACACAAACAGCACTCCAGAGTACTATTGTTTTACAAGTGACAGAAATCTGCATTTAGACAATGAAATAGGCTCTTCAATTTAAAGGGTCCCTTACTTAAAAAAGGGACTACAAAGGTGCAACTTGCAGCCTACTTTTCCTGAGGAATGTCTATGAGGAGGTTTCAATCACTATGACAACCTCTTTTTAATGCCAATGCTTTTCTAGCCCAGACAACTCTTTCTTGAGAAAGGGCATGTTGCAAGGCTCTGCCAAAACTGTGGTCAAAAACATTACTGACAAGAAGATAATCTATGAGGTTACCGTTTTGGCAAACATCAGCTTTCTAAAAGAACTGGGAATTTTGCGTTATTGCTGGCCGAAAGACTGCTGCTGTCAAGAGAAAAACAATAGAGTGAATAAGGAAAGAAAAACAATATCTGCCATAAGCATCGTTTGCTTAAAGAACAGGTATCCGAGGCTCTAACGGTTTTGGCATTTGGGGCGTCTGGAACACTACAAAGACGTTTTGCATAGGGACAGACAGGGAGGCCAACGGGCTCCCTCGCCAGATCTGCACTTTATTTCAATCTGCAGTAAAGACCACCTACTCTCCGTCAGAATCGTTATCTGCTCAGGGAACACGTAGGTCTCCATCAGAGAAAACAAAAGCAGGAAGAGCTAGAACTTTCCTCGTGACTTATTTTTAGAGAAGATTTCTTGTACGACTGCCATCTAGAACAAGCATATGAAGTTTTTCCTCCTTTTCAGTGATTCTATGCTATTTCATGACAACAACCTCACAGAGAATATGATAAAAGAGACTCCTCAATATTCAGAGCACAGTTAAAGCCAAAGAACCCCTAACAACAGGACACACATGCGCAGAGTAATATGAGAAGGACGAGATAACGGGAAGAGGAAAAAGAATAAAAAGGGGAACTGAAGCCTGTCTAGGTGCGGCAGTTGGCAGAGCAGAGACCCCCCTGTCGCCCAGCGCTGATATTTGCCTATATCTTGCTTGCTGTAATTAATAAAATTTTTATATTGGCTACACTGACTGAGTGAAATTTATCACAAACAACCTCACAGAGAATATGATAAAAGAGACTCCTCAATATTCAGAGCACAGTTAAAGCCAGCCCCAGTTCAGAGGCAGTTTAGCACGGCCACGATGGGCTGTGCATTCCCATGGGACAGTTGTAGCTATGTGGCCGTGCAGGTTTCCCATTCAGTAAGGATTTGCACCCACTCAGGTTCTAATGGGCAAATATGCTCATCTTCTACTCCGATTTCTGATCTGTAACTACCTTCACAGACAAATAACAGTGGGAGGATTTACTGCACACAGTAAATCAGCAGTGTTCTCAGAAGTACAAAATGGGAATTTCTGAATCTTTTTGCTACCCAGAGTTCAAAAAGCTGCTGCAGGGACTGATGATCAGTACTGGAAGAAACAGGCAGGGAATGTTTTTGCAATCTTACCCAGCGCAAAAGCCCTAGCAGCTGTTGCTATCAAATCTGAGGTATGGGAAAGGCTATCCGCATATTCAAACAACTGCTTGAATCCGAGGCGGACGGGAACAACAGAGTGCTCCTGGAACTGTTTGCTTTCACTGCAGTGATGTTCTTTACACATGTAGCTATGCATAAAATAAGAGGATTTCAATATTGTAAAATAACAATAGTGTTTTATACAATATCAACTAGTTAAAAAATAAAAAAGGAGGTAACGTAAGTGCCTGAGTAGAATACACTGCTGCATTAAAAGCCTGGATAGCCTCTGTCTTTCTAAGGCTACAATACTGTATTGAGTCTTCTGCTATAGAAGCAGCACATAGGTTATCAGGAAAACAGTGTTGCTATAAAAAGAACAAAAAAGGAGCAAGAGAAAAGCTTTTGGTTCTGGGAGATTCCTCACAAAAGTGAATAACTGTGTCTGTGATTCTCACTAGCATCTGTTGCTTCAGAAAACCATTGAAAGGGTCAGACTAATGTGAGATCCTGTCTCATGTTACTTCCACTGTTCAGGAGTGTGGGTTGCTCAGTATTCTGACCTCAAAAGTAGTTGCAGTGATATACGCAACTAAGCATGGACAATGTAATTAATATAAGGATATTTATACACCTCTCAGAGTACATAACGCACCAAAAAAACAGCATCAGTTTTGTTTCTATTATGCTATCAGCAGCAAAAAAGGAAGTAAGTTCCTAAATATTCAGCCAAGAGATCTAAGGAATTTTTCTACAAACCATTTATGAATGCCTGGATATAGGGCTAATGAAAATGAGCTTTGTCAGAAAAAAGCAAAACAGATCTATAAATGGAAAGGCAGTCAGATCCCACTTGAAGACAAGACACCCAATTAAGGCTGTGTGCCCCCAGCCCTCCAGCTCAAGCAAAAAGGCTCTTTAGAAAAGATCTTAAAGAGTGGGCAGGATGGTGGTGGTGCTCTGGGCTTCATTGCAGAGCTTGAATTCCTTCCCTGAAATGCAGCCTCTTGCCCTGAGGGCAGCAGAGCTATGCAGGCATGCATTTATCCATGGGCTATGTATAGTTTCTGTACATAGATGATATTGTGTGCCAACAAAGAAAAAAACTGCTCCTTGTCCGTTACTCCAGGATGGATGCCAGTCAGGCTGGGCAGTAGCAGATAAAAGGAGGATTCTGAAGTACCTATATAGTGATAAACTGGAGATATATAGTGATAAACTGGAGACTCCACCAAAGTCAGCTGAAGCTCATGTGCAGAGACTCCAACACAGCCCCACTGATTTGCTGAAAACGATGAAAAAAAAAATCAGCCCAGAAGGGCTTCTAAGCTAAAGTGGAAGATACGTGGGGCAGTTGCTGCCAATTTATAGCTTCTTTACATGTGAGCAGATTGGGGAACTGAGACTAGTGACCCCATATCTCACAATTCTCACTGCTCTACCCTGCAACCAGCCTCTTGCAGGCATCACTTTCATATTTCTCATTGCAAGTATAGGTGCACTTTGGCAGGTTTCAACATTCCCTGGTTTCCGGGAGGGTGATCTTGGCCTCTCCGAGGGCTGACAAAGTGAGCAACAGCTGCTGGTGTTCTGTGGATATTATCACTTCCTCTGTCTCCAGGATTTTGACAATATCAACAAAGTCCTCCTGAAACGATCTAAAATCTAGTGTAGATACGGGCATCAAGAACATCATTTCAACAGTGGATGATGGTGAACATGCTTTAAGTGGCAATAAGAGAAACCAGGTCCCCAATTGCCCAGATCCCCAATTCCACTTCAGTTTGATAAGAAAATTTGGCCACATTCACTGAAGGGGAGAAAAACCTCATTCCTCAGTGCAGCAGATGCCATTTCAGGATGTCCTGCTCTACTAGACCATGAGATCACCTACACCAAGGTGGTATTCAGTGGATGTTGCCAGATTCTGCACTGTTCTTCTAGGCAGGTTTCTAACTGCGGCAGCAGGTCTCTCAGTGCCTGCTGCCAATCCAAGCATGGAGAACATGCTTTGCAGCAGCAGTGAGGAGGGAACTGCCGGCCACAGAGTGCTGGTCTGTTCCTCCAGACCTCAATCATATGAGGAGCCTGGCAGATGCCTCCACAAAAGCTTTGCATTGTTTGTCCTTAAGAAAAGGTGCGGAGCTTCATGTGGACTCTGCAGAGTCCAGGATATTGGTCCATTTCAATGACATATCAACCTGGCAGTGCTCAGTCAACATTAGAGGTGTCCAGCTGCGGACCCAGGAGCCAGCTCTATGGAGGAGTCAGCCAGTAGTATTTGACTAAAGGTAAGTTTCGTGAAATCGAACTTCTGTCAGGTTCCCTTTTAGTGGGAAGAAGGAATCAAGGGAGCTTCGTGGTTACTTTGCCCTCTCACCCAGCAAAGGAAAGAGAGATGTAAAGCACACACGTGGCCCTGACAGAAAACGACTGAAGAAAAGCTCAGCCGCCCATGCACGCAGCACTTGCCAAGGGGAGTCCCTCACAAGGCGCACTTGAGGGACTGTAATGCCCCTGGCAGTTCACCTGTTTCTCCTTCCTTCACAGAGCCTTCCCTCCACCCTTTTCTTTTTCCTGATTTCTTTACATATGAGCTTCCTGTGTCCTGAACAGTTTATTTTAACAAGGAGACCATTTAAGCTATAAAGGTATTTCTAGGTCACACAAATAATTATACTAACAGCTAACGTATTCCTACAGATGATCTGAGTGTGTGCACGCCGTGCAAGTTTCATCTCAAAGTCAGTGGAAGATTTATCATTTTTTTCAGCAGAAGCAGGTGCAAATCCAACAGAAAGTATTTGCTTGGAAATCGTGTCTTTGAGGGAGCACCGCATGGGAGATCATGCTATTGGAGAGACAACGATGATCAGTTTTAATATGCAAGATACCTATCTACAGGAAGGTAGGTATGCTATAACTCGAGCACACAACTAGTATAGGTCTTTTTTAATAAAATAGATTCTCTTTGTGAGGCCTGTTTGAGGTGGGCAATTCCTAGCAAAAGACCACTGACAGTCCTTCAGCATGATCTCAGGCAATCTGAACTCTCCACAGTTTTTGCACTAACATAGTTCACTTAAAGCTGACACAGTCAGGAACTTTCCAGTAATCCTCATGTTAACTTTTATGCTGGGTTAATAATTCCCTGCTCAATCATCTGTGACTGAGACACCACCAGTAAGATTTTCCAAAGACTCACCTATTAAAAGTAAAGCAGAATCAAAACAACACTGAGAAAAATATTTAAAAAATAAATAAAACAAATGCTCTATCAACACTCCATAAAAGGCAATGCAGAATTGCTAGGTTTTTTATTACAATGATTTATAACCCAAAATGGGACCAAGACCAAGACACTATGCTCTACAACATAAGCACAACAGAAAGAGCAAATATTTTATACTTGATACGCTTTGAACAAAGTTATTGAGGATACTTTTTTTGTCTTTTTTTAAACCAGCGAATGGATATAAACTCAAACCTAACACCTAAGAATAATATGCCTCCAATGCTGTTAACTTTGAGACAAGCTCTGAGGTGCCCCTTTGGGTGAAGCTGTTGTTCTCGGAAGGGCTGGTGACAGCCCCTGCGCGAAGCCTCTCCCCAAGCGCAGTCAGGCTCCTGAAGCTCCAAACACCTTATTCTCTCTAGATAATATTCTTAATGTTTTGATTTGGGTTTTTTAAGTCTGTGGAAATCCTTTGTCCTGAACTGATTGAGGCTTAGCAAAGAAATTCAGCGTGTTCTGATTTTGGTGCAAAGAACTTTTGTAAAAAATCTGGACTGGATATACTAACCTTGGTCTTTCTGCTATGAAAGGTTCAATAAGAAGTCTCAGAAATAGGCCAGCTATACCGGCATGCTCCCCAAAGCAGAATCTCAATCAGGAAAACAGCATTAATTCTTAAAGTACAGAGATTTTCCTTAGTGATTCAAAGGTGACTTCATACGGCAGCTGAAGTTTCGGGCTCAGATATGCTTACAATTAATTTAGTTATAACAGTAAAAGTTTCCAGATACATAAACAAATAAACCGACAAAAAGGGCTGAAATGTACAGCTTGAGTCAAACTCTTCTCCTAAGGATGAAGTAACCTGTGACCCTCTTTGCGTGCAGCTCAGCAGCCACAGCAGTGGGTTGGCTCAGGAGATGTGTGCTGTGCACCCCATGACATCACCTGATGAGCTGATCCCCCCAAAGTCAAGGGGATTTCCTGCCTTCTCGTTCTCTTTTTTTATTTTTTATTTTATCTTTTTTAAACTAGGAATTACCAGGAGATGGGCCCAAAGGGACTCAAAAGGAACATGGGGATAAAAGCAGGAGAAGCAAACAACACAACTGCGACAAGAAACTCAACCAAAGTCTTGGCTACCCTGTATCACCTATAGCAAGAGTTGGAGCCAGCAGCCACACAGAGTAAAGCCTGCTGGGCACAGTTCTCCTGCGCACTGTTTTGTTTTGGCAATCCACAAGCTAAAAGGCTGCCAACAGACACAAACAAAAAATGCAAAAATACATTCACTTACCTGGTTCTTTATTCTTCTCTGAGATACATGACTAAGCTCTGCTCTAACATGAGAGGGGAGGGGATAGTTAGTGTTTGTGTATTGAAATGGGTATTAACTGTATCCAAAACACCCCAACAAGAGGGATGAGCAAAGAATAACAACATACAAGCCAGGACACCCTGTCACCTCTCAGACAGAAGCCTGCAGACATCCAGGGATGGGTGCTTCTTTGGTGGAAGCTTTGCAGCGTTTGGAAGGGATTTTTAAAGAATGATGTAAACATTATAAAAATCTTACATAAAGAATGAAGCTCAAAGCATTTGAGAACAATGCAAACAGTTAACACCTCTGTAACTTGCTCCTTTCCTGGAAATCGTTTAGACATAAATGCACTAATTCACAGCGGGATGCTTTCATTTGCACCCTCCTGGGCAAGTTAGGCACATCTGGAAAACCAGTCTTTACAGTGTGTTACAAAATGGAGAGCATCCACTGCAGAATGGACAGATGGACAGGATGATAAGGACATGAAAAATCATGGCAACAAGAAGGGGAACACAGAACAATTAATCCCTGTTTCTCACAATACCAAAGGTATGGATCATCCAGTGAAATTATCAGGGGACACATTTTAACAGAAGTAAAGGAAACACTTCTTAAAAGTGTATGCATCTAAACTATGACAGGACACTGGGGAACACACAAGTCTCCGAAAATGGTAAAACAAATTCAGAAATGATAAGGCCATAGATAGCTATTCAACTCCATAGTCTGGGTGAGACCTGTAGCTCTGTAAAGCCTTAAACATCAAACAGCCAGGAGCTGGCACAGCACAATATGGGAAGGACCAGTCAATACTTGTTCTGCTTCTCATACTCTTTTCCTAATACTTGCTAGAAGGCAGAACTAGAGTAGGGATATTAGGTTTGGCCTCAACCAATTCAGCAGGGCTCACAGGCAATGCTTACAGCAGCTAATAGGCAAGGCCAGGGCACGCTCCCAGGCATGCCAGATCGCCTGCACGTGTTGGCATCAGACCTGGCACAGTTTTGGCCAGGGCCAGCAGCACCCTTGGAGGTGGCTTTTGTACCAGATATGGTCCTCAGAGGTGGCACAGCTGGACCATGGGCACTGGGATGGGGACAGCGGCTGGGCCACATGTGGAGCACTGGACAGAGGACAGGAAGCAGGGCTGGCCTGGGCCAGCCAGTGCCACCTAGCCTCCAAGGCAGGCCACCACCCCTGCCTCCTTAAGGAGCTTCTGTAAACATTAGCAAGGCAGGTCCTTTATAACTTAAAACCACTTAAACATGCAAAACAGTAGTTAAAATCATCTAAACTAGTTTCTGCTATCTGTATTGCAACTGGGCTCATTGATCTCATACATCTGTTAAATGGCCACTTAGGCTAATTGGAGGGTATTCCTTAATTAAGCGTACCTTCCTTAAGCACAGGTACGCACGGGTGCTGACTCAGAAAGGCAGCCTGGCTAAACCCTTGTCCCCGCACTGCCTTGTATCCCTAAAATTAGCTGTACCAGCAGATCCTCTTTCACCGTTTACTGCCTCTCCTTCAGACTCATTTCTCCTAAAAGAGAAGGAAGTAATTTTATTTTTTGACAAACAAATGCATCCAAAAAGGGTGTGTTGTAATGCACAGATTTACAAAGCAGAATACACCCAAAAGCTTCTTTGGGGAGAACCAGCTTTTCCAAGAAGCTGATTCTTTGTTCCTTGTTTTCAAAAAAATCATTTTATATGGATGGCCAGACCATTCCTGCCTAGGAGAAACCCTTGGGCAGTAACTGGTGCAAGGAAAGTCCTGGGGTGCTCGCCTCACTGAACATGGCCCTGGAGCTCTGTGAATCCTAGCCTAGCCATGCAAGACAGGTTTTCCTTGAAACTCCCTGCCTCCCAACTGGCTCTTGCCTCCTAACTGGCTCTCAAGACACATTTTCTGAAAATCAAATGAGGTTTCCCTAAGAAGGCTTCTCAGCTGGGTCTACCTTCCAGTTTATGCCCTAAGGAGGGTTTCTCATACAGAAGAAAGAGCGTCTCTGACTGGATCTCTTTTATCTGCTAAATGCCACAGAGTCTTTGGAAGGATAATGCCAGTGCCCATCTGGCCATCCCTACTTCCACTAGGCTCCTCTCAGTCCATTACAATGAAGACCCATGACTTTATGCAACAAGAGAGGTGGAGATCTCTGCATGCAATGAGTATCTTTAACACAGAGATGCCAGAGAGAAGAGTAAAAGGGAAGATGATTTAAAATCAAAACATACTTCAACAGACATGAAAGCAACTTGCTTCTTTATGCTACACAAACCTGTCTTACAGTAAAAGATTACCACATTTTCTAAACAAAACTGGTTTATTATTACGGACCGCTTAACTGAGTGCTATCATTGTGCAAAGTCTTTGTATATGTTTAAAAAACAAGAGTGGTTTAAGCCTTTTTGTCATCTTTGAGGATGGATAAAGCACAATGAGAATTAATTCTAGGTGCAAGGACATTAGTTTCAGTGGTCGCCTCACAGTAACCTGAATTCCCCAGCCTGCAACCCCTTGGGAGTGAGATATTAAGACAGTCAACTTCTCTCTGACTGTAGTAGACTCCGCAAGTTTTCTCCCACAGCTCCGAGAGGAGAAAACCAAAAGAAGATATTGATTTCATGACCGTGACGGGCCATTTCCCAACTCTGAGCATTTTTACACACATAAACCAATTAGCATGAGCCTGATTCTGATGACTCACCCTGCTTAGTTTGCTTCATCTCCTTTGCTGCTCACCAAATGCAAGCTAGTACAGGCCAAATCCTACCCAGTTGATACTGTCTCATGAAAGCAATTATAGCAAGTCGGTTCTCAGATAGCCTGTCTACTATCTCACACAGCTTACAGACACACTGAGGAAACACATTTGGGCACATTCTGCATACTAGATGTGTCCTACATTCAGCTTTTCACCCTCTCTCTTTTCTAAAAGCACTGAATTGCAGCCCCTGGGTTCTGAGGAAACAAAGTAGGACTGGGGGGAAAGAAAAAAGGGAACAAGTGTGGAAAAAGCTCAAGTTAGCAGTAGATAAGATGACGCCTGAAATACCAGCAACCTCCCTGGAGCCGCCTCTCTTGTGCCTACCGGTGAAGCTGCACCAGTCTTTGCAGAGATAGAAACTTTTTTTTTTTTTTTTGAAGTGTAGCCAGAGTTATGAGTACAATCCTCTGAAGCCATAAAGGTTTTCTAAAGTGTGAGAGAGGCCAGAGCGCAGCCTTTTATATTCTCCCTCTTTGTTCAGATCAGGAATTTGCAATCCAAATCCCAGCCACACCAGGGTAGGCAATGAGCCCAACCACTGTGAGTAAGAAGCATCTGAAAGAGTTCACGAGGCTGCTTGCCAAGGAGCTGCCGTGAGACGAGGTGAATAGAGCTTGAAAAACTGTACGTATATAAAACCAGTAAGATAGCAAATAAGAAACCTGTCCTGCAGTGTGAAGGAATGTGATAGCTACCCACTGCTCCCCAATACTTGCACAGAGTCCTTAAAATATTAACAGGGTTATCAGCATTTGCTTATCAGTTACAGTAGTGCCTAGATAATTCAAAAGGACTTTGCCAGAGCACATAAGCACATCCTCCTTTTCAATACTTTTACCATACAGAAATTCCTATTACCATCAAATTTCTTACCTTTTTAAATCAGGATTTGCTAGAACTTTTTCTAAGAAATTTAAAAAGGCAGTAACCTACAGGCAATGAAGGACTAAAAATATTCAGTTATTTATTTTTGCATTCATTTATTACAGTATTTCCTTCTACTCTGCATGTTTCCAAGATACCGGCTTTTAAACATGTTCACCATTTAAGAATCTTATACGGTTTTGCTGTGGGCAATACAGATGCATCTTGCAGCACAGAACTTGTGGCAGTTTCAAGTTGCAGGGGTGGCAGAATTTCATACGTATATGGGCACGGAGTTTTGTACTCACAAAAGACAGTTGTGAGTTAGGATACAGTTACCTACACGGGTTAGGTGCTCACTATTGCGCAAACAGCACTGGAACAGATTCTCCCCTGAGTGTGAGTCAACATGGTTGCACAAGTCTAAGGGAGGGACAGCATAACCTTTTGAGATCTGTATGTTGAAAGGACTTTCTAGAGACTTTCTGCCTTCCAGAGGGGACAAAACACGAGTATGGGCAAATACACATAATGTCTTCTAATATCAACTAGCAGAGGCAAGGCAAGGCAAGGGCACCCACCTAGGCAAGCGCAGAGTCTAAACCAATCTAATTACTGCCTCCTCCCTTATGCCATTTCTGGTACCTGTCCAACCACATACAAAATTTTTCAGCACAAAGTAATAAAAACCCAACTCAAAAAAAAAAAAAAACAACAAAAATTAATACTTTTTTTCAGAGTTTGGCTGCAAATGCACAGCTGACCTAAGTCAATATAACTGCTAGCTGTCATGGCGCCATCTCCTCCTCTGCACTGGTACTCATCTGATACTATACTGAGCTGTTCCTTTGCCCCATCAGAATCTTTTTGTTTAGCTGGTTTGTCTTTTCTGCTAGTAGTTTGGCTTTTAATCAGTTTTCATCCTCTCTTGCACTGTAGCAACCAGAAGCTAGACTGGCTTAGATTTGGGGTGACTCACAGTCTATGATATTTCTGTGCATCTTCCAGCCCCGCTAATTTATCTACCTTGTGGATTCTTAATCTTATTTTGACACCATGTTTAAGAGAAAATGGCAATGCTGTTATCAACATATAACAACTTACACAAGCTTAGGCAGTTCAAAAGGCTAATGCATTTGCAATTTGTTAATATGTGTATTTAATTTCTGCAGGAGAAAGAGAATTGGAAAGAATTTTCCCATCAACAGGTTCAATTTTCTATTGAAGGGAGCTCCTCAAGGAACTATGTCGCATATACATAATACTACTCATAAACTATCAAGCATTCATTAATTCACCAAGCTGCATCTCAAAGCCAGCTGTGCTTCTGTGAATCCCTTTACAGAGGAGTTTTTCGATAACTTTGCTTCTCTAATGCTTTCCAATTACGATCTAACATCCCACCTACGTTTATTCATAGTCAGTTCACCTACAGATATTTTTCTTTTCTTTTCTTTTTTAAGTGACCTATGGTTACCTTTGTTTTCCTTAAATAACTTCAGGGAGGTCAAAGACATTCATAATCCTTGCTTTTTCTTTTGCTGAATTAAAGATGCAATCTTCTACCATACACGATACCTCTAGTGAAGCAAACTCTCTGTTCCCAACTTGTCCCCTGAACACCTTTGCACGATAAACTAACTTTTCTTAAGTGAGAGCTATAACAGTATTACAGACAAGAGGTATTAGCAGTGCCTTGTACAGCAACATGTAATACTTCACTTTATTTAATAAAATCATTCCACTTAACACATCCCTAAACTTGAAGACCCATATTCCAATGCATTTTTCAGACATTACATTGCTTCTTTCTTTCTGTACCAATTTAAACACAAAGATGGTGACTGGATAGGAATAATAAATTACTGTAATTTCAGAAACAGAATAATTTTCCATTCTGATATTTGATAATCCCTGATTACTTCCCCTTTCCTCCTTTTCAATCATACCATAGAAGGGAAGATCATACTTTTATCAGCTCCATCAATATGTCTGACTGTGCCCAGAAGCACAGCTAAAAGGATCCTTCAGACCATCATTTATTTTAAACCTGCTCTCTCATTTCCTCTTGAGATGAGCAGACTCACGCTGCAGATCATCAGCCCCTACCCTGAAACACAGTTTCACAATGTATTTCTGCCCCACCACAGGCATTTCACATACAAGTCTAACCCTGAAAGGCTACTAACAGTCCTTTTCACAGGTCATTTTCAGGGAGTTAAATGTGCCCAGAAATCTCAGAAACGTTCCTTTTCCAAATTCTCCTCGCCTCTTCAAAACAAAAGAGCAAAAGTGCCCACAGTGCAAACCTTCTTTGCTGAAGCAGTCATAATTCTCTTTGGGACCTTGTGTATCTGTATCACCACTGATACTATAAGGGAGAAGGACTTCAAAGGAGGATTATGCATCTGCTGGAGAGGAACCCTAGGGAAGAAATCTTGTAAATACTACCTAAGAGGTGGGATAGTCTCCAAAGAGAGGTCAGCATAGTCCTGACACATCACATCACAGTCCTGACACTAAATATTAACAACATATTACTTTCCTAAGGAAAGGGACTGTATTGCCTCTAAACAAGCAGTAGTACACAGCCCAACAGAAGCAAACATGAGAAATGTGCTGAAATGCCATCACAGGTAGGCTAATATGTTCCATGAGATTTTTGTGACTCAAATTATCAAAGAGAAAATTAAATGCTACAAAATATCTATGAACAAAAATGGAAAAGAAATTAATTTAGAAGTCTAATAAGGAACAGAAGCAGTGGCAGCTTGTTTGTGTGGGATTACTAACCACTGTGCTTTCCAAAAGCGATTAAATTACCCTGCAGCTCGAATGGATCAGCATCTCATGTTAGTGTAGCAGCAGCTCGCAGAGTCTAGCTCGTGGCATCGACCTGCTCCTCTACGCAATGTGTCTGCACCCACGAGCAGCCAGGGAGGCTGAGCCAGGACTGGGAGGATGCAAAAACCTGCCCCAGAACGGACTTCCAGGAAATTAGCTGCTGACCGCCAGGCATGGGAAGCAGGGAGGGATCACACTCGTCTCAGAACGAGTCCAAGCCGTGCTTTCAGTAACCACTGTACTGTAAAATGCAAAAATAGTGCAAGACAGAAAACGCCCTGCAAATGTGAAGACAGACATGTGGCACTAAAATTATCAGGCCGAGCTCTTTGCTGATTAAATGGAGGAATTCAGTGACCTTGACGGAGCCTTGCCTATTGACTGAGCGAAGCATACACCTTACACAATACTGTGTAACAAGATTTAAGCAGTAGGTATAAAGAATCCAAAAAGCAAAAACTGTGAATTTCACAACCGCAGAAATCTCAGAGATTCATTTCTCTAAAATTCAGTTTCATCACCCTAATAGAATTTCATTAGTCTTTTCTTATTATTATTCATTTATATATGTTTAAGTACCTTAAAATGCTCAATATACTGACTTTATACAATACTAATGCAATAAAATGTCATCCCATAGAATTTATATGCGATGCACTGAATATGAGTAAAGCATGTAAAGTTTACCCCATGGGACACTTCAGTCTAAGCAGACACCAGTAATCAGGCCTGATGGAAAGCTTTCAACTCAACTATGAAAGTTGTCACTTCACTTTCCCTTTAGTCTTTGAAAAGAGCAATGGGATCTTTTAACAGTTCAAGTCAGATTAAGAAGGCAAACAGCAAAACCAGGGCACCACTGACAGCACCGCAGAGCAGGTGAAGCCACCTCTCCCAAAGGACTTCCCACGGAAAACAAGGAATCTATGTGAAAATGCTCCTGACACAAGGAATCTGGGTTATTTTATCTGATCATCTCAGCACCTTGGCTTCAGAGAAGCTGATACACATTCACTGAGCCAAGGAGTGAATTAGTCATCTCAGCTTAAGAAATTCCCTCAAATTTGGCAAGGGACATATTTTAGAAGCAATTGTACAAAAGTCTGTAAAACTCATTCATACAAAACAGACAGGTTCATTGCATACCATATAAAAAATGTCCTCACCTCTCAGTTCTCACCTGAGTTTATTGCTGTTAATCATTCACATCCATCAGTGCTGTTAGTAATAATTAGGAATTTCTTTATTTAAAGACTCTTAAGCCTGAATAAAGTTACAGACACTACTACTATCTAAACAGTAAGGGAATAGATGCACAGAGAAGTAACAGCGCATATTTGTTTGAGCTAGACAGCAACGACAGCTGCAGCTGGTCAAAAAAGAAAATCAAGAACCAGAGTGAGTATCTAGATAAAAAGTGGGCCAAATTCCCCACTCATCAGCACGAGCGTTGCTCCCACGGACTGTAAAGATGCCAAGCACTGAGACCAGCGTGCAGACATGTCCTGGGATGTTGGTCGGCTGCAATGGGCGCTCGGCTGTACATGCCATGCAGCAAAGCTTCCCTGAGTCACTAATTCACACCGTTCAGCTCCAAGGTCTCCAGGGAGCCCTGGGCAGAGCCTGCAGTTATGGATGACTTTTGGCATTTACAAGAAGGATCCAGACACATTTCCCAGGGGAACACGCTGGCCGTGCGCTGGTCTTAACGTGACCTAGGTATGTACCACACCTCGTCCCCACACTCCTGTGCTCTCAAGAGGGAAACGTGGTCCAAAGAGAAGCCCCAGCATGTTCAGGATCTGCCCTGCTCTGGACTTGCAGATCTTCAGGACAAAGAAGAGCCTAGGAGCAGGCACATCCCTGACTACAGCCAGCTGCTCTGCCTGTTCACCCTTCCATATCACAGCACCAAGCTGGCCAAGCAGCCAGTCCCAGGATGGCCGCCAGCACCTCCCTGAGCAGACCCTGTCTCCTTGTTTCTTCCAAGCTGGGCATCCAGATCACCCCTGCTCCCAGAACACAGTGTCAAGGATGCAAGAGATAACCCCAGCAGGAGTGATGGAGACCAAGCCACGTTGACATCGGTGGTGAAAGGCTGGATACTCCATAACAAGCACCGGCTTCGCTACTTCCACACTCCTCCAACTTTAACATCCACAGTGCAACAACAGACAGAAAGGACTGCAGCAGCACAAACTCTGGAAGTGTATAGGTCACCCCTGATTCCACCTCCTGCACAGCACAGTCTTGCTCCCTGCATGTTATAGGGGTCCCCTAACAGCCCTGTATATATAGGAACCCTCTCTCAGGGCATCTCTAGAAGAAATGGACCCTGTCCATCACCATGGAGCAAATGCACCCATGAAACAGAGAGAGTCGGGAAACAGTTTAAAGGTCAAAACAAGGTAAGGGATAAAACAGAACCTGCCTTGCCGCCCAGCAGGAAAGAGGAAAGGGAATGAGGAAGGATATTTGCCCTTGACTACCAAAATGTTGGCAAGCACCGCATTTAGCAGGCAACTTAGAAGCATCTGCTCCAGTATCAGAAGCGCAATGAACAGGGCCCAGGGGCAGCCCAGAGCGCCGCCATCCTATCTAGCTATCTCCCAGGGCTTTCGGTCAGTAGATGTCTGGTGGTTATTACAATTATTTACTACACATATTACAAAAACAGCCCCCACCAGGTCTCCACTGTGCAAGGCCCTGTACAAACTTGCAGGAGTCAAACTCTGCTCACCCAGGAGTGGTGACCACAGTCCAGCAGCAACCTGTGGGCTGGGGTCCCCGCCAGCCGCACATCCTGCCAACACGGCGCCTCTCTTAAACACAATACAGAGCAAATGCATAGAACAAACACAAAGAGACGGGGGAAAGAGGATAACAAGAAGGAAAAAAGAAAGACCAGCATGTTTTGGCATAATAAGCTTTCAGCCCAGTTAGACATCCACCAAGTCCTAAAATGTATCCTGGGTTTACACTTTGCATAACCAGTGCAAACAACTCCAAGCGTGCTGTCAGCAGCTTAGAGGAGCCACTGCCCGACCTATAAACAGTGATAGCAATCCCCAGGACAGAAGATTACAGATGAAAGGATCTATGTCTAAACATCAATTCCTCAAATACAAGATTGAGATTTCCAAACTCAGCGTAGAATAATGTTAAGTAACTTAGTAAGTAAAAGCTAGAAGTTAACAAAATCTATCTTACCTATCATTTCAGAAAAATACATTTTTTCCCACATCACATTAACTATGTTTTATTTTTTTTACAGGTAGGGGATGTTCTAAGTGGCTCCCAATTGCCCATCTGGGAAATGCAGCCTGGGGTTTTCTCTGCGTCTCTGTTTATTGTTCAGTTATTTCTATTTCTATCTGAGTCTTCCTTAAGACACAGCATAAGCTATTACTTTCTGAAATTTTCACACTGGATTTTTTCAATTATTATGCAGAATTGTTACTCAAACCTTTATAAAGTTCCTTTAGCTCTTTCCCTGTAACCCTGGAAAAACTATTGAAATGAACTATTAGTAAACTCTTCCTAAACCAATTATTTCAGCTTTAAGTAGTAAGCCAAAAAAAATTAAATGTACTTCAAACTTCAAATTTGAACTTCAGGCTGAAAAACCAACTGGCATGAACCAGCAGGTTTTGTGAACCCTAGAAACTGAAGTTAAGAGGGGATTTAAACTTGCAGACAATTGTCTGCCAGATGGAGAGCTCATCGGGTAGAGCACACATTGCTAAATTACAGTGTCAATAAAAACAGGGCAACATCAGAAACACACGCCACGGGAAGCGGGAGAATCGGCTGATGGGGGAGCTTGCCGAGAGCCTGTGCCGCGTGTGTCCTGACAACGCCGACCAGCTCTAGCGTCAGCGAGCGCATTGCGGGAGAAGCCGCGGGACCCGAGCAGCAAGCAGTAACATGTTGATAATTACTAGCGAGTCAATCATCGTGACAAACTGCAGTGAGAAAGAGGATTAAACAGTAGGTGAAGATGTGCTGAACTCGAGATATTTAGTGGTGTAATAGGCTGATCCCACAAACCCTTCCACAACCGACCCTTTAGTCCGTCTGGGGGCTTCTCCACATGAATGCATGTCAGAGAAGGCTTTTTCAAAAATACATTTACAAACAGTTAAAGCCAGAAGACAAACAAATCAGATCTAATAAATAGGAAAGCAGTCTTAGAAAAGCCCTGGGGTTCTTTGTAGTTTATTTTACCTTTGAGTTCCTGAACACAAAGATATGAGTCCCTGGCTACAGCCAGAATTGACCTAGTCTTGATGTGGACTGAACAGTTTATGATCCAGCTCTTATTACAGCCTAAAGAAAATCCAGCAACACTGAGTCAGAGCCAGACTATCTAAACTGGTGCTCCAGTGAAACGGAGGTGCCTGGATACAAGACAGTGAGCCAGAAAGCTGACGCTCGGCACATTGCAAGTGTGAGCATGACTCTGGAGCTTATGGCACTTACCTAAGAGATGGGAATCGTGAGTCCCAAACTGTTTTATGTATCACATTCGGCTGCTCTTTAATGTGTAGCACAGCAAGAGCTTTCAGATCAAGGACTGGAGCCCAGCCCATCTCTGCCCGAGATAAGTGTCCCCATTGCTATGCTGAGTGAAGTGCCTAAGCGGTAGCAGGGTGGTATTTCAAGTGCTCCCACTTTATGGGACACTTAATTGCCTAAATCAGGATACCACTCCAGAGAACAGACACCTGAAAAGCGAAGCTCTGCAGCCTGTAATGTTTAGTTAGACATGCAAGTCCCATACTGGATCCAAGTCTTGAGAGATGCCAAACGCCTCTTCCTAGCTATGTCAAGAGTGAGGTACCATAAGTAACAAGAGCTCTCCCTGGTAGTGTCCAAAGGCTGGCAAACACACATTGCTAAAACATGTAATGCATTGGTTAGTATGTGACAACTTCTACATGATTTAAACTAAATTCAGATAACTACACAGAAAAAAAGTACCGTTAGGGACTTAAAGGGTCTCCTTCAGAGCTAGACCTAGTACGATGAATGCTGAAAGCAAAGGAATAAACTAGGGACTGCTCTGGACTGGCTCCCTAGAAAATCCAAAAGTGCTATAGCATGAATTCAGCTGAATTAGCTAAGTGAGCTGCTAACATCAGTTTCAAACAGGGTCAAGGAATCTGATCTGGAGCTAATGAAATGAAAGAGCAAAGCCAACAGATCTAGCAGTTCTTCCTACCCACAAAACGTATTCAGAGGCAGAGCAGCTACACAGAAACATCCTGATCAAGTTTGCTTCATTATCTCTATTAATTCTCACGAGGACTTCCAAACCTATTAGATCCCTTGGGATGCTGGCCCTCACGTCCGTGAAACTCAAATTTGATAGCACAGATGTGCTCTGCCCCTTTTGGCAGGTCCAGATGGCTGGGCTTCTCCCTGAAACTAGACATAAACTACAGACTCCACACCAGGAGAGAGCCGGTGTTGACAATGGCTGTTAACAACGGGCTCTCCCTGGTCTCCCTTCTTCGGAAAGCGCTGAAATATTTTGACCAGATGTGTCATTTCCAAAAGTGCTACAGACCTGCTGGAATGTAGCATCTATCACGCTTTCCGCAATGGTGTTGAAAACACGTTGGCCGCGTATGCCTCTCTTTGTATATGATAAGCATAATGTGTCCGTGCTTATTACGTGGCCCGTATAGGATTTACTACAGCTTCACCATGTCATTCATTTGCTTTTTTTGTGCTTGGCAAGTGTAAATACTGGAATAAATATGAAAGTAGTTACAGATTAGCAGCTGTAACTGCTTGTTGAAACAAAGTCCAAAAGCTTTCATTTCTCAAATGTTAGCAAATCCTACTTTCTGTCCAAAATTTTTTTCCCAAGTGCAAAGATTGCCTTTATGGAGTAGTTTTGAAGTTTATTTTTCCGTTGTATGCCAAATTCCCATAAAAGCATGCCTTTCCCCTTCCTATACTCAAACTCTTGAAAACCTTTAAAATACACCCCAAAGTTATTAATGGCAAAACATTTTCTCAGGTACAAGCTGTAGTCCCCCCCCAAACCCTTCTAGTCCGCAAAGCTTGTAAATGCAGCTAGTTTTCTGTACAGAAGTAAGCACATTCATCTCTACAGAGGAAAACTAATGCTTCCTTCCTGGCGTATATTTAGGGCAGGTTCATCTCACTGAACTTCAGCTATCTAACAACACAGCAATTAGCCCAAGTCAGTCATTCCTGTTCCCTCTTTAATCAGTGGAGTGAGATGGGCATCTTCACCCTGCAGCCCTCCCACCCATCAGCTCAGTGTGAGTGGGACCTGCATAACTAACTTTAGCAGATAACTTATTTCTCCTATGGAAAATGTCAGATGATACAAATCTGGAGACAGGAACCAACTGTATCTTTGGTTACAGTATTCAACAAAATGAACAAGTTTATAGGAAATCTAAGCCAGTTTACACACCTGTGCCTTATTAAAAAATGCATTAGACAAACAAGAAATCTCTGAATCACAGATCATAAAATTTTCCAAGAAGATTTCATCCTGCTTCCTTTGGAAACTTTTGTTACACCTATAAATAGTTCAGTGCTTTTAACGCTGGAAAGGGAGCTGCACTAAGGGAAAAAAAAACAGTAAAACTTCTGTCACTTGTCACAGAAACACAAAGTGGCAAAAATGAATTTAATCAGAAGTTCTTTCTTTCAAGTGGACTACTACTGTGAACAAGGCTTTGAAGAACTGAGCCCCTTGTCAACTTGTTCTGCACTCTGCTCTATGCAATCTTTTGGCAAAATAATCCCAAAAAGGGGAACAGACAACAAAAAAGCCAGCTAATCATAAAAGACAGCACTGGCATTTGTTTCTGAAATGTCAAAGTAGATGTCAGAGTAGTTTAAGTACTATTTTGTCTAAAAACATCATCATTCCCACACAAACCAGGATAGAATGATTATAACATGGAAAACTGCCAAAAAGGGTTATTAGATCTGATTTGAATATCTTCAACCCTCTTAACCCTATTACATTTCCTAGTAAGCTACCATAGAAATTTTCGGAAATACAAGTCAGAATGCCAAAGAAAGCTAAGAGAGCTGGTTGCCCAAATCCTCTAAATTAGGCAATACTGACTTAAGCACATAAATTGTGTTGTTATCTCAAGCACTCAAATGTGGCAAATCCGTGGCTTATAAAAGAGAGGGAGAGGGGATGGAGAGAGCAGGAGGTAGCGTGCCATTTCTGCCATTTGATCCTCCCCTTACTCATCCTCAGTGCATGAGCGTTACAGCTAGAGTCACCCACTCTCTGAATATTGAAAAGGCGTTCGTAGCAGTTAGCTTTTAAGGGGTTTCTGCTTCACTTTTGCTTCTTCTCCGCCCAAAAAACAATTGTGCTCCCAATTCAGAGATCAGTCCCGCACCTTTGCCTCAGTCCCACCTGACCCAGGACGCTGCGGACGCTTCGACTTGCCCGCCCCGAAACCCTGCCGCTCTCCCGGCGGCGGCACGCAGCCTCCATCGGCCTCGGCGGGTGCCGGCAGCCGTCGGAGCCGGGCTCCCGCGCGGGCTGGCCGCCCGCGTGGCAGCCCAGGGTCCTCCCCGGGGAAACCGCTTTGCTTGCGCCAAAACTACGCTATGGTGCAGAGCTGTTCACTCGCTAAATAACTAGGTTAAAGCTAGCTCAGATGTGCGTACGTATGCAGCAGCTACGCAGCTGGTCGCACTGCAAACACACGCCTCCGCGGCCGCGGACCCCGAGCATCCTCCCGGCCGCAGCGCCGGGGAGCGCCCGGCAGCCTCACCAGCCCCTCTCTGAGGATATCCGGAGGCACCTGGGCTCCGCTGGGACCGGCCCCTGAGAAACGCGAGAGCGCGCCAGCGCCCGTGTAACAGCCTGCAGAGGGTCCGGCCGGAAAAGCCCTACTGAACCGTAGCACGCACGCGAGGCACCTCCACGTAACATCGTGCTTGAAATCCAGCATTATGCTCCTCGGTCTTGACTTGTCTGATGTGTAATTTTGAATAGAAATGTCTGAGAAAATCCATTAATTCCAAAGTCGGGAGTTGACAACAGAAGAGAGTTTTAAGATACTGGTTCTATGCGCTCAAGAGAAATGGGCCATTCAATGAGCAAATGTAAAATTATACACTTTACAACAGCCTGGTACTTCCTCAAGTAGCGCTTCCGATGTTGGATATAATAAAGCAAAAAATCCCACTGCTTCACATCATCTACTTCTACTGTAGGTAGAAGTACTTCTACTGTAGGTGGCTACTTCTATGATGGGTTTACTATCAGCCTAACATCCAAGCTAGAAAGCTGTTCCTTTTCTCTAACAAAAAGGCTCTTTTGTACTTATTTTTGACAGCAACTCAATGCTTATTCTGGAATTGCCAGTTTTCAGTAGGCTCCACAACCTCATCCCAAAACAATTCTAAACAGCAAAGAATTGCATGGCCAGAAGAGCAAAACAAAAGAAAAAGCAGATTCTTCCTACTTTTCAAGTGTAAGTTTGAAATAAGATTTAACTTCAGTGACTTCTAAGAGAAGAGTAAATTACAAAAAGGGATACACTAAGCAGACCAACACATGAGTACACCCTGAAGCTTAAAAAGGAGTCCAGAAACATAAAACAATTACCAATCCAATTAAACGTTGATTATTATAACGATCTCCCCATTTGCAAATAATTTGGCAGTAGGGCAAAACCATTCTTCAGACAAACCCTTCAATGCATTTCTCTGAATCTAACTTCTATCCCTTGGGACTTATATCAAAAAAAGCTTACTTCTTCTCTTTAATATCTAACATAGAATCATAGAATCACAGAATCAGTAAGGTTGGAAGGGGCCTCTGGAGATCATCTAGTCCAACCTCCCTGCTCAGCAGGGTCACCTGGAGCATGTTAGACAGGGTTGCATCCAGGTGGGCCTTGAAGATCTCCAGAGAAGGAGACTCCATCTCGTTTTTCTTATTCATTCTTATTGTAACCCTAAGGTTTGCCTCTTTTCTGCACAGCACCAAGAGAAGCATCAATGTTTAGGCAATAAAAAATAAAATGAACTGTCACTGCACTGAGTGAAGTGTGCACAAAGCCAGCCATAAAAAAGCCGAAACCCTGTGGCAACCCAGTAACTCGCAGAGGAATCTCAACGGGTAGACCGTGACCTGACTCTGCAAATACAAACACACACTTAATTTGGGGTTTTAAGCAGCATTGCTGAGGTCAGGGTTACCTAGGGTTTCGCTATGCATTATCGTATCAAACAGCTGAAGCTGTAATCGGCCTCCGCACCCCCAGCAGCGGCTGCCCCGCCGCAGCTCCTCGGGCGGCCGCGGGTCGGCTCCGCGATGCCGCCGGGACCGCGGCACCCGGACCCAGCCACGCTGGCAGTTCCAGCTACTAGAGAAAGTATCTCTTTTATCTACCTACTCCACGGGCAAGCGTTCTGCGTGTTTATTCAGGGAAAAGCGGAAGCTGCGACACGCCAAATTCTCCCTCTTGCCATCTGACACGGCCGTTTCGTAGACTGCTTTGGCCGCGACAGCTTCTGGAGGAGGAACGGGAGCTCTCTTCCCCAGGTACCCGTTGTGAGAGACCCCCAGTATTTATGCTTCCGGGCTTCATTTTGTAGGATGAGGTTAAGCAAAACCATGTGTATATGCTTCAACCGCTGAGGTATACTAGGGCACAAAAATTGTTTATTTACAGGAGCTTGAGCTGCAGATAACACGCTGATTTATTTATTTGCTTACAGCGGGTATCTTTTTTATCTCACTAAAAAGTTATTTTGTTAGTCAGCCTTCCATTACATATTTTGCTCTCATAGCCCTGGATGTTTTCCTGTCTTCTGAAATAAAAATACACCACCCCTATGAAATCCAGGAATTAAGTGGAAGGAAGCGCATAAGAAAGCAACAAGTTACCAAAAGCTTTTTATCAGGCTGCAGCAGATTACAGAGGAGGGAAACTAGCTCTCCTGCTAGTTATAACTTCTTGCAAAAGGCTAGTAGATTCCAGGATGGAGGAGCAAATACCTGAAATCTAATTTATATAGAACCAGGAAGGAATGTAGACAGCCACAGAAGATCTGGGAGCTGTTCTGACTTGGAAAAGATCATCACTAATATCAAGTCACCATTTAAGCAAAACAAACGTAAGCTTTCACAAACACTGTATGAAGGCTACTAAAACTGGTGGCGACCTTCCACTTCAGCTCCACTTGATACACAAAGCACCGGCCACAGGCTGCCGTGCTGCAGCCCTCCGTAGCGCGTGGACGTGCTGTTGCCAAGGAGGTCACCCTGCTCTTCGTAGTCTGCAAGTTGCTGCTTCTTCCTCCCTTGGTGCTGGATGCACGCGAAATGCAAGTGCAGACAGGGCTATACAAGATCGCCAGCCACATCAGAGCTCCAAGCGGTGGTTCTGGGCTCTCGCTGCGACCCAACACGCACTGCCGGCACAGGAGCGCTCTCCGAGAAGCACGCGTCTGCCCAACACCTCCACCTGAGGAGCGAGCAGAGGGAGCACCCCTTCATTCCTATAATCTTGTAATTGCCTCACCTGCAGGCATCGCGCCGCAGCCGCGTTTAACCCTCCTGCAATTTATTTCCCTGGCGGCTCCGGGGAGGCCGCAGAGAGCGGCTCGTGCGTGAATCCCTCCTGGCTGACACCTGACACCGGCCGGCCGCTCCAGCCGCGCGGCGCACAGGGAAGCCCGTCCGGGCGCGGAGACGGACACGGACGTCGCCCGTACAGGAACGGGTTTCTCCACGAAGCTGCCCCAAACCGGGCGAGACCTCGGCAATGTCCACGACGCGGCCGCGGCTCAGGCGACGCTTCGCCCACCCGTGGGCCAGCAGGCATCGCGGTGGGACCAGGCACTCGGGCAGCACCACCCCAGCCCCGTGCACCACCCTCTGCGCCCACCTAGAGCTGGCCTTCAGCCTGCCAAGGTTGCTTTCCCCCCCCCCCCCCCCTTTTTTTTTCCCTTTAATCCCAAATTTTCTTCGCACTGACAAAGCCCCCAAAGCCTTGTGTTTATGGCACAATTGCGGCCTCGAATTTACCGTAAGAGCTAAAACAAAGTATAATATCTTCTGTTATATTTGCATGGAGAGCAAACTGAGCGGGAGAGCCAGGATCATTAACGTAACGACTGTCAAATTACAATCTTAACGAAGATCCTTTAACAAGCTTTGAGTCAGAAAAACAGGAGTTTATGGCAGCACAAATGAGCTCTATCTCGACTTGTATTGGTTGATAGTCAATAATGTCACTAAACGCCACTAGAGATTAAAAGTCAAAGAAATGTAAAAGGAAATCATTACCTTGCACACACTCAAAAATACTGGGGTGTCTACCTCTCGCTAAGGACAACGGCTCTTAAAGGCTGTATCCAAAATTTATATTTATTTGGGCCATTTGAAAGCTGCAGCATATAGTCAGATTGGCTATTTTATCTACATCCTCTAATTGGAGTCTAATCCCAGAAGAGTTTACACACAGATCCATTGTATTCGAGTGAACTGTCACTCATGATAAGTGGGACTACTTGTGGCACTAAAACGAAGCAGGTGCACGCACAGCTTGCAACGCGATCCCGGAGCAAACTCGGGCCGCGGCCGGGCAAAGCTGAGGCTGGCAGCAGCTCCCCTCCGCTCCGCAAGAGGAGGCGGAGGCGTAAGGTCTAACGCAGGCAAAAGCAATGTTACTTGAGCAATACGTAAACCATTTTTTGACTAGATAAATTCCAAACTAACCAGTATCAATTTGACAATTTCCCTTTCAGTACTGTAAATCTTGTGGGCAAAAAATAAGTCTGCAGCAAACCTGCTTATTTAATTGTATGCTTATTAATAACAGTAAGAAATCACAGACTGATTTAATATCAACTGCTCGTTTTAGAAGCCCTGAGTATAGTCCTTACCCCATCGGGGAAAGCAAGAGGGGGCAGGGGGCAAATTTCAGCAGGGGGCAAATTTCATCCCCGCTGTTAAGAAAGTGTAACGAGGCTACACGCAGGAATGGGGATACGAGGCCAAGCTCTGCCTTCCGGCAGCAAAGCCTCGAGGGCGCGAAGGCAAAGGCGCCCGTTCCCCGCGGGCGACCCAGCACCCGCGCTGTGAGCCTGGCCGGCGGCGCCGAGCCGCCGGCTCTCCGGGCAAAAAAGCCCGGAGGATGGAAGGGAGCGGACGAGGCCGGCGCGGGCACGCAGAGATCCGCTTCGGAAGCGCCCTCCCCTTCCAACGCTGAACACCGGCGGGCAGACGCCCGCAGGAGCGCGACCGTCCCCGCTCCTCCCCCGGACCGGCAGCAGCCCCGGGCCCGGGGAGGCTCCGCGCGGACGGACCCTGCCCGCCGCCGGCCCACGCGGCTCCCGAAGGCGTTCGCGTTACCAGCTCAATTTTTAAAAACAAAGTGCATCATTAGCGAGTTTTGCTACACCAATCGTTACGGTTTCCTTGTTTTTCATGATTCTTAACATTTTGTTTATAGGCGGCGGGCCAAAATCACCACATGCATCCAGCTCATTTTCACGTCAGATGAAAGAATACCGGGCTGAGCTGTATCTCAGAGTCTCACGGTAGTTTATTTGAGTAGGACATCTCCTCACTAGCCCCACACACAC
Organism: Rhea pennata; assembly: GCF_028389875.1. NCBI lineage: Eukaryota > Metazoa > Chordata > Aves > Rheiformes > Rheidae > Rhea > Rhea pennata. Next base: position 17,116,379 of record NC_084663.1, read on the forward strand.
TCACACGCCTTCAGAGCAGACCACAGCACCGGGTGAAAATAGCATTTTTAAACAGCGGTGTCACTTCCGACTCATATATAGATCAAATTCCCGGAGTTCATAAAAGCTCAAATTCTTCACTGACCTGAACGGCAGCTGTGACTAGGGCAGGACTTTCTGTCTGGGTTGAGAGGTTAATGGCTACTCGATAGACACGTTTTTCAGTTAACTGGCAGGTCATTTTAGCAGATGATTTACAAGTATTTTGCAACACTTGGAGATAACCACGGGGAGTATTTCAGTCCGAACTTCTTCTCTGCCTACATTAGATAAACTGGAGAAAGCAGGCAGGTGAGAGTTTCCTGGATATAATCCCAAACTCTGCAAAACTCTGCCCTTCCAATATCCAAACAGCAAACTTGTCAAAGTCAACATCAAATGGAGTTCACTGCTTGTCAAAATGATTTTAAAATCCTATTGGTAGAAAGCTCTCTTCTTTCTAATATCTAAGTGCAGGCAGCAGACAGACAGTTTTGATCAAAATCAGGAAGACTTTCAAAGTTCACATCCCCACCAAATATGAAAATGATGCACTTAACGCTCAACCTCCTGCTACTTAACAAAGCGGAGGTTTTAATTCCTTCATTCTTCTGTCTTAGACTTCACCCATTTAAACTGTAAAAAGACGCTCAACACCATTACAGTGAAACTGGGATACTTTGTATAATCTGTTTTTCTGTCCTGAGCACTCTCTTCACGTAGTCTGATAAAACGACTTTTCTAAGCTTCTTGTGCTATGCCAAGTCCTTATCTCTTGCTGCTAGATAAAGCGCTACTGGTTCAGACAGACGACGACCACGCAGTCACCTGTATGTTAATCCAAATGTTTTTTTTTAAGGTCACAAGCCAACTGTCTGCTTTTCTGCAAGTCCTCACAGGACACGGAAACAGTATTTGTGAGTTAACTTACCACATTAGCTGCCCCCTAGCATTTTGCAAGAAATTGGAGGCCCTGTCAGACGATACACCACAATAATTTCAATGAGTTCAGTTAATATCACTTTCATTTTCCCGAAGCAAAAAGGAGCTCAGGCCTGCAAACACAACAGAGAGGATTGCTCACTACCCCGAGGCCCCATCGCTCTCCAAATGATTACTTACAGTAGCAAGCGCTGCCAGGATTGTGCCATTGTTAGGTATTTTTTTTAAATACAATCACCCAAAGAGAAGCATCTCCTAAAGTGTCATTATATATACCTAGTACTCCCAGCTATTTTATGCAAAAAGAATACAAATATTAGCTTTAGCTTGCACAGAGTTGGGGAGAAGAATGTATCTGGTTATAACCTCTGAAAGTCAACAGAAGTATGGGATCAGGTCCACAGTAAACTTTAAAGAGTGGCACCTGCAAAGGAAATTACTCACTGCATGATTGATGCCACAGTAAGAGACATAAAAAGTAATTCCATGATAAGCAAACAACGCAGCAGAAAAAGAATAATCTCCTAAGAGTATGTGTAAGAATACATATCGAGCAATACTGAACAGTCAACCTAACGGCAGAGACAGTCCTCGCACACACACGCAATTTTTCCGAGTAATTTAATCATATGGTACCCCCTTGCCAGTTCTCTCGCCCACCCCCAACAGCAGATTTTTCAGGGCTGTTTTTGGTGCTGCACTTGAGTAGAATCTGCCTTTAATTCTAATACAGCAACCCCAGTGCCGTTAGCTATGCTCCAGAGCTATTATACCACTATAGCTCACTGCTTTAAGAGTAGGCATTTCCCGCAGAAACACACACCAGCTATGCAAACCAGAGGCCAAATGCTCAGCCTGTCAGACAAGTTCAGCTCCACCAGGTTCACATTTACCAAGTCCACACCAACGGAGCAGGCTAAAGACTTATCAGCCAGACCTCTCAGTACACAGACTGGAATAAACAAATGAGCTGTATCTTGCTGTTAAAAAGCCAACTAATACAAAATCCCAACATTTTTTCTTTTTTTCTTTTTTTAACAAAAGAGAAAATAAAAGCGGGGAAAGCTCCCCAAAGCTGTGGTGTCAATAGAAAGTTTAAACATTAAAGATATGTCAACCAGAAGTGTGGATTCCCTACATCTTTCCAAGTTAGGTTATTTATTAGCTTTATGCATCACATGAGAAATGTTTCAGCCAAAGTACCACCTAAACTGAGGGAATATGTTCTCTTCCTCACACACTTGTGATCCACATTTACTAAACAGCTTCAATACACCACCCACAGCACATAGGCTTGATACATTCTTGTGGTTTTTCTCCAAGAATTTCACAGATAAATTACTTCATCAAGAAACTGAAGGTTGCACACTAAACTGCATGTAAGGTATTTCTGCCCATACCAGCACGTTGGTCCAACAAGCAGATTTACACAATTTATTACCATGGGTATGCTTGCTTACCTGAGACTGACACTTTCATGAGGGCTTCCAGGGGTCTGTTGTTGTCCAGATCCCGACTGAGTTTGAGTTCCCCAGTGGCAGAGTCCAAAAGGAGCAAATTTAATTCATTGCCTTGCACAAAGGTGTAGGCCAGGCTGTCAGACACATCGGGATCATGAGCTGGGATCTTGCCAATCACACCAGAGGGGAAGCTATTAGACTTGTTGGTCACGTAGTTGTTGAAGAGGATCTGGAAGTCCTGCAGTACAGGTGGGTTATCATTCTGATCCAGGAGGCGGATGTGCACCGTTGCTCGGCTGACAAGAGGGGCAGAAGTGGCCTGCACTACAATCACATACTCCGTCCGCGCCTCATAATCCAGGTCCATCAGGGCTGTAAGGTCACCATTGAGCAAGTCTAGCTGGAAGACCTCAGGGATGTTGCCCTCCACAATCTGGTACATGATCTGTGCATTGGTTCCCTCGTCAGGGTCAGCTGCACTGATCCGTGCCACAATAGAGCCCACAGGGCTGTTCTCCTCCACAAAGATGTCAAATTCATCCTTCTCGAAGACAGGAGGGTTGTCGTTGATGTCCAGCACAGTCACCTGGATATCCACAGAGGCCTTCAAGGGTGGGCTGCCCCGGTCAACAGCAAAGGCTCGCAGGCTGTAGACAGCCACATTCTCACGGTCAAGCTTGCGCAGTGTACGTATCACCCCAGAAGTGGGCTCGATGTAGAAGTCTCCATCTCCATCATCCCCACCTTGGAATGTGTAGAGAAGACGGCCATTGAGGCCTGAGTCACGGTCTGTAGCAGAGAGCTGCAGGACACTGGTGGAGAGAGGCACATCCTCAAAAACCGAGCCCTGGTAGCGGTCACGCAGGAAGCGGGGTGCATTGTCATTGGCATCCAGGATGAGGATCTCGACATAGGTGGTGTCGGACTTCTGGGGAATGCCATTGTCATGGGCTGTAATGGCCAATGTGTAGGAGGCTTGGTCCTCATAGTCCAGCTCCATCAGGGTGGTGATGGTGCCTGTGTCGGGGTCGATGCGGAACTGGGGGATGTTATCATCCAAAATGTAAGTGATCCTCGCGTTCTCCCCAGTGTCTTCATCAGTGGCACTGATGGTGACAATAGAGGTGCCAATGGGCTTGTCTTCACTGACGCTCACAGTGTAGTGGGAGCTCTGGAAGACTGGGCGGTGTGTGTTGGCATCTGTGACATTAATGAAGACCTGGACGGTGTCAAAGCGAGTGCCATCCGAGGCAGTGACTGTGAGCACATACTGCCTTTCCTGCTTGTAATCCAGGGGCAAGGCCAGGGTGATCAGGCCCCCTCCACTCTGACTGGTGATAGCAAAACGGTTCCTGGTGTTGCCACTGGTGATCTGATAGGTCACGACACTGTTGACATCCCTGTCCACTGCTGTCAGGGTCAGGACACTGCTGCCCACAGCCGCGTCCTCGTTCAGTCTGAGGTGATACACCTTCTCAGTGAAGGTAGGGTTGTTGTCATTCACGTCCAGGACCGCGATGGACACACTGGCTGAGGAGGTCATGACCGGCACACCATGGTCCCTGGCCTCCACCCCAAAGTGGTAGTTCTCTACAGTCTCTCGGTCCAGCTCTGCTGACACCGTTATCCACCCTGTGCTGTTGTTGATCTGGAAAGGGAACCCAGAGTCACCCGCAACGGGAGCGCTTCCAGCTGGTGGTGTCATCTCTATGAGTTTGTACTCCAGGCGCGCGTTCTCCCCAGAGTCAGCATCCACAGCCTGGATGTGCAGCACCGAGTAGCCCAAAGGAACGTTCTCCAGCACCGTGGCCTGGAAGGGAGTGCTGACAAAGATGGGGGCGTTATCATTCACATCCACGACCTGCACTGACACCATGCCACTGGAGTTGATTAAGGGAGGCCTTCCCCCATCCTGGGCTTTAATCCGCAGTGTGTACTCCCGAATAGTCTCATAATCCAGAGGGTTGATCAGGTCGATGGCACCAGAGAAAGAGTGGATATAGAACTGACCTTTCAGATTGCCACTCACAATGCTGTAGTGCACCTGGGCATTGCTGCCCCGGTCCCGATCAGTGGCCTGCACCTGCAGTATCTGACTATTCACTGGGGCATCCTCTGGCACCTGGACCAGGTAGCGCTTCTCGCTGAACTGAGGGTAGTTGTCATTCTCATCCTCCACAGTGATGTGCACCATAGCTGTGGCACTGCGAGGTCCTGGGTCTTTGCCCTGGTCATTAGCTTCCACCACCAGGTGGTACTCAGAAACCTCCTCGCGGTCCACCGCAGCTCGAGTCCTCACGACCCCAGAGCGCGGATCAATCTCAAAGACGCCTTCGCCAGCTCCCGGCTCCAGCAGGCGGTAAAGCATATTGGCGTTGGCTGGGGCATCGCCATCGGTAGCACGGATAGTGAGCACCTCGTAACCCACCTCCAGGTTCTCCCGGATGCTCTCCCGGTACTCGGGCTGCTCAAACACCGGCTCGTGGTCATTGGTGTCGCTCACGGTCACCGTCAGATAGGTGGTGGCCGAGCGGCGGCGGGGGGAGCCGTGGTCGGACGCGGTCACTTTGAGCACGTGGGTGTCCTTCGTCTCCCGGTCCAAGCTGCGAGTGGTGACCACGCTGCCCGTCTCGGGGTCGATGGAGAAGTAGTCGTTGGAGCGCTCGTCGAAGAGCGCCTCCATGGAGTACGCCAGGCGGCCGGCTTCGCCCTCGTCGGGGTCCTGCGCCCGCAGCGCGATCACCGCCGTGCCCGCCGGCTCGTTCTCGGCGATGGAGACCTGGTAGCTGGGCAGCTGGAACTGCGGGGGGCTGTTGAGGCTCCGGGGCCGCCGGGCGCCCCGCCGCTCGCCGCTGCCGCCCCGGCCCCGCGCCGGCCCCCGGCCCTGCGGCGGCGGCGCGCTGCGGGCGGCCGGCGCGGGCCCGCGGGGGTCGGCGGGCGGCCGCCGCCGGGCGCGCCGCGGGCAGGGCAGCGGCCCGCCGTGGCCCCGCGGCGGGCGGAGCGGGGCGGCCGCCGCCCTCAGGCGCCCCGCGGGCGGCAGCGGCGGCGGCGCGGCGGCGGCGCAGCGCCCGGCGGCGCCCGGGGGCAGGTGGAGGAGCGGGGCGGCGCGGGGCGGCCGCGGCTCCCCGCCGCCCGCCCGCCCCAGCGCGCAGAGCAGCGCGGCCCAGGACACGCAGGCGGCGGCCGCCGACAGCCGCGGCATCTCCGCGGCTCACGAGGCAGCGATCCCGGGCAGAGGGCTCCCGCACAATCCATCCACCCCGCCGGGCTGCTCACCCGCCCTCGTCCATGGGCAGCTGCGCCGGGGCCCCCGCTGCGCTGCCCGGCCCGGCCCCCGACGCCGGCGCCGCTCCGCTCTCCGGGCGTCGCTGCCGGCGCGGCTCAGGGCCGCGCTGCGGGCACCGTCCCCGGGCGCCGCGCTGGAGAGCTCCAACTTTTCCACCTTAAACTTTGAAGTGAGTTCAAAATGGCTCCTCTCCTCCTCCTCCTCCTCCTCCTCCTCCCACTGCTGCTCCCGAGAGGGTGATTAGCATAAACCTGCTGCTCGTCTCTTTCTCAAAAAAAAAAAAAAAAAAAAAAAAAAAGAAAAAGAAAAAAAAAAAAAAAAAGGAAAAGAAAAGGAAAGAGAAGAAGAAATTCAATAAATACAGGAGAAAGTCACCCTCCGCCGCACGGCACATCCCCCACGGCGCGCCGCGCCCCTCACCGGGGACCGGCACCCGGGCGGCGCGGTCCCGCGTGGCTCGTCCCCGCGCGCGGCGCGTCCCCGGCCGGCGGCGACACGGCGCGGCCGCCCCGTCGCTGCGGCTCCGCTCGGCGCTCGGCGGCTGCCGGCGCGGGGGCGCTGCCCGGGGCGGGATCTGCGCCGGCCCCGCCCGGGCGGCGGCGGGGCCGGGCCGCCCCCGCCCGCAGCGGCCCGCGCGGCGGCCCCGGCCCCGGCCCCGGCCCCGGCCCCGGCCCCGGCCCCGGCCCCGGCCGCGGCGGCAGCACCGCGGGCGCGGGGCAGGTGCCGCGCAGCGGCGCCGCCGGCTCCGCAGCGGGAGCGCGGCCAGAAGGCGCCGCCGGCAGCTTCCGTCCGCTTTCCCAAGCGGTGCGCACCCGGCTTTAGCTGCCTTCTCGGGTTTGTCGTCCAAAACAAAGCTAAAGTGGATTTAAAACAATTTTTATCATTGTTTCTGTGAGAAAGAAAAAAAAAATCCTTTTCAGAATAAGGTGGTTACAGTTCCCCCCCAGAACTGGGTTTCCCCACTGGTCACGGCTAGGCTGTGCTAGTATTCTGCCTCACGTTAGCAGTGCAGCGTGTCCCAGCGTTTAGTTTTTGCTGACATGCTCCCGCTTTGCTCTGCTCTATGCAAAATATCAGGTAAAGTTTGGAGCCTTGAATAACAGATTTCTTTGAGGCACTTGCAAACAATTGTATACAAAATGCGAACTTTGGTATTTTTGTGGGACGAAGCAAAGCTAAACCCCTCACTTAACTATTTCCCTGGTGGTTACGGTGTCAATGGTGTGAGTTGATGATAAACGCTTTATATCGTTTTGCACTTTTCTTTCTTTCTTTTACTTCTGCGCTGCGGTGCTGTTCATCCCCGCGGCTGCAGTGTCCTCTTGCGGGTGAGGCGAGAAGTGGGGCCGCCGCGCTGGGACCTGCGGCGAGCGCAGCAAAGCCACGGCGCTTGCAAAGCGAGAAAGGCTTGGGTTGCCTGCCCTTGGCGTGCATCGTACACTGCAAAGCATCACTGCTGAACTGTACCGATCTTTTCTGCAAATATTAAGAAGACCAGCAGATAATGAGCAATAAGCCACAAAATGTTCCAAACCAAGATTTTGTAATACGCCGTGCCTTATATAAGCTGGAAGGCAACTTTAAGAGAAAGCTGGTTTTCTCATTTATCTCTATATTTTCTGGTCACAATGCTTAATGTCCATGTTTTTAAGAAGGAATCTTGTTACAAAATAATTTTCCCATATGCCTTTTTTTAAACTGAGATCCAAGCACTTGTTTCAGAAGTTTTAAATAGCTTAACCAGGTGCACAAGAAAAGACAGTTTAAACTTGTTTTCTTTCCACTTTATGACATCAAGAGGAAGGGGAAGATCTTGTAAAAGCATTTGTATGAAACCAGCTTTGTGCATGGTTACACAGACCCCTGCACTCTGCTCTTGTTTGCATGACTCTGCTGTTTGATCAGCGCCACGTGCTCAGCTGTTAATTTGGTCTTGTTTCTCTGACGTGTTTTACTGTATTCTCATTAATAACAGTCTCTATCATTCCTCAGTCCTGTCATGTTTTATATCGCCTGCCATATTATTTTACCATAAAAATATATTTCAAAAGCGTAATTGTAAATACCTCGCTTGTATTCAAATACAGGATGACTCGCTGCCCAAGTGAAAAGAGTAGATTGTTTAGAAAACACATTGGCTGCTCAAGTCATTTTTCAGATGCAGCCCCTGGTAAAATGTCTTGCACCTATTTCTATATTGCACTTATTGTTTCTATGGAGTCTCTCTGTAGAAATTCAAGTCTCAGCCTGGCTGGAAATAGGGTCTAGACTGATCAGTTTTTGCTGCTGCTCCAGTGAGTCTTTTTTTACCAAAATATAAAAAATAAAAAGAAAATAAAAAAAGATATTGGCAAAACCACACAGTTGGTGAAGGAAATTCAGAGTGGGGGTGAAGGCCAGAATTGCATTTGTCATATGTTTTTAACTGGCAAGTTTTCAATTAAAGATGATCTTTCAGAGCAAATTAGATACTCACTTAGACTTTCTGCTATATACTGCCCTTCTTTACACAAGAAATCACACTGAAGTCAAGAAGATGGTGATTTCCATAAAAATACATAAATGGGTGAGGTTTTGTCCAATCCTTTGTTTTCTTCGTACCAATCAATGACATATTCATTTCACAGTTCAAAAAATCCTGTTTCTGCTTGTCTAGAAGTGAAGCATTTCAAGTTTCTTTCCAAAGTGTATTCAAAATAAAAGCAAGAAGTTTTTTTTTTTTTAAAAAAAGGGATTATATTACTATTCAGGTCCATTCAGAGCTCTGCTGTACAGAAAAAACTGAACTTTGAGAGAATTTCTTAAAACACTAAGTTTGCAAGGGTAGGGAGAGACCCTCTGAACAGTGCAAAGGATCATACAGAACTCATTTTCTCACTTTAAATTCTACCATAACATCTCTAGCCCGTGGAAAAAGCAATACAGAGTTAGCCTGTGTCTAGATCTGATAATATTTTTCAGTGTGGGAATGAAGTGATTCAGCGTAATGTCCATTTTTGCGAAACAAGGTTTGGAGGGAACCTGAGTTTCTCTCCTTTCAGCCATCAGACCTTTAACAAAAAACTTAAAAACTGGTGTTCAGTAAGACACTGTGGCGAATACTTCACTTCTTCACAGAATAAAAATGACAAAAGTCCTTTTGTCATAGGTTTTTTTGAATTATATTTAGAAAGGTAATGAGCAAGTTTTTCTTTCTCCATAAAAAACAGTGGCTTTATCTTCTAAATGCTTGTTCTGTTTGTTTTTGCAGATGAGAAGAAAAATTATGCTCAAATTTAGACATCCATGCAACACAAATTTCATGCATATACATATCACATACATATCACACACACACATACATATCATATATGCAATATATGCAATATTGCACAGGACGTGTAAATGTTAGTGTTAAATGTAATTTATATTTGTAATATATTCATAAATACATTTATTGACTTCACAAATGTGCCGGTGATCTATTCCTGCTAAAGTAACACTTTAAGAAAACAATCTCAGAAACCACAACAGCCAACAATAAAGCTGCCTTTAACCACATTTTATTTCTCTTCCATTTTTCCAATACCTGGAAAGAAAAAATAGGAGTTTAGTACTGTATGTTAGAATTGAACAAAAGTAGGTTCTGGAGGGGAGCATTATTTATTATCCATGATTTCAAATAAACTAACAACACATTAGAGCTGAGAAAATCTGAATAACAGATAACTTGCTGGTAGTTTAGGCTCCCTGTGCTGGGTCTGGTTGCTTCAAACCCTCTGGGCCTTGTCTCCTCGTTGCATGGCGCTGCCACCCACCTCTGCTGGGATCAGTCTCCGGTGATCTCAAAGTTTAATAAAAAAGAGAGAGACAAACTAAGAGGATTTCCTGGATGTGCTAGACGAGGCATGGGCTTCACGGCTGATGCTCCATGGCTCATGTCTAGGTGAGTGAACAAAACGCTGGGGTAGATGTTGGTCCAGGCCGCGGTGGGACTCGAGACCTGCAGCACCTCCTGATGCCCACAGCAGCCCGGACCAGCCCCGGGGAGAAAAGCTGCCATGCTGCATGGCCCGGCCAGTCTCTGACACTCCTTATGCCCCAAACTTTGGCCCCCACCACGGGCGTCCCACGTCTCGCCCTGCCCAGTGCACCGCAGCGTGGGACCTGGTACAGTGCTCAGGGGCCTCAGCGGGCTCCCAGGCACAGCGGCTAACCCAGGAGCACTCTAGCAAATTTGAGTCAGACAAAAGCAAAGTTTTAAGTGATCATCCTAACCACTACAAAGAAGCACGATAAAAAATTGCTATGTGAACAGGAACCTAGACTTCTGATTTACATATGAATCTGTCTGATTTGCAATCCAAGAAAGCTTGAATGAGCCGAAGTCATGATATTCTTTTTTCACACTTGCATTGGAGTTTGTTTTAAGAATGGAAGAAAGCTTGAGCTCCATAAGATGCAATCTGAACCTTTACCTATCACAGGAACTACACAGGTTTGGAAAGGTTTCAGAAAGTACTTTTATTGCTAACATTAAGTATTCATAAAGCCAAGAGCAGATTCCAAACTGCTGGAATTCTTCCAGCCAGGATCGTGTTCAAGGCTCTTTGGCTGTAGGAAGCTGCTATTAGGTGGTAAGAGAAGAAACAATTTAGAGTTCTTAAACAGTAAGTTTGTTTTAACCAATCATGGTATTGCTTCTTTTAAAATCTTTTGTGGATATAGGAGCCATTTGGTGTTGTAACTTGTTTATTTCCTTAGACTTAATACTATCCACTTATGGTTTACCCTGAGGAGCTCAGCCCCACCCTTCTCAAACACTGCCTGTGAATTTGCTCACTCTAAATACGGCTGGTGGTTTTTCTCCTCACTTTTATATTAGCTAAAAATTCAACAGGTTAAAACATGCAACAGACAAATAAACCAATAGAAGAGCAATCTTCATGCACAGAAAGTGCACAGTGGCTAAGAACAAATCAAATCTGAGTACGGCTCAACTTTTATTTATGGGAAAAGTGAAACACTGCAGATGCTGATGCATCATGAATGTAATCTTACAAGAACTCTGTAATGAAATAGTCTATCAAAACTGAGACTAATGCTCAAATTCCAATAAGTAGTGTAGAAAGCCCAGATCTATAAATTTGTGAGATTTTTCTCATATATTTTAACTGAGGAAATAACCGAAAAGAATCCCTTGGAAATTACCCTTCATCATTTCAAAGCAACAACGGTGAGTTTTGCAGGATTCACCTGTTCTCTCTCTCACACAGACTCTTGCCATGAAATCCTTCATTACAGAGACAAACGTTGCACAAACAGAAAAAAATCAACTTTCTTGTCTTTGTCTGAGAGATTCAGGTGAATTTTCTGAAAAGAATGGTCCCTTCTGCCAGCCCGCCAAAATAAAGGTGCAGCATGGCAGTTTTGCTTGCTTTGCTGGCCTCTGTCATTTAACCAGAGGACTAAGAGGAGACTAAGGGGTTAATTAATAAGAAAAGGGTGCTAGAGAGAGACTAGCTGGGCTAAGAGGCAGTTTAGGGACTGGACTGGAGCGAGGTCCAGCACCGCAGCAGCGCTAGAGGCAAAGGGATGAAGCGTAAGAGGGGAGGTGTAGACTGAACGTTAGGGTCCAAGCAGTGGCATGGAGATGCTCCTGCCTGTGAGGCAGTGTCCCGGAGGGAAGAGCGGAAGCGATGTGCGGGGCCGCACATTGCAATCGTGGTGTAGGCACGCTCTGCATTTCTATGGGAGGATGCATTTTGTTTTCTGTTGCTCCCTGTTTCTCCCCTAATAATTCCTACTGCTCTATTTATCCTTCTAGCACCTCTTTGGTACTAAAATATTGCCTCTGAGGGATTATAATGATTCCAAGTTCTTTTTGCCTGAGTGAACTGATCTTTTCTGCACGTGTTAGATGTATATAAAGGTAGGGTTAGGGCTCTCCTCCCACTCTGCCCTTGACATTACTACGTGCCTATCAGCCCAGAGTGCCATCTGACACTATATTGCCCCATTTCCTCAGCAGCAGGAGATTCTTCTTCAAGACTCTCAAAACAGTGTTAGATTCAACTATCCTGACTATTTTGATAACTTAGACACATTTTGCCACCTTTCTGTTCAGGGAGCAGCTGCTTCATACCCAAGGCCCTGCTACATGAGCTCCCCATGCCCGGACCGGGCTCCTCCAGCACAGCAGCCTTCGCACAACGGGACAGGAAGGTCTGCAGTGAACAGGAGCATGGCCAAAGGCTGTGCAAAAATTTCAGGTTGCAGCTCTGCAGCTCTGAAAGCAGAAAGTCAGGGTGTCCCACTGCTGGTAGCTGGAAAATTGTTCGTAATTTTGCAGCTGCAGTGTGAAATCCAAAGAATAACAGTCTGATACCAGACTTCTTGGTCAGTGCAACGATCACTCAGCAGACTCACATTTTAGAAAAAAAGGAAAAACAGCTAGGGAGTTTCTAACAACTGTTTATAAAAGAATACCTAAATAACGTGGATATGCAAGACAGAGTGAAAGCAAGAACACTATTAGATTTGTCCGAACTGTTATTTTTTTTTCCAGAAGCTCAATTACATTCAAAGATTTGAATGTACATTTCAGTCTGTTATGGGAGGAAGCACATAGCAATAATGAAACAATTTCAGGCAGAACATTAGTTGAACTATTGGAAAATAATAATAAAATAAACTGAAATACTTAGCACAGGAATATGACATCAGCATAACAGGTTGGAAACAACACTCCTTGAGACTGTGAACCAACCAGCAAAGAGTCTGGGAATGTGTGACATGGAGGTGTTCAGCACCTCTCTTAATGACTATATTTTTTGCACATGATGTGTTATGGCCATCACCATTTCCTCCTCTTTCTTAGTGCTATTTCCTACCAAGAACTTTATGGGAAGATCCTGCCTTGGTTTCCAGTTTGGGTCTGGAAGCATGCTTTGCACCACAATCACTTTTCTTTCTTTTCCAGGAAGCCTAAAAAGAGTCTTTTTTTTTTTTTTTTTTTTTTTTTTTCACATAGATGCATTTGGTCACATGTTGCTGAGCATCCATCATCATCTCTAAGGCTTGCCACCTCCAAATGTGAAAAAACAAAACATGCCTGAAAAGCCAGTGTACAAAATTCTTTTGAAAACCATCAATAAAAGTGATGGGTTTTCGGTAACAACTTCAGGCATCTCTCCAGGATGGGTACACACAGGCTGCAGTTGCCCCAGGGCTGCCAGTGCCAGATGGGACTTTGTGGGACCCGGCGGTAGTCAGCGTGTGCTGGAGGTGCCCTGGTGCCTGCTGAGCTGCCTGGGCGGACTGGGTGGCTGCGGCTGCCTCTTACACCGGGCGGGCACAGGGTTCAGGCCGCGGTGCTGGTGTTTGACCAGCACCGCACGCTCTGAGGCTGAGCTTTGCCCCGTGCCTCTGCCAGACCAGCCAGGCACGCGGGGTTGGCATCTCCTGGGGTCCAGCCCCTGGCAACCATTTGGATGTGTGTGTGTCAGGAAAGGTAAAAGAGCGGGTGCTTTCTCTCTGGTGCAAGCCATGCTGTGCCAGCTGTCTCCCATGTCAAAAAACAGCCCCTGCTCTGACTTACTTACTACTATAGATGAAGCAGTAAGTTATTTTTCACTTCCAGTGGATGAAACATATTGCATTTTCAAAGCCCAGTGTTTTATCTGTCCACTTTTCTGCTCCTCTATTAGCTATATACCACCAAAGCTGTTTCTGCAGAGGGTCAGTTGTCCTGCCTTACCCAACACTTCACCTGTCTCAGGCTCAGCCCGTATTTGCGAGTGCCGTCTCTCGTTGCTGGATTTCTTGAGGGATCACTCAATACTGCTTCATAAAAGAGAGGAAGAACCTCTGCACCGTTAATGAATTTAGCTGTCATCGCTTGTCAGCTCTGTGCTCTGAGGTCTCCGTTACGTAGTATAATTATCATTATATTTATATATAGGTAATTATAATCTGGGAAGCTTTCCAAATTCTTCTTTTAAGCAAAATTGGTCAGCCTTATTTGCAGAGCCTAGAGCCCCTCTGCAAGTAGCACTAGCAGCTCTGCAGTGACTGCAGGAGGATGTGCAGTGTGAGAATGAGGAGGTAAGAGTCCTTGTTCAGGTGTGGCCACGGGTCATTTCTTATACTCGCTGATATTCCCAGAAACATCCTGATTTTGAGACTTTCTAGCCTGGAAGCCACAGTGAGGAAAGAGGCAAGAATAATCATAGGGTATGCAGGCTGGGGAGTGGGGTCAGGCTTGTTCTCCATCCCCATCACTGCTGATGGAGCTATTTCTCCATGCCCTGACTGACTGCAGGTGAGGGTCTGGTCCCACAGGCCTCAGGAAGAAGAGAGTCACACCAGACATTTTCTCAGAGTGGTTTTGTTTCCAAATCCCATCGTTGTTCTTGTCAGAGCAGCAGTTCTCCAATAAACAACACCATTAATGCACTGCCCAGCAAGGCAGAGCCAAAAAAGCACCATATCCATCCTGCCTACTACTCCAGATCTGATCCCACCAAGCTAAACTCTTGGCTTGGATGGCTTGTTTGTCCTCAGGGGCACAAAATACATTTTCAGGTACTGTAAAAATTCCGACTGGGGTCTGCAACATCATCGCTAGCTGCTATTTCTACAGTTATCTGCAACTTCTGTCATTGTCACTTCAGGAAAACGCAAAGTGCCCTTTGCTTTTGCATGCCGTGGGTGACATGTCAGGACTCCCACCATCATCTCTGCTACTCGTCCAGGGAGGATTGCTGTAACATTAGGAAGCACTAATCTCCATTTCCACCCACTGTGCAAAAAGTGAAATATTTTCTGAACTATGAAGAGGCTGAAAGACTCAGAACTAAAAATATTCCTGCAGCTGCCACTGTCACTGATGAAGTAGGTTGTCAAAACTAACTTATTCTGAAACTTGTAACAAGCAAACCATGCTGTCAGACCAGGTAGGGGTTTCATATAAGGAAGAGAAGGGTCCTGGGTCATTCATGGAGAGTAGTGCTGGGATGCTGGATTTCTTACAGGTGGAAATTGTTGGATAATATTGGGTTGTTTCCTGGGAAAGGAGACAAAGGGAAGTCTCCAATTTCTTTGCTTGGGAGAGGGAATTCTCTTATCCTCCTTTTGCTTTACTACCCAGCTGCACATTGCACATTTCCTGCTGAAGCCAGGGCATTTGACATGCTATGGCTGGTGTTACTCTATACCTATGCCCTGTCCTAAAACAACCAAAATTGCCCTCTGTACTACTCCACAGTCCCCTCTCTTGTACTGCCATATGGCTCTTTTCAAAAGATCTTACTTTTCTCATACACTGTGACTTTTGAGAACACTTGTTCACCTCCTAGACAGCTTTTTCTGAAATACAGGAGGGGTCAGCCTTGCTAATACATTAGTGGGAACTTGGTGGCCATTAGAGTACATTAAATGTAACCTCTATTCCCACATCAGTTCTGCAGCATTTTTCTTCTAATGCTGTGCCACAGCGGGAGCTGGTGTTTGTCACATTTTCTACTTGTTACTTTGTGGAGAGTTTCCTTGCCCTGTGTTCATTGCCCCTTCTGGTGAGAAACATCATGGTTTTGATGGGGTCACACAAATCTCAGTCAGAACACAGCACAGACTGTGTCTGATGTGATGAGCTCAGAGGAAAATCTCTGCTTCTCTGTCCACTCTGTTACACTGATCTGGCTAATGGAGCCAAATTCATCCTGATTGAGCAAATCCTCCTAATTTGTATGAATAAATGAAAGCAGAATTTGGCCTACTGTGTACAGGGTCTGTGTCAGGGCCAGGACTCATAGCACTTAGAAAAGACAAGGCAGTGAACAAGGGAAAGGGGGCAGGACAAAACCAGGGCAAGAAAGATAGTGCAGGGTGAATTATTGATGTGGAGAAAAGAAGGAAAGTGAATACCACAAGGGATCACTGGTTAGCATCGCCTCTTGTCTGGCCTTGTCTGAAACAAATCTCTTAGGACTCATTGAGATATAACATTGCACTATGAACTGGCTGCAAACTGGAAAATGGCAATAATCTGAGGGCTTGGCAGGCTTCCTATCTGGTACAGAGCTTCTGGGGATGGCACTCAGCGTTTTGAAGGCAATCTGTGCCAAGCCAGTCCTGCCTCCTGTGATACCGATCCAGCGAAACCTGGACGTGCAGAAAAGCTGTCCCTGCTTTTCTTCACCACTGATCTGACCATTCTGGGCACAAATACAGAGGTTTTGTGTGGATGTCACAAGGGATGGCAAGGTAATCAAGAGATGTGGCTCCTAATGAAACTTTCTTCTGTGATTTTTCCATTTCCACTGAGTCCAGATTCCTGCACCTGGCCTGGCTTTGGGGTGGGATCTTGCAGCCTTGCACCACCACAGCTGGCACCTCTATCCATGCTTGGGCACTGTGTGGGTCTCTCCCGTAGTCCTCACTGCTCTATTTCTTTAGATTACTGAACTATCTGTTGACAGTTCTGTGAAGTGAGATGCATAAGGCTGCAATAATCTGATGTGTTCTCTGCTGGAGAGTCTGATCCTGCTCTCCCTGCTTTGGCTAGATATCCGATGTAGAACTGTTGTCCAAAATCTGGGTTCTGTTACCCGGGACAACAGTGCTGTTATTATTGCTGTCATGGCAAAAGTTTATCTGGCACCCATCAGTCTATCTTCTTGATATTGAAGCCATCAGAGGTGGGCTATGCATTTAGGGCTGCGAGGGCTCCCCA
Organism: Rhea pennata; assembly: GCF_028389875.1. Lineage (NCBI taxonomy): Eukaryota > Metazoa > Chordata > Aves > Rheiformes > Rheidae > Rhea > Rhea pennata. The sequence continues at coordinate 17,132,799 of NC_084663.1, forward strand.
CCTCGCTGCGTGCCCTCAGGCCAAGGTGCTCAGCATCCCTCAGGCTGAGCGAGCTGAACTCCAGCGTACAGCCTGGACCCTGCTCAGGGTTTCACTGCCATGGGAGTGCTGAACACACTGCAACTGCAAGGGTCCAGGCGGACCTGTCCCTCTGAAGGGTTAGGCCCTGGGTATGATGTTGTCTTCTCCTCTCCTTGCAGCAACAGAGCAGGCAATTTGCATTACACAAAGTCTGATAAAGGAAAGCCATCTCAAAATGAGAACAAATGTAAAGTGCTATTGATTTTGGAAATATTTCCTACTAATTACTCACACATAAACAAATATGTAAAGCAAATTAAATGAATACTTGTCATTGTAAAGTTAAGCACTCAAGGGTTAAGGAATGTCAGAATTAAGAATTAATTGATGTCAGAATGCCATCACTATATGGCATGCTATATGGCTTCCTTAAGTACAGATGTTATGATACAAAAGTTTTCACTCTCAGAGCAACTGCAATTTGTTTAAAAAATAAAAGCCAGCATAACCAAGGATTACAAGCACAGCGAAGAGGAGTTTCAAACCATATGTTCTGAAATGGAGTAAAGAAGCAGCCTTAATCCTGGCGTTTCACTGCTTCCCGGTATTCACTTACACAGCTGCCCATACTACACTTCTGCTGAAGGGCATGGGAACATGTTGCAATTTGTCAGTCAGCGACTTATTGTACACTGTTGACTCAGTCATGGAAATGATTTTAGCTTCCTGTCACATCTAGTTGAGGCTTTTCTGGCTTTCTTTTCTTTTCTATAGTGAGTTATGTGCTCCTGCATATGCTTAGTAGACTTTGGGTCTTTGTCAAATGTGGCAAGTGCTGGATTTGAGTAATACACAAAAATTAAGAAGAAGCAGACCAAAGGGCCACCTGCCTCAGGCAGCAGGCAGTGACAGGTCCTGCAGAAAGAGCCTAAGAAGAGGACACGTAGGCAGTGATGCTTCCCCAAAGTGCTCTCAGACTGCAAAAAGACTTGTGGTTCAAAGTTTTCCTGACTAGAAATGATGTCTTGGTTTTTAGTAGTGCCGGATGGACCTGTCCCCCTCAAATCTGTCTGGCTGCAGACTCCTGCAAGTGGTCCTGGGGCAGCAGTTCCGGGTGGGAAGAAGCTGCTCCTTCTGCTCACCAGCGCCCACCACCAGCTCCGCTGGTTAGGCTTCGCTAGCTCTTCCTCTGCCTAGGAAGGCACAGCACCTTCTGCTCGCTTCCTCCACACCAGCGAGGACTTCACAGGCATCCCTCCTATCCTCCCTCAGTAATTTGCTTTCCAGGTTAATAACCGTGTTTTTTTCCCTACCTGTTTCAGTTGGATATGTGCAGCTCTAGCACACATCACTGCAGGACTTCAGCTGCTACTCCTGTCTGCTGAGAATATTGCCTGGGTCTTTGTGGGTTTGGTTCCTGCTTTTTGCCAGTTGCTGGCTCATACGAGGCAGTTCCTCTTAATCCACAGCAGCTTCGTTACAAGCTGTTGTTTAAAGACTTACCAAATCCCTTTAGAAAATCAAGTCGACTGTAGCTACTGGGTTTTTCTTGTCCATATGCTTGTTGATGCTTTCAAAGTGTTCTCATAGATATGTGAGTCACCACTGCCCTGTACAGAATCTGTGGATGACTCTAACAGTGATGAATATATCATATTTATTCATACATCCACAACATCTGTTCTTTCCAATAGCTTCTTCACAGAATGTGGAATACGAAAAAAACCAGAGTTCTGAGGAAGTATTCCTCAGAGTATTCAGAGTATTCCTAAGTTTCTGTATACTTATCGAAAAAGACTACCAAAAAAAAAAAAAAAAAAGAATCATGGAATCATGCAGTTCACCTTCCAACCACTAGGTAGAGGCAAAAGCCGTTACAAAATAAGTACACTGGCGTCAATATATTTTCAAAAATACGAGTCTAATTGACATCAAATGGAAGTTTCTGGCCAATCTATCCTCATGATTCTTAAAATAGATCTGGCCAAATTCAGATACAAAAATTACTTTTGAATCTAATTAGCTCTGTAGTCAATTAGTTAATTAGAAAGCAGTTGCAGACAATCTGCACAAAGCTCTTCCTGCTCAAGACATAAAATATTAATCATGGCAGAGTTGCTCTGTCTTTTAAGACAATGATCAAAACAGTGCAATAAGTGTTACATATCTCAGAGCATTCAGTGCAGCATTTCAGAGGGAAATTTTCCCTTTTAATAGAAAAATTTAATTGTTTGCTTATTAAGAATTTTCTAAATCATCTTCCGAAATCTGGCCTTATGACAAAGAGTCATAAAAATGTCCAAATTTTAGCACTGAAAGTCAAAGGTACTAAGTACTAAAAAAATGCAAAGGTATTTATAATCTATTCATAGGCTTCCCATAAGTTTTCAGGGGCTTTTAAGGAGGAGAAAATAAAAAAATACATTTTTTTACTGAGGAAAAATATATTTGTGTAGTTCATTCTCCATATGGCAACAGCATCAGTCCCGATTCTTCAGACTTGGATGGATGCTCGATTTTATGTACCAGCTGCGCCTACCATTTGTAATGCTGTAGCCCCATAGAGCTCTTGATGTGGAATCAGGACCCCACTAGACTGCAGACTCTGCATGTAGAAGCTTGAATCAATCTGCTCATAACACATGAATCAAACCTACCTGTCAGTCTGGGAAAGAGCAGGATTGTAGATGTTCAGCTAATAACTCTCCCCAACAATTACAGTATTCAGAACCGCTCATTCCCTGGCAAAACATACCTTTGGGTGCACATTTGAGTAAAAGTGTTTGAAAGCATTGAGAGGGTCTACTAGAACTGTAGTTAAAGTACACCAATATTTCAACTGGGGAAATTGAAGGACACTTTAAAGGTTTTATACATATATATATATCTCGTAGGATTTTGACCTTAAAAGTACTGCTTGAAGAGGAGTGAAGTGTTATGCCTGCTGGTTTCCTAAATCAATTGGAGGAGTAGAATTTGCTCTATGCAAGCTGAAGTCTCCAAAAGGGAATTTTAGATGAATGTAAGTGATTACAAATGAACGCAATCTTATCACAAACTAGTAGTATAACATTACAAATCATGGGTAGTCTCAATGGTCATGGACAGAGGGTTGGGGCAGTGGAAAGCACTGGCACACAGTGGCCCAGGGACACTGGTGAGGTGAATTTCCCTGTGTCCTTTGCAGCACCTCTGGGGCTCAGGAACAGAGGAAACCATTCAGCCAGCTGCCGACGATGCGGGCGGTTTGGGATTTCTCCCAACTGGCAGCTTTTTGCTTAACCCTGCACACTGATAAGAGGGGAGCCCATGATGCTGGGATGTGACGTGGGTGCGCCCACAGAGGCTTAGGGAGCTGCTCATCCCCCATGGAAGTGAGGAGCTGGCCTGCTGGTCACCTAAGCATGCTGAGAACTTGCCTGATGAAAGGGCTGAAGGCCATAGGGCTCTGCTAGGGAGATTTCTTCCTGTCTGAAGAATTTGTTGGGCTCACCGTGTGAAAACTCAAAAGACCAGTCAAAATCAGGATGGATTTGGGCATTAGGTGCCAGGAAACCTCTCCTAGGAAACCAACGTTCAAAGCCTAGCAGCTCTTTTGGTCACTTGTTCCCTTTCACAGGACAATTCCAGAGGGAATAGTCAGCATTTGGCAAGCTTTTGCCTGAAAATGTCATTTCTGAGCAGCAGGGGCAGCCCTGCAGAGCAGAGTGGATAAATGACAAGCCTGTTCCCACATTTCGGAGGTGTTGTAGGAAGCTCGAGGGACGTGGGCATGGGTCTTCTCCCAGTCCTACTCCAGCCACGTGGGCATTTCCCAGAGACCCTGCTCAAGTCTGGGAAAAAGGCAGAAATAATCATCGTTATTTCTGCCTCATCAAGGTTCAACATGGGCCTGCTCTGACTTGTTTCCCTGCCTCCTTTTCACAGAGGAAGAGGAGGTGAACGGGCCTTTGTCATAGGCAATAAAATGAAACGATTTTCAGTCAGGAAACTCCCCTGAAAATGCGTGGCATCTGCTGCCTGATCCGTGTGGCTGGCCAGGGCAGTCTTCTCACCCGTTGGCAGCCACGGTGCGGGGCTGGCTCTCTGAGGATGCATCTCAGAGCCAGCGTGGCCATGTGCCAGCGCTGTCCGACCTCCTGCCCTTCTGCTTTTTCCACCGAGCAGGAGATGGCCGTGCTGGCCTCCCCAGGAAAGGGCCCCGCTTTCGGAGCATGGTGAGAAGGGACCTTCACCCGCCTGCACCGGGACCCTCTCCCCCAGGACACCACGGTTGGGCGCTTCTGTGCGGGCGATTCCACCGCCTGCTTGCACTGGGTCCAGAGCCTCTTGGACAACAGGAGGGTTTCACCCACGCTTTGGCTTTTTGTTTTATATCTTTTAATTGTTAAATTAAAGTTGCAAATGTTGCAAATACGCTGGGGTTTTCCTTGCCAGCTGCGCAGAGCAGGAAGGGCTGGTTTCGTCAGCCTGCCGGCACTGAGATGCAGCTGCCTCCAGCGAGAGGGAGCAGCTCCGGGAGCCTCGGCTTGGCCCCACCACTGGCGCGTGCCCGCCACGGCACTGCGGGAGCTGCCGGGTGACGCCGGGTGACACCGAGCACCACGCAGCCCCGCACCCACGTGGAAAAGCAGCCGCTGCGTTTCTTCCAGGCTTCTCTGCTGCTGTCACAGGTCCCTGCAAACCTCCTCCGATGAAGAGCTGCTACGCGCTCCTGACCTGCAGTTGCATTTCTTTTTGAAGAAAACCATAGAAACACTGCCGATTTCCAAGTAAAATTGGAAGCGGGTAAAGAAAGAGTAGGTTAGCTTTATAGTATTCCCACCATCGGAGCAGAAAGGTGGTCACTGAAACAACAGCAATTCGGCCACAGACAGAGAAATGTTACCTGGGGTCTGGCATTTATTAAAATATTGTCACCTCTCAATCTGAAGCTCCACGATGGCCTTTAATTGCATTTTATTCCTTTCGCTGGTGATTATCCTGGAACCTGACCCTGTCTCATGGGTCAATTCAGGATTAAACACGTCTACAACGTCAGCCATTCCAGTCATCTTAGTGCTATGTTTTTGCAATTTAATTTAATACGTTGTCCTGATCGTTTCATCATGTGACAGCTACACGAGGAGATAAGGAATGTCTTTTTCATCCAATCGCTGAACAGGGAGAAAACAGAAAGTAACTCGATGAGACAGCAGTGAGTCAGCAAATGTCACAGGGCGTCCGGGAGGAACGTGGGGACTGGGTTTCAGCCAGCGCGTAAGGTAAGGCCAGCAGCACCTTGGCCTTTCCAGCTCAATCCAAAGAATGTGCTTTTTCAATTTTAGCTTTTGTTGAATAATTAATTACACAAAAATAATAACCTGTATCTAATAGTATCCCCACGATGAGGATACCATTTCAGATACAACACTGTGGTGCAGACTAAGATCTAGATACCAAAGGTCGATACCTGGGGCTCCAGCCCCTGGAGTGATGTGATTATATCAATTTATGAGCTTTCATCAATAAAGGCTTCATTAAATTTCAAAGGACTCCCTCTTCCTTCTTCAAAAGGAAGGGCGACCATCAGTACTTGCTTCTCCTGACATGAGAGGGAAACTCAGTTTTTCCATCTCCTGATGGTAATTTGACCATCTTGCTGATAGGCAAAGATGAGATACATGGTTTATCACTGATAGCTGAAATTTGTCAAATCTCAAGAGTCAGTTGCGTGGCAGGATGATCCTGCACTTTCAGGGTTCAGTCAAAGCAGAGAGAGAGGCATAATCTGTGTTCCCAGATGAAGGTGAGTGATAAACACATGACGAGCAGGAGGAAGAGGAGTAGGAGGAAGAGAAGGGCTGCTGTGGTGCAGGAGATCATTTTGGGGAAGCTTGGGAGGTGGCGGAGAGTGCTCCAGAGCTTTGTGGCGTAATGCAGCAAGGAGCAAGGTGAACATTCGGAGACATCCAAGGGGCTCCTGGGACCCCTGAGGAGTTTCAGCAATGAGGCTCATGAACTTGGGGGTCTGGGGGAAGGGCTGTAAAAGGAGAATGGCACAGAGGTGCCAGAGATGGCTGCCATCTCCTCCTTGCAGAGACCTCTTCTGTCAGGCTAAGCAGTTGGGTGGGTTACACCACAGTGGCTTGCTTCAGAAATGAGGCTGTCATCCAGCTGCCCACTGCTCTTCACCCTTTTGTCACATGTAGCTCACCTTGAACCTCACCTTGCAGATGCCCAAACCTGACTGGTGTTGATCTGTGCTAAGTCTGGATAGATGGATGGGGCTATCAAACATGGCTTTCCCTTTGCTTAGCAGAGTATTTCAGAGCTGACAGCAGCTTCCAGCCCCTCCTTCCTATCTGACTTCTGAAGAACAGAAGTGTCTCATCCAAGCTCTACAACATCTAGAAATGTTCCAGTGACCAGAAATAATGCATTACTTCACTGCTTCACCTGAGTCACAGAGCATTAGCTAGCAGTGAACCTTCTAAATACAAGCAAGCAGGAAGGTCAGCAATGCCTTAGGTGTATCCATGTTCCTTACTGGTATTCATAAATAAAGTACATGTTCTCAGATTACAAGGCTGTGACAGTCCAAAAATCAGTGTGGATTTTATTCATATGTCTACTTTCAATTGTTCCAAGAGCAGGTGATATCAAAGCTGTCGGACTGCTGGAGGAGGAAAGCTGGAGGAATCTGTGCTGTCCACTTGCTACACATAATTAAAGAGAACAAATATTTGTCATTAGCTTGTGACTGTGCTGAACTGCATAAGAAGATTCATACTACTCAAAGAACAATGTAATTAAGGGCTACCAGTGCCCAAAGCTCCCACTATACTTGCATCGTGTCAGCTTAGGGAGAGCTGCAGCATGTCATATGTTGTACATTATGAAACAAGTTGCAACATATGAAATATGACTTGGAATAAAAATCAGAGGAGAAAATTCTGTCTCGGGGGTCTAAAGATAGAAGAAGAAATACAGCTTGCCACACAGAGAAAGCTCCCTGTTCTCCTATGCTAAGGGAAGTCAAACCCAGAGTCATGTTCTGCACTGTCACATTGGTGCAATGAGAGTAAACCCTGTAACATCAGGAGAAGTGCTTGAAATAATGGTCCCTACTCTTCCAGCTGCCTCTGTACAAGTGCACAGATTTGTCTGCCTCAAGGCATTTCCAAGACATATGTAAAAGAGAGAATCAGAACTCCAGCATTTAAAATAACTAAGGTGAGTAAAACCAACACCCACCTTGCAATTGCATGTATTTTGCAGAATATGCCCATGGAACTACACCATGATTAGTATTGTTTTTTAATTGCTGTTGTTAGATAGAAGAAATACTGGAGGAAGAGTGGGAATATCTAGATACAATTGCTCAACAGATGATGACTTTCAATGGCTCTCCATGAACTCTCCATGAGTTTCATGGCTTTGTACTTTCCTTATCCCATTTCTTATGGGCAGGATAGTGAGAAAAAGCATGATTTTCCAGTTTTATTTCTAACCAGAAGATGCAAAGATGTGTTTAGGCCAGTCCATGAGCACTGATGTTGAGAATGCACTTGGTGCCTGAGCAGCTCTTGGCTGAATCCCCTTGACTTCATGCTTCTTCTGCAATTGCTCAGTGCAAGAGAAGTACAGCCTCGTGGCTGAGTGATTTCCTGTTGGTTTCAACACTATGCCATAGACTGCTAAAGCTAATGCTCCCAAAGCCCAAGGTTACTCTCAGGCTGCCATCTGTCCACACCCTCTCTGAACAGTCGAGAGATGATCTCTTCCAGAATGGATTAGGAAATGGCACAAAACCTCTGTTCTGACTGAGACTTGCTAGCAGGGCAGAGATGGGACTGATGTCAGGTGTCTGTGAAAGCTGGCTGGAAAATTTTCACATTTTATTTCATTTCCTCCCCCAAAATAGATTTGCCTTGCTCTCTGTGGGATTTAATAAAAGTACTGTGTTCTTCCTTTAAATGAAAAGGCTACATGCAGAGAAGGCAGGACAGCCTCTCCAGTTGTGAAGATGATGAAGAGCTGAACCACAGCATAATCCTCTCAAAGGGCATGCCACTATCTGAGAGGGCTCAGGCTGTGTCTCTTGGCATGCTGCTTTCAGATAACCAACTGCTGAGAGATGATTCTGGCAGAGCTTGTGCCTTAAAATACATAAAGACCAATCTTACAACATCCATAAAGGGTAGCACAGAACCGTTGTAGCCTTGCAGTAGCTTGTGATCAAGGTTTAAGGGCAAATACACCCTTCTTGTATCCTTGCAATCCTCCTCTCCCTCCTGTTTGTATTCCTGGTGGCTATCTACACACATGGAAATGCTACCCTCTCCTGGGGCTGTCCCTCATGGTGATTGCAAGCCTGACCTCATACTCTTGATATAAGAAGTGCATGATCCATACACAGGGTCATGTGTATGCAGCCTGGACCCAGTGGCACACTGCTAACGAACTGGGAGTGGCTGGGGCTTACATTCAGCCTCTGCCAGGCTCATGCCTATAAGGTCCTTGCTGTGTTGGTGGTGAGGGAAAAAGTGTGCATGTCCTCTTTGTGAGTCAGGGCATTTCTGGTAGTGCTTGCTGCTGGTCTTCTCCAGAACAGCCTGGAAGCTGGTTTAACTGCTGTGCTCACATGTACTAGCACAGGCTGGGGTAATTCCTATGTTGGGAGTTATGAACTCTAGGTGTTGCACTGACATAACTGTTGTCTACAGCTTTTCGAGTGCAAGAGGCTGCAAGAACTGAACAAGCAATTTTGACTGAGGTATGTCTCAGGCTCTCCTCAATGTATGATCTGTGGAGAGGATGAGTCTTGCATGGTCCTTTGGTTATGACTGCTCAACTTCGACTGTACCTCTGGAAAGCCCTGGCTATCTATGACTAAGGGCCCTCGCCTACTCACATACATTTCCAAAGAAGGGGATCCTGTTCATACAGGAGGTGCATGTGGGAAGAGGGACTGCCTACAAGGAACTGAATTACTGCGGTTGAAGAAGAGCTTGGCAATCTGACTGCGTGTTTCCAGCACTCAGGACTTGAAATCTGCCACTGGTGCTGTGAGCAGGGTCATCTGCAGGCCTTTCTAGTCTGGATTTGGTTCAGTATCTTCAAGCACAACAGCCTGCTGTGGTGAGGATGGTGGGGATGACTGGTGGTGGAAAGGTGGTGCAAAGCTGCCTAGCTCTGCCACACATACTGGTTGTGGTCTGTGATCCTCCTCCGCTGCCTGCTCCTCCTTCACTGGGAAGTGACTATTGCACAAAGAGCTCCCTGGAAAGACCTAAAACACCACTGAGCTACTGCTGGAGCAAACCACTTTTTTCCTTCCCTTGGTGTTCAGCAAAAGGGGAGTGGGACAAGAAAATAAATTATACGCACAGGTTACAGCTCTGTGACATCAAATTCCTATATTGAAGCAGTCCTGAAAGGAAAGCCTGTACTGTGGAGGAGGAAACAGACTGCAGATGGACCTGAAATAAGTGAAACTACCTTGTTTAACTTTAGATATTAATCTCCAAGGTATTTTTTTTAGAATCTCTCTATTGTAAAATGAGTCAAAAGCGTACTTTCAGGGTGTTGTTCATATCATCCTAGTGTAGGCCAGCTGGATCACACCCTTGAAATTCCTCTTCACTCCAGTGATTGTGAATGTTGGCATCTGCACTAGTCACCCAGGCACTTGTAAAGCAAAGTGAAGTTTATCTACCAGTGCTAGGTAGCTGCTAGCATGTGTGGCCTGCAATTCCCTTGTTAAATGCACCATAAGCACTCAGACTTGTCCAGCTCAGTGTCAAAATGAGTCACCCTTTGAGGCTTTTTCACCTATGCTTTGTGGTTAGGGGCTTTAAGACAGAGGAAAATCTCTTTTCTTCATAGTGCTTCTGAAGGTGAAGGCTCGGACAGAGCGGGAAATGAGCTGACTGAAGCCATCTGTGGTGATGAGCAGAAGAGGAGATGATGTGAGGAAATGTCATGAAAAGGAGTTTGAGCATGAGAGAGACCTGACGAGACTAGCCACTGGCTGGAGGAGCTAGCAAGAAGTGGGGATGTGGTAACCTGTAAACAGATGTTCGTACTGTGCATTTATGTTTACTAAGCTGGCGGTAACAAGAGGTGCCATGTGCATGTCTAGAAAACACTGGGAACTTCCAGAAAGCAGAATAGTCATTGGGATCTTTTGGGGTCCAATGGGTTACTGGGATCCAAAAATGTCACAGGGATCCTTTCTGGAAACTTCCTGAACGTGCAGGGAGTGTCAGTGCTAAATCAGAGAGCAACATCTCTCAAGTCTAACACAGATGTGCCTGGGGTTAGCTTCACCCTTCCTTTGGCTTTAGTGGTAAACTCAAGCAACCATAACCCTCTGCCTGCTGGGTTCTGCTTGCACTCTGCTGCTTTTACAGAAAAAGAAATACAGAAGCAAAGGTCAGGGACAACACTCAACAGGCTTAGTTTTGCCTAGAAAACAGCCATTTTTCTGATGTCTGGCAGATCAACTTCTCAGGCATAAATCTTCATTATCTAAAGTCACCTACAGATGGCTACATAAGGTGATGTTGCAGCAGCATTTCACTATGAGCCTCGTGCTGAACTACACTGACACAGCACCACTGGGACCTGCTGAAGACTGAGCAGATTGCAAAGTGTCCATAAAAGGCAGGGCAGATTGGGCAGAGTCTGGGACAGGCATTCTCGTCTGCTTTCCTCGTGTCTGAGTGTCCCTTTCAGTACTTCTCCTCCCTGTGTCCTTGCTGTTCTGCCAGTCTGTCTCCTTATGTGTGCAAGAGGATCTCTGAAACAGAATCTGTTTTGTGTGCTGTGAGAGCACAGAAATGCGAGCCCTTCTCACATTTGAATTATTTTAGCACTGCTGAAATACAAATAAAATAATTGAGATGGATGACTTATTCTTTTCAGTTTTATTTCAGTGCTGACACAAATTGGCTGAGTTTCAAAGAACTGATTTATACTGAATACTGCTCTACTATACCCACAGCTTATCATTATCTATAAGAATGAAAACCACTGTCAGCAGTAGGTTTAAGTCTGCTCCTATAGGAAGGGTTGGAAGTAGCTGGGCATGTGCTCTCCTTCTGGGTTAGGGCTTTGGCCTGTATATTTAGTGTGCCCAAGGCACAAAAGTTTCCGTGGCTGTCTTAGTGATTCAGCTTGTCTGTGTGTCATGTTCACCATCTTCAACTCAGAGTTCAAAACTGACATGATATAACAGGCATTTCTGTAAGGACAAGGTACTACCAGCTGAAGTTTTGTGACTTAGCACCCATGTGGAAGTATCTTAGCTGGCTGACTTGAAGAAGAGAACTGACTCTAAGAGGATGAAAAATGACTTTTTCAACCTAACTAAAATTTAGTTAAATTACTAGTGAAATCCAACTCAAATATAACCTGAGAATCTAAGTGAGATTTTATACTGAAGCTTACTGACACAGCTATCAGGCCTGTAGGAACACACACAGGATACACAGCATCCTATGGTTTGGACAACACACATCCACATCAGTGTCTGCAAAAGCTAGGAAGATAATAAAGAACAGCAGCCCCTCACAGTGAAACACAATTTGACGTGTGAGAAGAAATCCCACAAGTAATCAGAGATGTCAGTTCAACCACATGTCTTCCGATAAATCATTTACAATACCCAGTCAAACCCTATATCTGACTGACCGTAGGGGACTGAAAATACTGTCTGATATTGCAGCTACCTCATCTGGGTCAGTCTGCATCTGACAAGTGCAGGAATGCTATGTAACCAAGATACAGAGAGGAGACTGTTCTCAGGGCTAAAATAATCCCAAGGCATTCACTGTCAAACTGTCTCCAGGGGCAGACAAAGGTCTTAGCTGAGAGAATAATCACCTCAGAACAATAAATAGTGTTTTATAAAGGTCAATAATAATAATAGTGATCATAGATGTTGCTGGTATCAGTGTTTGGGTTTTGGGGTTCTGCTAAGAAGAAGGCTTCTGTTTTCATTCTAGAAAAAGAAGTGAAGGCTGGATTTCTCCCAGTGTAGAGGCACACAGCAGTGTTAAAGAGAGGCAGAGGAGGTTAAACAGTGCTGTTATGCCTAATTTCAAAGGACTTTTCACCCTTATCCCTCCCTCCCCCCAAAAAACTGGCCCTTTATCCAAATACATAAAGAGGGAGTGAAAGTGCTCCTGATGCTGAGCCTGGAGGCGAAGGCAGTCACCGAGGAATGGACTCCTGCTCCAAGCAACTTACTCCTTTTTCATTAAGCACTCAACAGATGACAATAAGCATTTTTAAGGTACTCCTCAGTTATTCCTTACTCCAGAAAGGTTTACCTCTTCCTTTGTTTATTTTCCTCTGGTTGATTTTCCAAATAGTAGCAAGATGGGTAAAAACGCATGCCCCAGATTAGTTGGCAGGAATAATTTCGGAGCTAGAGGTTGTCAGCGGGTAGATAGACAGCAGCTCTCATTCTTCTCCTAATAGCTAGTGGTATTATTTCAAGCCCCTATTTCCTAGTACTCTAAACAGAGAAAGAAGAGAAATCAGTCCTCTGTACAGGTTTAAGATAGCAGTGACTTGGCCCTCCTGCTTTTGCTAAGACACCTTGCAAGAGAGCTAAGTCACTCAGCCTTGTGCAGACACACAATCTTTGGCATCTTTTGCCCAGAAGCAAAACTTTAGGCACTTAGGCTGACTTCATATTTTCCTAGGTTGACTCCAGTGATGTTGCCCACACAGGATTTTGCAGCTGTGCAGCTCAGTGTAAGTTTGTCAAAGTTATCTACAGCAGACTAAGCCCTGTGATTCTGAAGTAAACATGAAATTGTGAGCTAAATGGTAAATCACCACCACCAAAAAAAAAAAAAAAAAAAAAAATTTGAAAAATATTTTCTGGATAGTCTGAACTTACCATCCATGTGAATAGAACACTTTAGGCAAAAACTCTGTTTTGGCTCTACCTATGGCAAGACCCTTGTCAGTGCACAGCCTATTTCAGAGGGTACTGCAAGCCCCACTGCAGCTAGTAGGGTAGGATGGCACTTGCAGTTCCTAGCAAATGAGTATTTAGTGTTTTGTTATTAAAAAGTTCTTCTTGCTCTCTATGTACGTCTAATCTCTTAAAAACATTGCTGAGCTCTTGGTTACTGTGATATCCTTTGGCATGGAGGAGCTTGTGTTCAGACTTCATGGTGGACAGCTGCTTGCATTGAACTTGCCTTGGCCACTGTTCAATGCTGTTTGTTATCCTATAAATGCAAAATGCAAGGGAACACGCTGGCTCTTACAGCCAGAAACAGATAGTGCATGTGGTGTCCCATGATTCTTAAGAGAGCTATCTTTTCCATTTAAAGATTCTTAAATGCCAAAAACAGCACTATAGACATATGTGTAAGGAATTGACAGAATCAGGGTGGTGGTGGTGGTGGGAGTCTCTTACATTTAAAACTTAAGAAGAGGTGTGATGAGAAGAAGGGCGAGATGCCTGCTGCTGAGCTGTAAAGGCTTATTTGTGCTGAATCATGCAGGCTAAAAACCAGCTCTGGCTCTCCCCTGCTAAGTGGCCAAGGGCTGCTGATGGCCTCTGGGGTTACAGCTTTTGTTATCCTCAAGCGAGCTGTGGCCTCAGCTGTCTGGGTCCCCTGCATATATAATGTCAATTGTAAAGGGCGTGGGGGGTCCAGATCTGAATTTTCTTCCTTTTTCCTCCCACTTCTGGGTTTCCCACCTAAAGATGCACTCAGTTCACTCTGGTTTGGGGCCAGAGTGCAAGTCAGTATGTGAGTGGCATGGCCTTAATGTGAGTCCAGGCTGACACAGTTGCAGACATGAGCAGTGGGCATTGCAGCCTGTGGCACTGCAGAGTGTCTGGGAGAGGAGCAAGGGGATGTTGGCATCAGTGTGACTTTTTATTACTTGAAATGCAGGGGGAAGCAGCTATAGAATAAATGTTCATCCCAACAAAGTAACCTCCCAACAAAAGGAACACCATCTACCTCTCGAATCACTAAATTAGCTCCTGCTGTAGCAGGCTTCCCACTTCATTAGAACTGAGTGAGGCACAACAAACCTCAGCAAGCCTTCTGCAAGGGGCAAGCTTTACTGAGATGGAGATGGTATGTTTCCATACAACCAGGCTGCCTACAGACCATTGAATACTGCAGGGCTCCAGAAAACAGAAAGCCTAAAAGTACGAAGCTTCCTATTTCCCTCATTTTAGTGAAACTGAATGTGATGTACTTACGTTTCTTTCTTTTGTTGGTCTTCCCAGGCAGTCTCAGGTGAACAGAGGAGACTGAGCACTCAGATTGACAGTACTCATTGCTCTCCTGTCTGTAGTTAATGTTCTTCAGACACAAGCTGAGATTCACCAGAGCATATCCTAGACCATGGGGTCGGTGAGATCAGAAGGGTCTCTTGCTTTATTTAGATTGTTATGCTTGGACACTTCTTGCAATGTTGGCAAATTTGAACATACTTTGCATAGACAATACACTCCCACATCTGCATGGGAGGAGGTTTAAATCACAGTAACTTGGAGAGATGCACACAGAATGAGTGTGCTCTTGCTGCTCCAAGGCTAGATTTGAAGTGAATAATTGATCAGAAGCTGCATAAGCAGCTATGAACAGCCAGATGGGTATGGTCCAAAATGCTGAGGCTGGCAATAATTGGGGGTCAGCCTGGGCAGCAGCACCCCCAAAGAACAGGCAATGATGTTGCAACCTTGTGTAACAGGGTAGCAAACTCAAAGCAACAACTTATAGAAAGAGGAGGCAATCTTATTTTAAAACAGAGCTGATTTTTCTTACTTATGCTCATATTCTCACACCTACATACTCACAAGCACCAAGATGGGGTATGCACACTATCTGTCTGGCATCTGTCCATCTTTGCAATGATTTTCAGGGCAAGAGATGGTGCCTATCAAGTTATTGTCATGTCTCCTGGGTTTCCCTTTGATCAGCGTTGCCGTGCTAGTTTTGGATGTACCTTTTGTACCGCTCAGGAGATGATAGTGACTACCCTCTCCACCCTGTTCCATCTCTGTGAGTCATCCGGATTTACTCCCCATCCCTTTTCTCCTGACCTAAGTGTCCTTAGAAGCTGCAAATGGTGTGTGCTGGGATATTGATGACCTGCTCATCTAGGGCCAATCAACACCTGCCTCTCTTACACCTTTCTTTTATAGTCTCCTGTGTTTTGTTCCTTCTGGTGCTTCACATCCAGACATTGCCATTCCTCCTCCACTCTTACCAATCTTAAAATTTATGTTGCAGCTCTCTTAACAGATAGAGTTAAATCTGTAAGAAAATTTTGCTGAATAAATTTCATGAGAGGTTCTGCAGGAGATTTTCGGGGGGATTAGGCTTATGGATATTAAAAAGCAGGAAAAAACCCAGCTGCTTCAAGGAAGAAAATGAGAAATGTTTTTGAGAACAGCTTTCTTTTATATGAGAAAGCAAAAGCCCCATTTCTCTCTCTTTCTCACACCATCTGTGTTTGTTAACTCTAACTGTTTTAGAAACAAAACATTTCTTTTCACGTAAGCCAAAACCATCTATGTATGAACAGGAGCTACGTAGAAAAAAAAAAGAAAGAAAGAAAGAAAAAAAGAAAGAAAGAAAGATAGAAAGCTTTCCTTTAAGTTTTCTTCTAAGGTTCAGAGGCCTAACCAAACTTGCCTGAAACTCTCCGCAGTTCATGAGCAGTACATGGCAGATATTACATGAATATATGTAGACATTTTGGACTAGACCTTTGGCCCATCCAGCCCAATATCTTGTTTCCAGCTGTGGCCATGTGAGAAGGCCTGTAAGAGTAGCAGGGATTCCTCTTATACTCTCCCGGTCTCTAATCATTCTCAATATGGTTTGTACATGCTGAGTAATTCTCAACAGATTTGTTCCCCGTTCATTTGTCCTTAAATCAATTTCTAACATCTCCGGTATCCGTTGGCAAAGAGCTCCATAGGTAAACTGCCTGTTGCAGTTCTTTATTTTAAAACTGCTTTTTTACTAGCTTCTTTTGATAGTCCTAAGTTCTGACTTAGTCCTTAGTTCTGACTCTGCCAATAGACTCGGCCATGTGGTAACCAAGTGCCAATGGTCTTTCAAGTGATATTAGCCAGATAGCATGGGCAAGGAAATGGCAGAAAAGGGGTTGGTTTGCCCTGAAAAGCAGTGTTCTTGTAAACAGCTGTCAGCTAAATTGTAGTGGGCTCTCCTGCGAGAATGCTGATGGTGAAAGATGGTGTGCGAGGTGGGAGCCCAAGGCAGCTCGGGCCATGTCAAAGGCAGGGTGCTTTGAGAGCACACTCAGACACTGGCTCAGTGTGGCTGTGCACAGGTCTGGATTCAGTCTGCGCAGCCCCCTTGTGCACCAAGCATGGCCATGCTCCTGACCCCGAATAACTACTGCTTCCCTTTTCCCAGTGTCCTGAAGGAGGGAGGATGAGCGCTGGTAGAGCTGTGCTTTACCTCGTGCGTGCCGGACTGGGTCTTCCCAAGGCCCAGGTGTCAGCACTGTTAGGGAAGTGCTTTGTGGGCACTGCTCTGCACAGCGGTATCAAGTGGAAATCCACATTAACAGCAGCATTTCTTTGGAAAGAAAATACTCCACTTTTGCACATCAGTTAGTTACAAGTACTGCTTTTCCCAAACTATGTTAAGTTTATGAATCTCTCTTTAGAGAGTCTTTAGCTTTGATTTCTATTACAAGGCATACCTGAAGTCTGATCTTGTTTCTCCATCACGTAGCATTTGGCAAGGCAGATGTGTTTCGCACTCCCGTGGATGCATTATTAGGTGGCTGCTCAGCAGATAAGCTATTCAATTGAATGTATGTGTTAATCACTCTTTAAAAGGAAGGTCTTCTTCTTCTTGGGGTTTTCAGATGTTACATCTTACTCCATGTTTGTTACCCATATACCTCTCACGGTCCAAGCCAAGATGTTTCTAGCAGCAATGATTGCTAATTCAGAAAAACAGAAATGTTAAATGTGTATAAAACATGTTTCCAACCCACAGTGCTTCAGTCTGTGCAAGATAAACCTGTTGGCACTTTGGAGTTAAATAATAGCTGCCAGGTAGACTGCACCACAGATGGGAATTTGGGTAAGGACAAGTTGCCAGCTACTTACAGAGGAGTTACACAGCAGTATGGCATCCTCCCTGCAGTCTTCCACGTGCAGTGAGGAGAGCCACACTTAACCTAACTTCTGTCACGGACAGAGATGCCATTGCATCTTGGGTGCCTAACACTGAAACTAGCAGCACTTACATCCACTTTATCATCCACTTTTGTTTCTCTTATACAGCAGGCAAAGTGGATTATACATATGCATAACTGACTGTGTGTGATATCTCATTTTGGCGCCAGGAGTAGGTGTAGGAGGTAAAGCCACTTGGTTGCCCTCCTCCTCCTCCTCCTCGCCCCCAGATGAAGGGTGAGTCAGAAGCCAAGCACAGGCAGGCTCCAGCCAGCCAGGCACAGGCTCCACCATGGGGAAACTCAGTGGAAGAGCTTGAAAAGGCACCCGTCGGTCTTGTGACGAACTCTGCGGCGGGTGACATCTCTCACGATGACTCACAGCAGCAGGCCGAGGCTGTGGGCAGAGCTGCACCCACTTCAAATGCAGAGATGGGAGGAAAAATGCAAAAGGATGTGACCGATGCTGTTGCCCAGGGCAGCAGCAGGTGGGTACTGAGGGGAAGAAATCTTCTCAGCTCACTGCTGTGGGACCTGCTCTGGTCTGGGACTAGCTCTCTGCAAGGACCAGCAAGGCCATTATCCCTGCTGGATGGGTGGTTGCTGTGATCCAGAGTCCTGGAGGAAGTAATTTGGAGAAAGGGAAATGTAGGGTTTGGAGGGTTCACTGACATGATGGAAACAAAGACATCTGGAGAGTTTGGTATCACCTGACTTTGAACAGGTCTGCATTTACATTTTATTTATACATTCAACAGAAAACAGGTAATTTAGCTGAAGATATGCCATAAAACAACAGTAATATAACATAGATCATACATTATGTAACACTTACTGTCAGAAAAACTCTGTGTACATAAGCCTGTGAAATACCATGCATGGATAGTAAGTGTGAAAGATTGCTCCCCAGCTGCTGGTCCTAGGGAACTCCTGAAATTTCAGCAACAAGTGATTTTTATGCATTTTTCACGTTTTTCTGTTTCCTGTAAACAATTTGCTCTCAATGTAAACCATCAGGAAATGCTATGACAAATGCTCAAGGCTGTGCATAGTCCATGCCAAGCTTGACTTCAGCGCTGTGGTGGAGCTGCTGGGACTTGGGGCTACCTCTGTGCTGCTGCCTGGGGCAAGGGCAGAAGGGCACGCAGTGACACAGGCTGCTCTGGGCAGGGCTCTGTCTTGGATGTCATGTACCACTTCCTCAGTGGTGCTTGTCCAGGACAGGCACAGCGTTGTGCTCATTCAGTACTTGCTGCTACTCTTTTTTTCTAGTGCTTGACTACAGATCTATCTGTTCTGAGCATGAACAAACCTCCAGACTGTGCCAGTGCAGCAACCCTTACGTGCGGAATATAAGGCCTGTATTATTCTTTTGCAGTCTCCTTTCCTAACTTTGAATTTGCATTTGGCTTTTTACAGGCAAAGCACAGGAATATCTCAGAGATGCTTCTGGGATGGCTGTAGGAGTCAGGAAGGGGGAAGGAGGGCTTTATACGTTATCTTCATTTTTAAAGTATTTTATCAACTCCAAGAACTGGAGATGATACATCTTGTTAAAAGCAGGTTCTGCAGGAAATCCCACTGCAAGGGACTTGTGGAATATGCGACAACTCAGTTTACTAAGTGGACAATTAATATTTTGATCCTTGAACTTTTAGACCATTTTCTATTGTCTCTACTTCTAAGCCTCAGTCCAAAGCCTATCACAGTCAAAATAATTCCAATTAAAGTGATGTGACTACGAGCAAGCAGGCAATTGCAGGGAAGGGTAGCCTGTCTTGCATGCTGGTCAGCTGCTGAGCAAGAAGCCTCTAATCACTTCACTTCGGTGGCTGAAGAGGAGCAGAATCCCACTGACAATCTGCTCTCTTTCCCTTGTGCAACACTTTTCAGTTCAGATCACACATCCAGTGTGATCTGAAAAAAATCAGATGTGTCTGATTTCCAGTGTCAGGATTACTACAGAAACTGTTCCTGGGATACTGCAAGGGTAACATCCATAGTGGTATATTTAAAAGTAATGTCTTTTCTGCTAATGGGGCTATTGCAAGAGACACAGATTTCCCTTTTTCATTTGTCTTTTCACACAAGGGCATAATTTCACAAACACCGTTAACTATTTTCTGAGATAGTTCCAGGTTATGCCAGTTGCTGGGGCCAGTGACTGTCATTTATGTTTACATGATGGTGACAGAGGAGATCAGGGACCAGAACTAGCTTAAAATGAAGCTTGCAAGGAGAAAATATGGTTGATTTTAATGTTCAGTTTAATGGATCAATTTCCCAGTCCTGTTCTCCATGTTGTTAGGGACAAGTCAAAGAATCACACAAGGGGAGAGTGAAGAGCAAAATATGAGTCAAACTACAGCCTAAATTATAAAGGCATGGAGATGTTTACTCTCAGTGACTTTTCCTTAAACAATATAAAAATCTTCTCTAAGCCTTCAAGTATTTTTATGCTCTCCTTAAATTGTCACTTCTCCTTTCTCCAAAACAATCTCTGAAAGTGGAGCTGATAACAGTGCCACCTCACAGAGAACAAAAACTAGCCCAACACTGTGACTGTGTGTAACGGGCCAACGTCTGAGAGTCTAGCCTTTCCCCTCCTGCTATGTTAGCTAGTCAGGAGACTCTGGAGGGAGAATGTTTGATTTCATTTTTTAGACTTCTTGCTGCAGGCAGTTGTACCACCTGTAGAGACTGGAGTGGAGTTCTGGGCTGTTGGAAAGGAACGAGGACTTTGAAGCTGTGCTGAGTAAACCTGGGGCAGGCCCAGCAGAAGCCTGGCTTGCTCATATCTATGAACTGAAATTGTTCTATTTACCTCTCTATTCCTATATTACAGAGAAATCCTGGATGGCATGTATTCCGATTTGCGGCTCACATGGATTGAAGGAAGAAGTTTCAGCACTGCCCACTAGCCCTTAATTTTATGTTCATTCCCCTTCTGCATCATCTGCTTTTTAGTGGAAGGAGGGCTAGCGACAGTGGCTTTAGGCCCACTCCAGGTATATTTTCATGTCTGATATCTGGCTTCCGCCATGTGATTGGAAAACAAAAGGAACTGCTAAGCTGGCACTTCCAAGGTGTCATGGCCAAACGACCCAGGTGAGTGATGGATTGCTGCTGCCAAACACAGACACCAGCAGTGGAAACTCATTGCTCTGGTGCTGACAGCAGCAGACCCGGCTTTCGCTCCAAAACTTGGTGTCCTGGGGACAGAACTTTGAATCTCATTTCAAAAGATATAACAAGAGAATCCTGCTGGGGTCACTGGATTAAATGTAGCTGAAAGACTAGCGGTGTATGACCACTGAGCAAAGTATGGGAAAGAAGGCCTATTTTCTGGTGTGGAACCCCAAGTTGCAGTAGGGGAGTGGAATTACATCTCTGAAGCAATTTCCATTTGTTCTTAGCCCTTGCAGGTGGGTGGGTGTGAAGCCAGATGGTACAGGGATATACTAGACGACCTGTCAGTACAGAGGTGTGGATTTGTACTTCATCCCCAGTGCATCACCATGTAAGAGCCCATGCTGCTCTGGGTTTTTGGAGATGTTTTTGGATGTGCAGGTCTGTGCAGTCCCTGCTTCAGGACCAATTGCAAAGTAATTACAACACTAAAAAAAACCCCAAGAAACAACTGAATGTTTCAGAACAGCGGAATTCTGCAGTTCCAAAAGCAATATTAATTTGTCAGGGGTCTCCATCACTCTCAGAGTAAAATGTAGAGGAAAGTAAGAGATGTAGTGCAAGGTTGTTATTTTGGGGTATGAATTTACATTTCCTTAAAAAGAAAGTCTGGGAGTTTAGGGTGAACCTGAGCTAATGGATTTTCTGGTTTTGCTGCAGAATTTACATTTTTTTTAATTTACAGAATAAATTGCAGCAATCAGTTCTTATTTTAAAGATATGAACATTTTTGATTGGAAGTACTACAGCCTACCAGAGATTTTGATTTTTTTTTTCATGTTGGCTAGTGTTGCATTTTGAGTAGGAAGTTTCAGCTTCATACCAGCTCTTCTTAGCTCATTGCGCTACCCAGCACTTCTGCCAAGTCAAACTTAATGGAGAGGTTCCTCCACTAATCTCTATGGCTTTTATCAAGATTTTATTATTGCTCACCTTACTGTGAACTCTGAAAAGGCAGGGGGAATATCTGAAGTCATTTAAACTCATTTGCAGTGTCACTGGGATGCAGGTAAGTGTTGCTGCCTCCACACCCTTGGTTTTGTTTCCTGGCAGATGGGCAACAGAAGGGTGATGGTGATGAGGTGAGCTGCCCATTCCCCCCCTGGTCCGCATGTGCCTACACCGACGCCGGGGGGAGGCAGCATGGACAGCATCGCGGCAGAGAAAGTCCCCAGACAGTGGCACAAACAGCAGCATCTTGCACGCTGAAATAGGTCTTTGCAGCAGGCAAAGCAGCAGCCAGGGACGGGAAGCGACCCAACACCCGCCTCTTTCCATCCGTACATCTCGCCACAGGCAGCACGAATGTCCGTGCCGGCCTTGGGCGTGCAGGGCCCAGGTGCCCTCACCCACGGCCGGATCGGTCGCTCCCTGGTTCAGAGGGACACAGAGGAAGAGCCAGCGCTGAAATTTCCCCAGGCACCAGCCCGCTTGTTGGACTTGCTCTTTGAAGGAGGCCTCACACGCTACCATCAAGCACGGCCCTCCTTTTACTCGCTGGAGTATCCAGCGTGGCTTGCGCCCCGCGCACAAGCAGAGGTGTTGGCGCCTGCCCACTGCAGGGCATGGGGCAGGTCAGGCCTGCGAGAGCGCAGCGACACATGCTGGCTCCTGGGCCCATCTCTGGTGACTGGAAGGAAGCAGCCAAACAGGAAGACTTCAGAGACCAGGGCTCTGTGCCGCTGCTGCCCCTCTCCCCTGCCAGTGCCAAACATGCGTGTCTTCGGAGCACGGAGGGGAATGCGCTGTCCTTTGAATGAGATGTGAAAGCAGAGGCCTTCTCTGCCAGCATTGCCAGAGACGCGATGTACAAAACCCGTAGCATGTCCTGAGCAGGAAAATAAGCCGACATCCTGATCACCGTCTCCTCTTTCAATAGAGAGCTTCTAATGCCTAGCCCAAGACTGCAAACTGCCGTCTGTAGCGGTAGTGATGTTAATCCGTGTAGCAGCTGCCCCTCTGGTGCCCATCTCTGCCTACGAGTCCCGATGGAGACCAGCAGCCAGCTACTTGGAGCTGGTGTACTTGGTGACAGCCTTGGTGCCCTCGGACACCGCGTGCTTGGCCAGCTCTCCAGGGAGCAGCAGGCGTACCGCCGTCTGGATCTCCCGTGAGGTGATGGTGGAGCGCTTGTTGTAGTGCGCCAGGCGGGACGCTTCGCCAGCGATGCGCTCAAAGATGTCGTTGACAAAGGAGTTCATGATGCCCATGGCCTTAGAGGAGATGCCGGTGTCTGGGTGGACCTGCTTCAGCACCTTGTACACATAGATGGAGTAGCTCTCCTTCCTGCTTTTGTGGCGCTTCTTATCCCCCTTCTTCTGGGTCTTTGTCACGGCTTTCTTGGAGCCCTTCTTGGGGGCAGAAGTGGACTTTGCTGGCTCCGGCATCTTGAAAGCTCTTTCTCTAGGTTTGAGTCTGCTTGGAAAGAACACCAAAAGATCAGACTCTTTTTTATTCTTCTACAAAATAATTTTACTGAAAGATGGGAGACTGATTCAGGGCAGGAAGGAAGAACTAAATGCAGAGGTAAGAGATGCAATGACATCTCTGACATCTGAGATAAAACCCCCATGACCAACTGCAAGCATTTTTGAATTGCCAGTGAGAACTGCTCTGGTTTGTGTATGTTCTTGTGTTGTTTTCTGTTTAAATACCCATCAAACTGGCCTTGTAAACACTGCTGAACCCAGGCCTACTTGGCCTGGAATGAGCTGGGAATGAACATGTTTCTGAGAACATTACAGGAATTGGTCTTCGCCAAAGAAAACAATGTTTGTAACATGGATTAGGCCAAATCGTTCTGGAATGGTCTGGAGACAGTTACAAGAGATCACTGAAACCACCTTTATATTAAATTGTTTAAAATTATTTTACATAGTTATTACAAACTCCAGTAAACCCTGTTTTCTGTGTGTGGGCAGAAGCTTATTTTGTATGTGTCCGTGGATATTGTTTTACGTCATGTATTACAGTGGAACATAAAAATAATTAAACTCTAAGCTGGCTAGCTGAAGTACTGGAAACTCCCAATGCTCCAGTCAGCTAGCAAAAATAGAGTAGAAAAGCTGAAAGGAGGTGGCAAGAAGCACCTGGCACAGAATCAGGAAAGTAGACAGCAAAAAAAGCAAGGTGCTTTTTGGCTTCAAGTTGATTGAGGGAAGCTACAGGGACTGAAATGGTCTCTGCCATTTTGCACTTTCTGCTCTCAGGAAAGCAGGTCTCTTTTCACCTGTTTACATCAAAAATGCCTGATTCTGTTCCTGATTTTTTTCCTTCGCTAGGCCGCAATTTGCAGAGCCCTGACCTTTCGCTGACTGCCGTAATCCAGAAGCACAGTAATAAAAAGACGGTATGTAGATGGGTCATAAAACCAGATGCCAGCATGGGTCCATGGAATAACTATGCTGTAAACTGGGCTTTTGATATGAATGGTTTGGTGTTCAGCATGGAAAAGCTAATCTCCAGCCTTTTGCCCCCAACCAGCTTCCAGCCTTGTCCCAGGGCCTCTCCTTCGAAGAGGGCCTACGAATTACACTCTGTCGGCTAGGAGACACAGGAAGGGAAAAAAAGGAGCCTGATGGCACACGTGAAAATGGACAGAGGGTTAACAGGGGAGAGAAATCTGGGACTTAATGCATGGGCAGTACACAGAGACCCAAACGCCCTCGGGCCGGGGCGCGGAGCTGGGACGCTGGGCTGGGCTTAGCTGAGGTCCCTCGAGCACAGAAGCGCACGTCCTTCCCTGGAGCTCGGCCACCAGGCAGCCGCGGGGGACGGACCGGTGCAACAACCCCGGGGATACGGCAACACGCCTAGAGCCCCTCCGTGTCGTGTGTAAAAACTGTCCTGTCTGCTCTCCACTCTTGTGGAGATCCCCCAAACCGCCTGCTTGCCTGAAAGCTAAAACGTGGCACCAGTGCCCTCAACACTCAGTTTATGCTAAGACAAAGCACTTTCTTCCTTAATGCTAATGGTAGTTTCGCCTTTGTGAGGCCTAGGAGACACGTTCAGGTTTCCTTTGCTTCTTGCAGAAAATGAGTGTTTTGTCAATCTAAAACGGGGTACTTCGTGCTAGGCTGAAAGGGACAGAGTACAGGAAAACTTCACGTAATAGTGAATAGTGAATAATTACAAGAACACAACAAACTCCCTCACTGCACCAGAATCTCAAAATGCTCACGTCAAAAGCACGCAAATACTAACAAAAAAACCCTACAAAAATACATATAAATCATCCTCAAGCCAGTAGAACTGTCAGTATCCTAACCTAATATAGGAGGACAGGAAAGAAAATAGACTGAAAGCTGTTGATGCTTTCTTCTAATTGGTTTTGTTTTATGAACATTAGTATTTTTTCTGAGTTTCAGGAAGTCTGTATTTTTATCTGTATCTTTTTTATCTGTATGTGCTTATACAAGCTGGTGACCACAAATGAACATATTTTACTGACTCTCTTTCAAATTAAAAGGAAAACAATTTCATAGAAAGAGAAAGGAGATGGGCACACTGGTAGAGCAGCTTTCCTTCAGGTGAATGCACAACGTGGCAAAGACCTATGACTAAGCCTGAACCAGATGGAAAAAATTGGACAAAGACCATGCCCAGTGCACCACAGCTGAATTTTAGAGAAAAATGAATTCAGAAGCTTGGCACAGCAAAACATTAATTTGGAAAATATGAATAAACAATGTTAAAAAAATCATAGAAACTTGCTCAAGGAAGGAACCTCAAGAGCTCCACACTCCGCTTTTTGAGGATGCGGTACCCTTAGACAAGCCCTGGCAGGTTGATTTCTTCCCTCTTCTTGAAAATCTCCAAAGGTAAGATTTTCAGAAGCCCCTAAAATCTGGAACTGAACTGAACTAGTTCTTCACCTCATTCACCATCACATTCCCTTTCTTAATTTTTTTCTGGCATTCTTTGCAGTGAGGGGATTTGGCATGTGAAATCCTGAACCGAGCTGAAAGTGCTGAATGCACTTCGAAATGCTGAGACCTGTCTACTTAAATAGTTCATTTTCTTCCTTTGCTAGGCCTCTATCTGGGAAACAACACAGGGGGAAAAAAAATCCCCTACTGGTTTTATTTGCAAACTTGAAGATATTCTTTTCAATGGAAAGGCATTTTTCCAAGACAAGAAATAACTGTGCATTTCTTTTCCTCTCGAGCTAGTTTCCTGACAGAAAAATACTGCAACTGCAAAATGTAAACGACCATTTCTTACGCTTTTAAAAAGTATATGCATTTAAAATATGCAGCAGTTGTTAATTCCACTTGTATTGCAGCTTTTCAAATGAAAACAACACATAAAAGGCACCAGAGTGATTTCATTTGTCTCCAGAAAACATCACTCCTCCAGGACAATTCTGCCCATTTAACTTCCTAAAACCCTTGGACAGTGCAGCTAGGACCTCACTCTTTTTCCATTTATGGCTGTGATGAGGGAATTGGTGATACTGAAGTCCAGAGGTTACTATGAAAGCTTTAGTGTCACTGCTTCCCTCATTTTCTCCTCCACCTATTTCTTTGCAGCCCACTGTTTAACGGCTAAATAACACCTTCTCTGGGAATGGGCTTGCTTCCTTCCCGACTGTTTGGACAGTGCCTAGCACAAGGGGCCCTGACTGAGGTTGCTAGGTGCTAAATAAATAATGTCAGTACTGGCCTACAGTGGCACCACCAGTCCTGTTAACAGCGTAAGGCACTCATAGCAGGCACTGCTATGACACAAAGACGAAATTAGCAGGATTATTCCCAAACATCAGGAGAGTTTATTGAAGGAAAACTAGGTCACCTTAAAAAAAAAGTTTTTGATGAAAACAATTGCATTTCTTTCTTTTTCTTTTTTTTTCCAGAAAATGAAAACCCTGAAGAGTTTAACAATTACTAGCCTTTTTGTTAGAAAACATTGCCATGATGACTGACTTTTTTAGTGTGAGGGTAAATCCTGGTTTATCATGGTTACCCACAGAGGTTGTGGAGGCTTCATACTTGGAAATATTCAAAACTCCACTGGACACAGCCCTCAGCAACCTGCTCCAGCTGATCCTGCTTGAGTGGAAGGTTGGACCAGGCGATCTCCAGACATCCTTGCCAACCTCAACTCTTCTCTGATCCTGCGACTCCTGGAAGCTGAAGCAGGATATCTTGGACCTTGAACATGCTTTTTGAGTTATTTTTCTCCAGACAGAGCTTTTCCATGGCATACTGCAGCTGGGAACTCTCCCAAAGACGCCTACTGAGGGAAACTGCACTGTACTATGAAAGATGTGGATCAGACAAACATACATGTCCCTGCGAGGCAGGGATAGCCCATGCAAAAAGAGGCATTTGAAGTATCAAGGGGATATTTGGAAAGTTCCAGGATTTTAATGAAAATGTTTGACCATATTTTTGCTTTACAGCTACTTTTTATGCTGTGAGTCAATCAATCATCTGTGCTGGCATTTCTTTTCTTTCTCAGAAGCAGCCTCAGAAAAAAAAAACAAAAGCAACAACAGCATTTTTCTAGCCAGTTCTAAGCACTAAACAGCAGCCTGTCTGCTGCTATCTTCCCATCTAAGAGAACCAGAGCAGTAAGGAGTGACAGATGTATCTTGCTTTGTGTTGATTCCCCTTTCTTCAGCATCGTTAAAAGGAAAATGAACTACAAACATATTTATAGATATAAATCCTTGCAGACTCTCGGATCTGAAATGGGAGAGTAGTCCTGCTGAGAAATTCCACGTGAAGCCTGCTCCTACCTCTGCTTTCCCTGGGCCTAATATATCGACAGATAGATAGAGAAGCTTGTTCAGCAATTTTTTCCATTACTGGCCTCACTGCTAAGTCTGTAAGATCAATGCCAAGTGAGTGCCAATGGTGTGTATGGAGGACAACGGGAGGACTATCATCTGTCCTTCTGGACTACTTTTCAGGCAGGGATGCAAATGACATTGAGCTTTTTCTTTTATCTTTTCTTTCTTTCTTTCTTTTTTCTTCTTCGTTACTAAAAGCTGCCCTTGCAGTGCTAAGCTCTGTGGCATCTCCTCCGGCTGCTCTCTTGTAATTTACTGATCAACCACAAAGCTTACATTTCATTAACCAGCACTTTGTTTTTATGAAACATCCATAGGAAAAATTCAAGCTCTCACCTTCCAGACAACATTCCATTTCTTCTGATATTTGCTAAACTTCTGATGATCTATTTTAATCCTTGTAAGAGTAAATGAGCACCAATAGGATCTCATTAGTTGTTCTACTCCCTAAATATGAATGTTCTATTACTTCCATCCAATTACAGTCCCTTTCTGTAATCTAGATTTAATCCTGCATGTCAAGAAACTTAAATTTGTTGCTACACTTTGTTTTACTATTTCTCATACACGAAGGATGGCAACAAATGACAGGATGTTTCCATGGAGAAGAAAAGGCTTTCTAATGGGTTCTTTCATTTGCTCAAAATTGTTTCTAAAACCACAGACAGAAGATCTGTTAAATACAGTTTACAGATAGCCAGATTGGCATCTGATGAGGCTTGCTGGAAGAGCATATTTCCCAAACTGCAAATCCTCTCCCTTTCATAGTGTGTGACAATCTACCTTAAAGTTATTAAACAAGAATTCTCTCAGCCAACATGTACCATTAAATAGTGCTGAGAAAACAAGCAGAGATTTTATGGTTGTTTGGCAACAAGCTTAGCCTAGGTAGTAAAACGACCAATATGTGATGATTCACAGTGTGACATTGGTGATGCTTCCTCACGGGAAAAACCTGACAGTCCTATTTTGGACTGAAAGGAATTTTTCTCTGTGTTCACTGTCTAGCATGTGCTGATGAGGTAATATTTGTTTTCTTCTTAGAGTAATAAGGAGCATCTACCAGACTAAGGTAAAATCCAATATGAAATGTCTGTTATTCTTCCAATTACGGAGGGACACACAGCTCTATTTCAGAATTCCAGGTTTCTTGCCACATAACCAAACAGTAATAATAACCTCTCCAGCCACAATCTCATATGCTCTGCTATATGTTACATGATTGATCTTGTAAAGTTATTATTTAAATTCTTACTTTGGGTATATAAGTGCAGTTCTTCTGTTGAAGAGATTTATGGCTATGGACTGGAGCACAAGAATACTTAGAACTGAACGTGCCTCCTCTCCCTTAAATTATACAGAAATGCTACAAATTCAGTCCCTGCCGCATGCACATTACATTCAATTCGCTCTATGCTTTCAGAAGTACAGGCAGAGCACAGCACTGCCATGGACTGGCATCCTAACTCCTTGCCTGCTCCTTAGTATCATTGCCTGTGTTAACCTGGGAGTCATGTACTTAATCTTTTATTTGCTTCTCTTTTTGGGTATTTCCATGTATGATTTTAGAAAATACATTCTTCAAACATCAGCCACAGCTGCAGTTTCTTGTGCTACCTCTCCTAAAGCTGCAAATACTTCTCCGGATTGTGCAGCTATCAGAGATGCTTATGCATGAAGCAAGAAGCAGGGCTGTAGATTAGTGCTGTCTGCAGGGAGTATACACTGAATTTTTAAAGAAAAAAAAATCTTATTCATGACCCAAGGCAAAGCAGCAGAGTGACACAGTGCTGCAAGAAGAATGATGGCCAAGAGACTAAATACTGCTGTCCTTACTCTGATTAGTCAATGAGGGGATTTAACCTGGGTCTACAACCGCAAGTATGATGTTCAGAGATCGATACCTTTTAAATATTTTAAAGAATACATCCAGTACTGCAATCTGCTAAAATTACACTCCAGTCAGCTTTCCTACAAAGACTGCCAAGGTTTAAGAGAAATATATGTTATCATAACTATACTCTGAAAACCCTCAGTACTAAATCAGTCCTTATGCATGCAAAATAAATGAATTTATATTCATGAGAATACAGATAGGCTAAATCTGTAATTCAGTCTCAACAGAATATACAAATGGTCTCTTCCAGGGGTTTAACCAGTAAGCCACAACCTCAAAACAATACAAACTTCAGCATGAGCTTCCTCTCCATGTTTCAAGTTATCAGGATTTGCTGCTTCTGCCACAAATCCTTTTCTTAAACAACAGGCTTGTTCCCTTTATATCCCACTTGGAGTTATCTGGAGCCACTGGTCAATCTGCCAGTTGTAATTCTGTACTTTAGCCCAGGGTTTCGCTCCTGTTCTTGCGGTAATTCAGCAAAGTTGCTCTGAACACACAGCAAGGTCAGAGCCTGCCAACCACTTAGAGGGAGATGATCTCAAACAGAACTAGAGCAATCCTGCTTTGCAAGAAAAGCTGCACAGTTTCTAAATTAAGTTATAATAATAAGCTTGAAGAACTGCTATGACACGTAAACAGGCTATTCTTAAGGATTTTATGGAGTAAAGGAGAATTACCCAAACCTTAGAGACTATTTTCATTGATGTTGAAAAGGATATCCATTAAAAAGGTTCTTTTTCAGCCCTGGCCAAAAATATGAAGAGTTACAGACCAATACTTGCAGGCCAGAAGGGGAGAGTGAGTGTGAGAGAGATAAGAAACCCCATGAGATTAGAGTTGCTCCTGAGTAAAAAAAGGAGATACATGAGAACCAACACAGACGTGAGGTGCACCTCATTCTCCTACAAGCTGCCGGTATTTCTGTAACCTTCTACATTGCTAAAGGTCATTTGTGTACCAATGATCATACCTCGAAATGTGGCTGTGAATACTATGTAATAGATGTAAAAATATGCTGAAGTGGAGATTACGCTGCCAAATTAGACTGAAGATCATACAAAGGTCATTAAGGCTCTTCAGAGTTGCTGTAAGGGGCACATCACAAGTATTGCCACATGTTGAAAAGCAAGACTTTCCAACAACCTTCTTGCTGTATATACAGGTCTAATACAGGCATACTCAACAGAACAGGGCTGCAAGTATCACAAACTCACACCCTATGTGCAGGATTTAAGAAAGAAGAGCCAAGTGAGGGTGCAACGTGTGCGACTAATCCACCATGACAGACATTCCCCCAAATGAGAGTCTCTAAGTTCAATTATAGTCTTCCAATAACATTACCCATGTCTTCTCACCATTTCAGAAAGTACTAAAAATGATTAAAAACAGAAACACTGGAAAGCATGTAATTAATGAAAAAGTCAGGAATACATGAAACCTGCTTTATTACTAATGTACGTGTGCCTGGGAATGTAGAATGTGAATACCGGCTTCATGGGTTGATTCTGTAAACCAAACAGGTACATTCAAAAGTATTGCATGCTATGCCGCAAGCTAAAAGGAAGCGACTGGCACAGTGTCCGATTTCATTGTTATAGGATACAGAAAATATTGTTTTGTGTATATTAATAATAGATTTGGCATATTCATAGCAATTTTACTGTAAGCATCTTGAAGTAATGAAGATGTCTGACTATTATTGCAGCCTATGGGGAAACAAAGACTAATGTCCTCCCTCATATCTCACACCACCCGAAAACAGAACTGGGAATACAATTCAGCACTGCTGATCCCTTTCTCCGCTGCAACCACTAGATCACATTACCATAGCTGGAGAGTCATCCGAGTGTTAGAGGTCAGCTCAGAAGTAGAGAAGTAGGGAAAGAGATGAGGAAAATATGGCTTGCACAGCTGACAAAACAGCTAAAAGGGGAGCTAGCTACTCTCTACACATAGCTCAGTGGTGAACATTGAGGAGACGAGTTGTTTAAGGTAAAAGTAAATTCTAGCACAAGAACTGACAATAATTTAAAATGCTTAAAATGTTTATGGTAAACATACACTGGAAATAAGAAGTAGGAACCTCAGTTACATCCTTTATTTTGTAGTGGAGGGGAATGAAGGAGAAAGACGAAGAAATCTGAATCTTCCATATCGTAAAAAATGACATCTGATAGAAGTCTTTTCAAAAAACTAGGATATGACTCCAACTGTAGCAGGTAACTGGTCTCCATGCACCAGACAATCCCTTTTTGTTGCATATTGCTAGGCTACTAAAGCAGCAGTGCCAAAATGCACAAAGGTCTTTTACTTTGCATTTCTCTTTATTTTTTTTTAATTGTTCATTCCTTCTTCTCATACCCATTGTAAGTGCCAGGCGGTTCAAGGCCCCAGGAGGTTTACTGCCACTTGGTCCCATTGAACATGTGATACTTGTACAGACAAATGGCTGATTGAACAGCCACTTGAACAGCCACAGGGTTGAAAAGCACGTAGTTCCCACAATCTCTCTAAAAAAAAGGAGGGGGGGGTTCAGTCCAGTTTAGCCCATGCCCAAATTCCAAACCATACAAACTGTCTGTGAATACTGTTTTATTTTAGCTCTAATTATCATTTGTATTGTGATAGCCCAGCAGTTAGTGCCATTATTAAGAGCAGCTAGCGTGCAAGCTGCTATACCGATATGGGCTAAAAAAAGGCAACCTCCTTCCAAAAGAAATCAAAGGGTAATTAGGGACATATCAATATTTACATTAGGCAGTTGCAACCACTAGACTAGACTAGAAGTGAAGAAAATAGGGGCTGGTGGACAAAGCAATAGCCCCTACTCTAGCAGTCCTTGCCAGGAAGTAGCAATTAGACAACTAAATATAAGGCTCAGTTTTCAAAACACAAAAGGTTTTCAGAGGCATCAGGTTTAAAATGTCAGTTGAGTGCCATATTATTGGTATCATATTCTTATTTCGACCATCCGTGGCTCCATCCTCCTACACTCATTTTCCTCCTGGAGCTGCAACACCTTTAGTTTCCCCACTGTTATGGTTCTCCCACCTGTTCCTTCTTCACACGTTTCCTTACGTTTCTCTCTTTTTTTCCTCTCTGTTAGTGCCTCCAATTCAAGAGATCAATTTTCAGATCTTTACTGGTGTCTTTCTTCTTCAGTTTTTCTGTCCCAATTATCAGCCAAGCACAGGGGATAACAAGTGATCAGACCTGGGCTGAGGACCCACCATGCATGAGAAGAGAGACTATGGGAATTAATTCTGGCATGGCGTGACAGAAAGAGAGGTGTGACAGGAAGCGGGAGATAGCTGCAGCATTTGTTTCTGAATCTTCAATACATTTTAAGGCTTATATACATGAAGAATGGAAATAACCAACAAGGGTATGTTCAGCTGGCTCATTCCTGACTGGGTGCTTTAGTGGTCCCAGTGCCATGGAGCTTGCTGCCCTGTGTCTTGCAGGGCTCCACTCAATGCTCCATCATTTTGCAAGCTCCCCAGGGGAGAATGTGACACTTCTTCCTCTCTGCCAACACTGCAGCAACTTTCTTACCCTTCCTTTATCCACACTTGTGAGCTGTTAATTTCAGTTCTTTTGCTTTTTCTCTTTCCTTCCCATTCCCTGAGTCTGCCTGACCTTGTAACAGAGAAGTAAGCACTCTTAAATGCATTCGTTGTCTCTCCTTCACATTAAGGACCTTGCTTTAAGCACTGAGTTCCAGAGTGGTCTCAGCTCTTCCTTTCTCTCTGCCCTCCATATATATACCTCATCTTGACATTCTCCTTTGCAAAAATGTCACCCTCTTTTCTTTCCAAGCTTTCTCTCCTTTTTGGTAGTAATTTACATCCTTCATTTTGAGACTCTAAATAACTTCCTGAAGATGCATTTTCTTCCTACTCTTTCTTCCATTGCCTCCTGCACAGACTGTATTTGTTATGTTGCTGTCTTTGTATTTTGCTCTCATTCCCATCTTCACAGCTTTCTTCCTGCAGTATTTGTTGCTTGACAAATGTCAGGCTACCACATAAAATCTCCTTCCTCACAAGACGTAGGGTTTATAAGGAGAGGTTTAAAATGCCCAATGCTTGTCTATTTATTTCCAGTTCTATCTGCTGGTCTAATATTTATATTACCTCTCCTAATCCTTGACTGTCATGGCTACAGACCCTCAGTTCCCTCCTCAGTGCACACCTCTTGCACTGATTTCCTTGGAGAAGGTCCTCTCCCTTCAACTGACACATCTTATCTGTCCAAGCAGCATGTCTCAAGTCAGTGAGTCCTCTACAATGAAAACTCTCTCTTCTCTGATCTAGGAGTAAGCCCAAGTAAACTGTCAGTTTTTAAACAAGAAATACGTAAATTTTGTATGCAATGGATCACCTGTGCATTTTCACTGAATTCAGAACCCCTCCCCATCCTTATTCTGTAAGGATTTTTAAGAATGTTCTGAAAGATAAAAAAATCACCCTGACAGGTCATATCTTCAAGAGGGTCTGTGAAATAATATGACAAGCATGGTGATTAACTCTCACCACAAAGGAAAATGTTGAGTTGATGTAGGTGGCATATAAAATCCCCCACTCTCTTTATGAGTCAGGTAAGATGCCAGAAAGTGGAGGCAGCATCTGTGGGATGGAATGGTTTTAATTCCAGACAGCTAGCAGTATGACTTCTACATGAAAAAAATAGTTTAATTATTAAATCTTTTGGTTTTTTTATATCAAGTCTTATTTAAATAGCAAAATCTAGCATTTGCCCTTGATCCGCAATGATACTGTTTGCAATAAGTGATAGTCAAGGAGAAATGTTACTAAACAACTCCACTCTGCCACCCCCAAGGTTAAACAGCATTTTTGGGTAATACATCTATTCTTCTGTCTCCCACCCAATGCATATGATCCCACAGTCACATCTCTCTTTCTGTCTCCAGAAAAAGGGGAAGCTGACTAGCCAAGATCCCAATCTTGCCTCCTTTTCAGACTCCTTTTCAGAGGCAGTTTAGTCGTCTGAGAAGGAGAAAGGCATTTCTTTCATATAGCTGCACAAAAGTGGCTTAACAAATGTATAAAACAAGACCACTGAGAAAAAGAAAAGCATTTTTCTGCTTTTTCTTTGGATCAGTCCAGCATCCAAAAGACCATTTCTAAAAATAGTGGTGTTTCTTATCTAAAATTACAGACTTCCACTGCCAAAAATCAGAAGTGTAGAAATGTGAAGAAAATACGTTATCTCCACAAATTCATAGGTTTAGGGGGCTTGCAATCATTCCCTGGTACTTTCAATGGGAACATAATAACCACTCTGTTTACACTGTGGCCTGAACAAGCTGCTTTCTTGAGTCTACTTCTGAATTTAGGGACATTTTCCATATACATAATTCTTCAGTCAACCAGCTACGTGTATTTGAGGAAGGGCAAAGGGCAGCATATTTCACCTGCTGAGAAAGAGATGAAATGGGATCAGACTATCAGCATGAGTCACTTCATTGTTACAGCTGGAGAATGGAAGATCTGGAATAGAATATATATGTATTTCTAAGTACACATGCATATATATGTAAAGGTAAGCCAGGAAAAAGGACAGAGTAGCACAAAGAACAAGCGTAAGGGAACATTGTGGGGAAAAAAAGCCAAGAAGAAGGTAGAGTAAGGCAGGGACTGAACTGAGATTTCAGGAAGAAGCAAGCAAGACAGGATATTTAAAAAAGGACAGAAGAGGGAAAAAAAAGAAAACAGAGAAGACATATGAAGGAGGACAAAAACGAGAGAAAAGGCATGAGTAGACAGAAAGCAGAGAGAAGAGGGAAGGTAAAGCAAATCAGCACAATGTCTCACAAGGCAGAGATACCGAATTGTAAATAAGATACAGAAAAGAGAGACATGGAGGGCCACAAGAAAACCAACCCTGTAGAGCAAGAAAGATGTGAAAAAAGGCATGGGAGAAAAAGTCATCTGCCACAACTGCACTTTGAGAGTGACAGGTAAGAGATGCTGCTGCCGCAATGAGGGCTGGAGCCAGGCTGTGGCAAGCAAAAGGCTACAACCAAGGAGAGTAATTGCCTGAAGGGGTGAATAAAGCATAAGATCATGGAGAAGATAAACAATACCATTTGGCTTTGAAATGTTTTCATGTTGCCTCCTTTCATCTAAAATAGAAATCAAGATGGTAACTGAAATCAAGATGGTAATTGAAATCATCATGTAGATCTTGTATTTGAGACTTTAAGAAATTGATTTCTTCCAACACAAGTCTTCCTCCTCCTTCTTCTTTCCCAATGCTGGATTAAATTATTTACCATACACTACAGTTATACCTCCCTGTCGGGGAGCAAAATCCCAGACATCCCTACGCCACGGCAGACCTTGCTCTCTGGCTCTCTTTGCACACAGAGGCTATTACATAGAAATATTTCAGCAGACAAACCTAGCTTTCCTGCAGCTCCAAAATTACCACAATTGTGTTTGGTATCGTTAGTAGCGTGAGGAAAGAAACAGGAAGCAATCGGGGGTGCATGCTTAAGGAAAAGGCTTTTCTTCTGTTTTCATAATTATCAAATCTTACCAGCATGGAAGAAAGAAAATAAAGAAAAAGCTGCTGGATAAATAAACTGTCATTCCTTTGCACGTCAAACAGTAGGAACAAAGGAGCGTGGGATGTGCGTTCATATTATCAAATTCTTACTGTGATTAGCGTGTGTTCAACGTAATGAAAAAATAATCAGGAAAGAACATGCCATAACAAAAATAATATGGAGGCTATACAGCAAAACCCCAGGAAGATTAAACAGTGTTCCCAGGGAAGCACCAGCCTAAGAAACCAGAGCTTCATTAGTAGTAACAGAAGCAACATATGGAGATGAATGAAAGCATATTTGTAGATGCGATATGGAGCTGCACACGCTTGCCTGGCTTTCGTTTTTCACGATCTGACTCAGCCTCCACATGGATCCACTCCCCCATCTTTTGATTCATAAATTCTTGGTCCCACAAAAATAGGGAGCCGCAGTCCACGATAGGACGCAGGCGAAGGGCACGAGGTGACGCGACACGCGGGCCTGCTGGCGGCGCGGGGCACGCGGCGGGCACCACCGCGGCGACGAAGCCCCCTCCCCGCGGCGGAAAGGCGCAGGAGCCGCGACGGGGCCCGCACCGGGCCGCGGCCCGGCTGCCTTCCGCGAGAGGCCCCCGCGCCCCCCGCGAGCTGCGCGGCCCCGCGGCGGCGGCCCCGCCCGCGCCCCGGCGCCCCCCGGGCCCGCCAGCCGCGCAGGCCGCCAGCGCGTCCTGCCGCCGCCGCGGAGATCGCGGCTCGCAGCAGGCAGCGCGCGAGCCGCCAGTCACGCCGCGGCGGGGGCGTTCGGCGGCGCCCGGCCCCGCGCCGGCCCGCCGCGCTCTGCCCTGCCCCGCGCAGCCCCGCGCAGCGTCTTGCCTGCGAGGCGTCCGGCTCCGTGGGGGCGGCTGGGGGGCTCCGCGCCCGGCGGCGCGGCACCCTGGGCGCGCAGCCTGCGGACGCCGGGCCGCTCGCTCTGCGGCGCCGCGCTCCCGCCCCGCGGCCGGTCCCGCCCCCGCCTCTGCGGGCTCCCCGCCGCGGGGCCGCGGGCGGCCGGGCCGGGCGGCGCGGCGCGGCGCGGCGCGGGGCGGGGCCGGGCCGCGGCGGGGGCGCTGCGGCGGCGGCGGCGGCTGCGCAGGGCGCTCGGCACGGCGCGGCGGCGGACGGGCACCTGCTGCCGCCCTCGCCGGGAGCCGCGCGGCTTTGTCGGGGCGGAGCGGGGCGCGCCCGGCCCCGGCGGCGCCCAGGGCGGCGCGGCGGCGGCGGCGGCTCCTCGCGGCGGCGGCGGCCTGGGCGCGGCGGGGAGCGTGGATGAGAGTGCGCCCCGATTTCCGCGCGGGGTGAGTGCCGGCCCGGGCCGGGCCTCGCCGCCTTTTGTCCGCCGCGGGGAGCGCGGGCGGCCCGCGGGTGCCGGCGGGGCGGGCGGCGTGGCGCCCCGCGCGGGCGGCCCCTTCCGCCGCGGCCGCTGCGCCGCGCTGCTCGCGGGATGGCGCTGCCTGCGGGCGGGGAGGGCGCCGCGCCGCGCCGCTCTCTCGGCGCCGGCTTCCCTGGCGGCAGGACCCGCCTCGCCTCGGAGGCGCTCTGCCGCGCTCCCGCGCCTTCGGATGAGCCTAACTAGGCTGGGGGCTGCCGCACGTCCGTTAAAAATAGCAGTGCGCAGCGTGGTGGGGGCGGCGGCCCGACGGTCCCGGCGGCGCGCAGTGCCTGGCGCACCGCGGAGCGGAGCAGCGCGGAGCGGGAATGTCGGAGGAGTAAAAGTGGGGGGATGCCAGTTTCTAGAGCACTTTTCCTCAAGGAGACCGAGGAGAGGGCGGTGGAGTTGTGTTGTGTCGCTAGATAGATGGCTGTTCTACGCTCCAGGCTGTCAGCCGAGGAAGGCTCCCTTGGAAAAGGCCTCCGCGGTAGGTACGCACATGTGCTGTGGCTTCCCGCGCCTCTCTGGTAGTCACCGCTGGGGTCAGATGCAGGCGCAGTAGGTGAAAGTAGTCGCTTTTTTGCCATGCTTTCACGTCACGGTCTGTTACTGCGACTGCGAAGTTCTAGGCTGAGCAGATGCGATGCTGCTGAGCTTGTGTGGACATGGGCTAGGTGACGGGGTAGTTCTGGGGCTTCACATTTCCAGTCGTGGCTTCGATGCAGACAGAGAAGGGAAATATTTAAGGAAGTAGGGATCCTGGCGAGCTGCGCTTTGTGCTACCTGACAGTATTCTCCCATAGTTTTTAACGTGCGCTGAGCAGTTGCTTCGTTGCTCAGAATTAGGGGGTGCGCAGTCTGAAACCCTTCGTATGCCGTAGCTACATTTGATCTCATCATTCAAAGTGGGAGAGCTTTTTCTAATCCTATTCTGTATTCTTCTAATGCTGACATTGCCTTTTTACGTTTCACTAGCTTTACAATTAGTAGTTTAAAATTATTTGGTGATGTAGTTATGATATCAAATTGTGCAAAAATCCCTAACAGTCTGATTTTTATTTCCCCTTTTTTTCATATGGTGGGTTCAAATATGTTAGCTTATCTCTATATGTTAATAAAAATGACTTTGGGCTGAGATGCCAGACTGAACTGAAGAGCAACTATCCCCTGTTCTTAGCTCCACAAGTAGCCTCTAGCAGATAGTTGTGCTCAGTGGCAGGTAGAACTAATCTGACCTAAACTGTAAGACTGTTACGTTGTTTTCTGTTTTTTTTGTGCTTTTTTGTGGGTTTTGTTTGTTTTTTAACTACAGAACTGCTGGGAACTTTTCTCTGCTGCACGTACTGGAATAGGGAGCGATTACTGAAAGGCACGGGAGAGGCTGCTGGCATTTGAAAGTCCCTTTACCGCTCCTTGGTGCAATACAAATTCCGTTCTGGGTGAAGGCAGAGTGTAGGCTTTAACCTATATCCTTACCCACGTCAGCTGGCCTGGGTGGAAAGCATCGCTGTGGTCTGATGACGTAAGTGTGTGTGTGGGGGAGGGAGGAATTAAGGGCAGCAGCTGGGAAAAAGCCGGTCTTCAGCCTTCAGTGGAACCCAGTTTAGGAGAGAGCTATGGTGGAGAAATGGGACAACCCCCCGTCACATCGTGGAGGAAAAAGCAGGGAGTTGACACTTAGCCCTGCAGTCTGCCTGGCTAAAAATGAATCTGTGATTCAGGGCAGCTAGCCAACGCAGTTTGCTCTTTGGCCCTACCCCTTTACCACCTCCCGGCGTGTAATTATCAAAGCTTGTGGAAGCTTATTGGAGTCCATCATAGGAATGAATGGCTGCGGCAGTATCAGATGTCAAAGAGATTCAGTATTATTTGTGAATAGCAGACTTGGAGGGAAGGGAGAGCTCTAAAATTTTACTTCAGTAAGGAAACTTCTGCAGGGTCTGAAAAGTGATTAGTGCTGCTGTGAAAGTTCAGGTATACTTCTGGGATGTGGAGCATTGTCTGTGGATAATGCTCTATATATACCTGTATAGATGGTATCTTCAGTATCACTCTGATATTTAAGTATTCGCTCTTTAATGCTGTGGCTTCAAAACTGAGGAGAAACATTAACTGTTTAACTTCTAAGTGATGACAACTTGTTGAAAAATATTACTCAAAAAAGTCATAGATCAAATTTCCTGTTGTTATGTTTCTCACAGATTCAGAATGTAGATGCTGTTTAGGTATGCATGAGTCAAGGGCTACACATCTGGAGTACTGTGTCCAGTTCTGGGCTTCCTATTACAAGAAAGACGTGAACCTACTGTAGTGAGTCAGCAAAGGGCCACAAAGATGATTAAGAGGCTGAAGCAGCTCTCGTATGAGGAGAGGCTGAGAGAGCTGGGACGGTTCAGTCTGGAGAAAAGAAGGGCTGAGGGCAGCTTAGTGAGCTTGGTGTGGTAAATACCTGCAGGGAGATGTAGAGGAGATGGAGCCAGGCTGTTCTCAGTGATGCCCAGTGACAGGACAAGAAGCAATGGGCACAAATTAAAGCACAGGAAATTGCATCTGAACAGCAGAAAACATTTCTTCACTGGGAGGGTGGTT
Organism: Rhea pennata; assembly: GCF_028389875.1. Lineage (NCBI taxonomy): Eukaryota > Metazoa > Chordata > Aves > Rheiformes > Rheidae > Rhea > Rhea pennata. The sequence goes on from NC_084663.1 coordinate 17,172,453, forward strand.
AAACACTGGAACAGGTTGCCCAGAGAGGCTGTGAAGTCTCCATCCTTGGAAATGTTCAGAACCTGACTGGATGTGGCCATGAGCAACCTGTTCTAGCTGACCCTTCTTGAGCAGATGACCTCCAAAGGTCCCTGCCCAACTCAACTGTTCTGTGATTCTGTGCAACGTGTACCTTGATGAATTGTTTTTGTTAAAGCTATGCAGCTATTCAGTGGCTCATCTAGGTCTCTTCCTCCCTCTCCTTGCTCCTTTATTTATTAAGTTAGTAGCAATACTGACTGAAAAGTTTTCAAAGCTGTGGTTGTAACCTGAAGATACCACTACATGTAGAAAATCTACCCGCCTAAATTTTAGGCTCTGTTATCCAGACTTGATTATTCCAGGCCCAAATAAAAGTACACAAATTTCTACCCTTTTTTGGTGACACTGTTTCGTTTTCTTTCCCACATAGGTTTTTCTCAGTTAAATAATATATACGTGGCAGGATGCATGCTGCAGAAGTGAAGATGACTTCCTCTGATGTGTTACTTTAATTACACAGTCTGAACTAAGTCTAGAATTTAATTGGAGGAAAAGCTTTTGACAGTATTGCTTAATCAGGGTCTTTCAAAAGAGATTCTCTGCCTGCCCACCACGCTGGCATTACAGGTTGACAAGATAATTTGTAAAATAAACTGTACAGAAAAATTCAGCTGTTAAAGGTAGTTTTTGGATCGTCACATTGGGTACTGTTGCCAGGAATTAGGAGTTTTGATATTTCAGATCTCTGAGCAATGCAAGTTTTCTCTTTTAATCTGACAGTCATTGTCATTGATTTTAAAAATAAAAAAAATGTTAGATCTGAACCCAGGTGGTCAAAATTTATTAAAACAGCTATACTTCAGCATAGTGAACCCACCTCAAAATTTAATGAGTTATTGCTGCTGCTTCTTATGACATAGCAAAATGAAGGAAGAAGTGTTTGAAGCCAATTCAGACTTCATAAATATTAACAATCTCTTTGGTCTTCACAGAAAGAAAATAGAGCTTTTTCCTCACATTTATACTGCAGTTTCTTTTGAGCAGTAAACCTTCCTGCCATGATTAAACCGATAGACTGATTATCAGATGCCAACCAAAAATACCGTATTTGAGGTTTGGAGCTTGTTTCTTTTCTGCTACGCTCCTTAACACTAATCCTCTCTACCGTTGCACTCCTGACAGTTGTAGATCGCATTCTCTGACTACTGAGACCAACTCTTCAGAGGTACTTAAATGATTTACTTCTTAGAATAAGGGGGTAAATATATGGTGGGTAAAAATACCTAGCCTCACTTGGATTTGAAAAATCCTTTCTTTGCATCTTTGGTCTCAATATGGTCTTTAACACTTGCCTATGTTACTGTGGCAAAAAAAAAAAAAAGCTGAATGTGTTGGTTAACAGTATTTTCTAAGCATGCTTTCAGAATATTTAAAATTATCTTTTTTGCTTTTAGTTAAATGCTGTCTGTGCATCTTAATGGAAATTGAAATTCAGTTTAGGTGTAACTTCTTACAAATCCTGAGTTAACATAGGCAGATATTTTTTGCTAATATTTGTTAAGAACACAAAACCTATTCTAAATATATTTATTAACAATAATATATAAAAATTAGTGTCGAACTTGTTCTAGGTGTCTAATAAGTGACTGAAGCAAAGTAGTCCTTTTGTGTCCACTTTTGCTGTAAAAACTGTAAAAAAAAAAAAAGTGTGAAAAAACCACATGCCTTATAAGTGTAATCATTAGATGCTTAGTTGCGTGGTTACATGTGTTTCCTCTGTGTGTGTATAGATACACATACATACACACACACATATATATGTATGTATATGTAGCCTTCTGTCTAAAACCGTCAGCTCATTGCAGTTTCGAGTGACTGCTCGCTGTGTTTGTGTGGGCACGTCTCCGCTGCGCGCTGCTTTGGCGGCTCTCCAGCGCCCATGCCACCCTGCTTCGTACCCGTCAGGACCGACCTGTCTGGTTAGTGGGTACTTCCTAGATCACTTGTGTCTCCTGTGGCGCACCTAAGGGTGAAGGTCTGTCTCCTAAAGTAAGGCAGATGGAGTGAAGTTCCAGTGTTTGCTTATTCTGCCACGTCTCTTCTGTATGTTTGTATAGATAATTCAGAAGTCAATGTTAATCCTTGTTTACAAGTTTGATATTTATGTTCCTAAGTCAGCACTTCAGGTGCAAAATAAGCCTCCCTGAACAGTTTCAGATTTCCGTTGGCATTCCTGTAACAGGAGGGAGAGGGGAAAACAAGAAAAAGGACTGAAATATGAAATAGCACTTCATCCTTGGGATTCTCCTCCAGCCGTGTGGGAGGGACGGTCTCCGGCACAAACCGTGGATTATCCTGTCCTGTATATCTAGGTGTGTGTGTAGTTGGTGAAGATGCCTTTCTAAGGACTGTGAAGCAAATGGCAAAATTACTTTGAAAAACTGCTTGCCTTCTGCATGCCTAAATACAATGGTTATAGACGCATTTAAAATTTTCAAAATACTCCCTCAAAAACAACTGCATAATGTGAGAGGTCTATACTTATCTTAATTAAGGAGAACAAAGCCATGCAGTCCATGATGGCCTGATGTATGCAATTAGTGACTGAGTGCAATTAGTTTCCAACTGCTAGAACTGTCTTGTCGGAGCTCTCGATAGGACTGTCAGCGGTTTGTATTAGAGTCTTGCGTTACTAATGCTTTACCGTGTTGTAAAAGCCAGTTGTTCCTTCACTATTCGTTTCAAATGGAAGGTTACTTACGTAGAGAGAGAGCACTTTAAATTCAGTGATTTGGAAAGTAACTGGTTCTTGGAGTCTGAGAATTAGCACTTGAATTCTCAATAAAAGATACACAAGTGTCTTTATGTGCTCAAAGCAGTTTATTTCATAACTTAAATTTTATCATTACCTTGAAAAAGACACTTTTGAAAATTTAAATTAGAAATATATCTGTAAAACAGAACTTCTTAAGAGAGAGTTCTAGAGCTAAAATTCTTGTTTGTGCTATCTCCTGAAAAAAAATAAAAAGCCTTGCACCAATGATTTTTACAGCCTGAAGTTCTGTATTTCTTGTACAGTTAAGAAGAGGCTTGTGTGCTTTTCTTTCCCTTTCTCTGTATCTGAGCTCTGTGTTCCCGGGTGGGCATGGTGACTGCGTTTTAAAATAACTTGCTGCACTTCTCAAGGTTAACAGCATCTTGTAATTCCTGGGGAAATGTAACTGTGCTACACAAAGGCATGTGGATTTATAACTGTCAGCAGTATTTAAGCAGTATCACAGCCATAGGATGGGGAAACCTGAAGCCTTTAGAGAAGGAGTTCTTCAAATGTAGTCTGAAGGCCACACGTGGACCGTGATCCTACTTTACGAGCCTGACCGGGGTGTCTTTTTTCCATTTGTTTTTTGGTAGAGCCTGTAGCTGTACAGCTGCAGCAACCCTTCTAGCTGCGCTAGGACTGATGTGAGTGTCTAAGCTCTGCAGTTTACTGGCAACCCCAGACCTGAGTCAGGAGCCTTGTGGTGCTGTGCTTCAGACGCAGGCTGCTTCCCAGCCATTCCTGTAGCAGAAGGACCCACAGCAGCTTTTGTTGCAGGGACAGTGTGCTGCTGGAAAGAGGGTGAGGTTCTGCCTTGTGGCAGGAGGGCTGGCATGCCCAGCCCAACACGCATGCAGGCGAGAGCCTGCTCTGCAGAGATCTCCTGCCCCTTTCTGCAGGGGACCTGTAGCTGGGGCTCTGAGCATTTTGTAAATAATACTATTTTTTTTCCTGTTCTGATGTGGTATCTTACCGCAATACTTAGCATTTCATCTTTGTGTGTTGAAAATGTGTGCATCTTCAGTGTGATGTTCTTTGCACTTAAAAGGCCCTTGATGAATGTAACTTTGTGAACCTGCCTGAAAATCAAGCTGCAAGATGGTCTGTCGTCCTGGGTCCTGGCTTTGGGTTGTATTGACTCGTGGGTTTTGGTGAATTTCTTAGAATCTTTCCCTTTCTTCATTTTTCCTTTTTGAGATAGGGAGTAGTTCTTAGCAGCTGCCTGCATGTACTGTCCTAGAAGCTCCTGGCTTCTTGCTGTTGCTGAATGAAGCTGAGCAGTTAGATTCCTAGCAGCTATCATCTTGGTCGTATGGGATAGAGGGAGCTATGAAGCGTCAGACCAGGGAGCAGCAATGCATCCAAAACAGCCATGTGTGACAAATAGTAAGGTGACTTTGGGCTGTGATTATCAGATAATACTAAAAATCAACTCCTTAGTATGCTAAGTCTTGCATCAGCTTGCAAAGATGGTGCCATTGGAGGGAGTAAGAATAAGTGGAGTTTGTGCAACTACTTTATGTTGTCTGACTTTTCAAAGCATTAAACTGCCTCTGGACTTTATTGCAGTTGTTAACTGTACCTTTATAATTCCTTGCCCCTGTAGTGTCTTTTATCCAACATCATTAGAAGCTAATCTACAAAGCAACCCAGAAGCTGTTGCAGAATGTCTGGGATCACCTTTTCCACAAGAGTAAAATGCAGCCTGCTTTTGCATGAAACGCTGCATGGTCTCAGCAGCTCTATGCAGAAGCTGGGATCGTGCAATGAGGAGTGTCCTTCAGCAGAGCAAGTCAAGCTTTGAAAAGAACTGCCAGCTGCTAGACAAAGCTGTACTCCCAAGCGTTGCTTGGACTGCAAGAACTATCTGGAAACTTCCAATAATTAAAGTAGAAATATTTTATAGTTAGAAATTGTGGAATATTCTAAATATAAGCCTTTTAATGTGTATACAAAGGTATTACCTATTTTGTAAAATTTTTTGCTTTCCCACCCTAGAGATGTTGCTTATGTCGATGATAAATTTATGCAGCTCTTGTTTTCTTCCAGTTACGGGAAATAGCCAGCCTAGGTAAGATTGTTATGGTTTCCCCATAGGTACTCTGTATTAAAAAACATTTTTACAATGAATATTTTTTTTCTAAAGTTACTTCTGCATCGTTCCTGTTTCTGTAGTAGTATCTTTCTCCGATTTTTGAGGAGTTTTCTAGCAGTGGCTTCATTTAACACTGGATGACTTATCCCTCTACAACAATACACACACAGAGTGAGGTACAAATACCATTTCCTGGAAAATTTACAGGATAATAAGGAACTTGCATTGCTCAGCAGTTTGACTGGTGAAGCTGTCTGGCACTTGGCACCACCTTATGAGAGGGCTTCTGAGACAACATATACTTTCTGAATGAGAAGCAAGGACCTGTGTTTTTAGGTCGGTTTTCTTGGTGGAATGCAAGCCAAAATGTATGTAGTAGCTGCTCTAGATTTCACTTAGATGAATCAGCTATCCAGGATAGAGAAGATAGAGTGTATTCGTAAGCCGTTTATTTTGTTGTTAATATGTTGTAACTGCAAAAATATTTTTATCATGATAGATAAGCTGTAAGTATTAAACTATTATCTGGTACTCGTTATGGTAGAAAGAGTGTACTGTTCAATTTATTGTCCTTGTTAAATCAGGGAAAATCTGTCCACACAGTTTATATCTGAAACTATCTATATCTGTTTGTCTTGCCCTTGAGATGGCTTTTATCTCAGCTGGCTAAAAGTTCACCGTAATGTCTGAGATGGAGCATAAAAGTGCAGCAGACTCTGCTCTTTGCACAAAAATTTCATGTGCGTGCTTAGGTGTTGAACAGTTGCATTAGATGAAACTTGGAAGCACAACATGGACTGGAGCAAAATAGAGTATCTGTTTACTTTAAAGGCAGCAGTTTGCTTTTTTTGCTTTCTCCTCCCTTTTCAAAAGCCTCAGCTGAACAAAGTGTTGTTAGTTATGTGGGCTGGTGTTTCTGAGAACTTTTTTTATTCAGTGATTTATTGATGTATATCAATGTCAGAGTTGTTAGGAAGTTAATACTGTATTCTTGTAAATGTCAGAAGAAAAGTAGGTAAAGATAGATATACTGGAAACGCTAAGGAGGGGCTGGGTGCTTAAGATGACTGTCTGACCACAGCTTGCTTGTTATCTTGAAGCAGAGATGAGAAACCATGTTTAGGAAGCAGATGCTTTGCTAATGTTTCCGAATGATGGAGGAAATGCCAGACACCAACTCTTGGAGCAGAGTATCTGCAAGCATACAGATTTTTTTTTTTATCCTTAAAGGTTGATAATCATTTGAAATAACTTGCTGTTCTTTTTACTCTAAAAGTTCAGTCTTTTGGGTTAATCCTTATATTAAAAGGTTATTCCAAGTACAATAATTCTAAGTAGTAATTGGGGTATTATAACTGAGAGAAAAAAATGAACAAAACAGTCAGCCTGGCAAGGTAAAAGGAAAGCTTGTCTCTTAAGCACATGGTGGGCGGGAGTCCTGTAAATAAAGGGACTTTGTTTGGTGAAGTTTAGTGATCTTCTGTCATTCCTGGATGGGGACAGCTTCATATTTACTCCCTGCTCCCACACTCTCCTATGTGCCTCCTCGTGTAGGAGGTGGTCTGATCTCTACTGTACCCTTGTTAACATGTATGTTGAATCCTTTGGCTCTTAAATAAAGATATTAGGGCTGATTATGCACAAACGGTACCTTGCTTTGTAATGTTACTTGTTGTCCTGATTCTTTTTGGATACTTAGAAACATTTCCAGTTATTGGCCCTGAAGGCGCTTTTGTAGTTCAGGTGAATTTGCCTACCTGTCTTGTAGGTCATTTGACTGCTCTTTCGCAGCAGAACTTGCAGCAGGGCATAGTTTTTCTTCTTCTTGTTGCAATACAGCTCCCAGAGGCCTGATGCCTCTCTCTGGTTTGCATCAGAGTTAACTGCAGTATAAAAACCAAGAACAGCCTTTGATTAAAATTCCTATTTACCTTCTGGAGATTTTGCACTATCCAAGAAGTGGAAGGGTTTGCAGGAATGTGAATAGGACATGAACTATCCCTTTATTACTTTTTTTTGTAACTTTTCTTTTCACTTTCCCTGTTGTGAGTCATCTCATCTTCTGTTGCTTAGGCCTTGCTTAGAGCAGACTGTCACTTATAGCCATCCAAGTCTCTGTTCAAGTTTTGTCTGCCTGTCTACATCTCACAGCTGGATGAAGGCGCCAGATATCTGTTGATGATGTTGACATGAAAAGATTAAAAGAAGTTCCCCCCCAAATCCTTGCCCCAGCAAATTGGTTTGCATGGTTTGTTTTTGAGCACAAATGCACGCCTCTTGGAACATCTAAAGTATTGGAGAATAGTGTGGATATGCAGGTTTTTATATCAATGGCAGTTATATAACCAAATCAAGGGTATTTGGGAGTTCAGAGCTGCTGCTGTTTGTCTTGTCCTGCAGTCTTCAACATGCTTCTGTAATTAATGCAATCCTCTCCTCCCCCCCCAAATCTGAAAAAAACAAACCTTGAACACCAAGTTTTGATGACTTTGGAGAATATATCTGTGAAAACACAGTTGTGTGATGAAAAAAACAGATTTGATGTCCTCCAACCAGAACCTGGGGCTGACGACAAATTAAAATTGTTAGAATCTTTTTGAAAAGTGAAGTCCATAGTTTAACTTTTAAAATTACAAGGTTTGAATATGTGAATATTAATGAAGTAGTATACCAAGCATAAGTCAGGGGTGGAATAAGTCCTCATTAAGAGACTGACAAAAGTGTCAGAAATGCTGCTCTTAGGCTACACTTCTACTCCTTCCTTCCAGTGCATTAGAGAGCTCTTTTGGAGGTGGGTGGAGGGTCTTCATGGACTTCAACTGGTGAAGTGGCCTCTCAATTTTGCCGTAAAACACCGTTGTCTTCCTTCTGGCTCTGACTTCTTAAAACCTGAATGTTTCTAAAAAGTGATCTGATGAAGAAAAGTGGCATCTCTACAAAATTTTCCTTTGCAAATCTATGAACTATGAAATGGGCACAGCTGAAATGATTTTATTGTAGCTTCTGTGGTGGTGGGGGAGTATCAAGAAATACAACTTCCAGCCTCTTCCCTGTGCCTTACCCTCTCCTCCCACCCTTGGCTGTTCAGAAAAATAAATTGTACATTACATGGCTTTTCTTCTAGTTCTAAACTAGTTTGACCTTTGGACTCTTATCATTACCAGCTGAAGTATCAGCACAGCATAAATACACCCTCAGCTCAAGTAGGGTAATTTTGGCTGATATCCCAGTCTTAGAAGCAGACGTATAAAAGCCATCCTTTAGCTGGCTTTTAAGTCAGTTGGTTTGATAGGAGTTATAACTGAATTAATTTAATTCCTTCTACTTTGATTTCTTGACTTCATTAGTAAACTATCAGTCCTGCTTTCTTTATGTTAGTTAATTTATTTTTTTTCTGGTCTGTAGTGGTCTCAATGATGTGCCAGGTTACTATTTCATTTCATTGGGTTAATATCATTTCAGCAACCTGGCCATCTTCACAGTGTATTTGTGATCTTTTGAAACAAGAAAATATATGCATTTTTAAAAGCAGAGATTGAGAAAAGCAGAGTAGATCAGAATGTAATACAGGCTTGGTTAATACACTGTATAAGCTGTTGCACTGTTAAATGCAAACAGCATTGGATTCGTAGATTGCTTTGTGTTTGGGAATTCAAAAATGTATCGGCAAAATTTGTTCCTGTCTCTTCCTTGTGTCCAGCACATGTTGTGTTGAAACATCACTAGCATGCCTGTATCAAGAGAGATCGACTTCTGGGAGAAACACTGTTCCACTTCAGTGATGCTTTCAACAGTGTGTTTCTCTCTCAGTGCATGAGTGGAGCTGGATATGTTGATGTGACCTGGTTTGTTTAAAGAATTGTTCTATGGAATCTTGCTCTAGTTGTTTCAATCAGCTTCAAAAATATTAATTTCTCTATATTTTTTTAATGTTGCTCCATTGGAAACATCTACTGTTACCAGCCATTAGAATACATCAAGCTCCATTAAAATCTTCATTTTACACAAATACAGCCAAATTAGTGAGTGTTGGACCACTTTACTGTAACAATTTCAGCTGCCTAATTTACTTGTTAGGAGAAGGGTTTGAACCTTTCTTAGATATATAACACATCCTTTCTGTGTCTTTCTTTCTTTCTCTCTCTCTCTTTTTTCTTTTTTTTTTTTTTTAATTCTGTGCATTTTTGTTCAGTTTTCTTCAACCATGTGCATGCTTGAAGAAAGCCTCAAAATTAAAGGCATCCATTCAAGCTTATTTCTTATACGGTTGCATGAAATCCACTGTGAAATCCAGGGAAGAAAAGTTGAAAGCTGCCATTTTAGATAGTTTTGGCAGTAGAATCTGCCACATTTTCATTTTTTTGATATAGAAGTTTATATGAAATTACTTGTAATAAAAATTTAACCATAAGACTATCATTCTGATGAGATTTCCTTCTTCCCTGAAGTCAAGGGAGACGGACCAGATCTGACCGAGTCGCAGGACTGTGGATAATAATCAGTTATCCACAGTTGCACAGATCTTATTTTGAAGTGGTTTCAGGATTCTGGCAATGCTTCAGGTCTGACAGTGGAATTATTAATATTATTTTATGTCCCAGGGTCTGTAGTGCTCGGAGGGGAGTTTGAGTGTCACTACAGAGGGACGTGACGGGGGAAAAAAAGCGATTGGAGGAAGGAAATGTGCTTGGTGCTGAGTATCTAGGCTGGGGGGGGGACCCAGGAGACAGTGTCTTAATTTTCACTGACTTGTGGTTGCTCATTGTGCACTCTGATGAGTTAGCAAAATTTTGTAGTGGCCTCTCCTTGGAATATCGCTTCTAACTTTGCTGTTCCTCTGCTGTTCTCCTTCAGTCATGTGTGCAGGTGTTAATGTGTGCAGTCCCGTGTGCCGGACCGCAAAGTGTCCGCTTGTCCACCCGCAGCTGCTGCGCCTGTCCGAGATGAGCGGGTTGTGATTGCGGATCAATGCTCGTTTGCATCGCCTTTGGTTGAAGGGATATTTTGTTTTTGTGTTTGAAACATGAGTTAACTCTTTGCACTCTAGACAAATTTTTTTTTCATGAGCTGAGAAGTGAACCAGAAATTTGGGAGGAAAGAGAAGAATGCATGGGAAAATTAACTAGTAATTTCTCTTTCCTTCCTCCCCTCTTTCTTTTCTTTCCCCCCTCTAAGCCACATGTTTAGTTATTCTTTCTGTGATTCCCCTCCGTCTCTGCGCAGGGCCTGCGTTGCTGTCCCCCGCGTGTATTTGCCGCTCGGGCGAGAGGGTAACCTGCGCTGGCCCTAGCGTCTCCACGTCCCCGCCGCGTGGCCATTTAACAGGTCGCGGCTGTGTGGCAGCGGGTGTGGATGCGGGCAGCCTCTTCCTGAGCTGGACTGATACCTTTCTTCTGTCCTTTCCTTAGAGCAGCAAAGGTATCGTGAAAATTGGCTCTTTTTAATAGCAGCCGGTACTGTGCCCAAAGGCTGCTGGAAAAGAGCATCGAGGAGGTGCTGCCGAAGCACAGCCTGCGTGCGCCTCTTGGGAAAATCAGACTTAAGAGCAAGGATTTCCACTCACTTCTGCTGTGCAAAACTTGTTGAAACAAACATGTGATATGAAAGGTCTGCAGTTACGGCAGAATATCCAGTCAGGTCCCTAAATGAAAGCGTTAACCTGCAGGGTTGTGGGGGATTATACTGTTCACGGCCTGTCTAGTTTCTCACGGGGTTGGATACTCTACGACCTGGTGTGGCTAACCCTTACTCCAGCCTGTAACAACCAACACTTAAAATATTTTAGAAAAAATTTAGGATAACTGTTGTGGGTACAAAGAACAAGTATTTTGCATGCTGAGGGAATGATTCAGAGACTGTTTGAAATTTGAGGGAACAGAGGTTTTCTCAGGTAGTGGAGGATTAGCTTGGACAGCAGGGTCTTTCAACCTAAAATCTGCCATTTTGCTATTTTAAGAGAAGTCTCTTAAATAGCCAAATTATTTAAACAACTAACTGCAGTCCAGAAATAAAATCTGTCTTTTGGGTACTGTGATTCAGTTCCGTTAATAGCAATGTGCCAGCAGCACAAGCAGTCTTCTTATATAAGAAAGAATCGTACTCTGAAGAGATGGAGAAGGAACCCATGATACCTAGAGGACAAGTGTGAGGCTTTTCTGTGCAATGCAATTTCGTCTTCCAAACTCTTGTTAAATGGTGTAAATAGTCCTTTAATCTTTAAATAAGCTGTATGACTGAGGAAAAAGGAGATTCTTTTTCCAAAATGTTTTAATTCTGTCCAAAAGAACTGCCACTCAGATATCCATCTCTGTATTGGGAGCGTGACCTTGGATTTTTTAGTCTGTGATAAGGTTTCCAGGGATAGCTTACATGACACTCCTAAGAGCTATTCAGTAAAGATTATGCCAGAAGCCAGGCTCACTGTATGAAACTTAGTGTTTCTGTGATATTCCTTCATTCTAAGCTACTTGGATAAATCCAGGAGATAGGGAGGAAGGAGAAGGAACAGAATGAGAAGCTACCCTAGGTCTTGCACAAATGTATAGGATTTTTGTATTGTACACATTCTTTGTCTGTGCTCAAGGCATATATAAATACAGGAAGGAAGCTAAAGGTTCTTTATTACAGTGGTAGTTATAATTTACATGAGCTGACTATATTTTATGTACCAGAAATAGTGAATGCTTTTATTCATGATAAATTTTTTTTTTGATTTGTTGCAAATATTTTTATCAGTGTATGGCAGTTGTTAAAGCTACGGGTATTTGTTAACAAATTCGGTTCCTTCCCTCAGCTCTGTCCGTAATTGACTTCTGTAGTTAGCACATTTCAAACACGTTAGTCTTTGATATGTATTACTTTTATTTTTGCAACATTGATGATTTCAGACATAGATTCTCAAATCAGTAGTAGAATGGCTCAAGTTTGCAAAAGCAAGATACAATGTTGCATGCAAAATCACTACATCCTTGAAATTTTTTTATGATGAAAATTCACATCTAGATAGTTTCATGATGACTTTTATTGCTCATTTATAAAGCTGTTGTTTCCACTGTCTTCAAAAATTGAGGAAAGCCCCTCAAAATAGGCTGTCCTAGGACATGCTGTATGATGGCCCTTAAACTTGTTCTTAGTGATCTGCCTCTAATGTCTGAATAATTGGGGAGTGTGAACACGGCCCTGCGGTCGTTTTGTGGACAAAAAGAGTTCATTTTATCTCTGCATATGTAACGCAGAGGTTATGTGTCTGTGCTTTTTTGCCTAGCAGCTTTAGTAACTCCTTTTGTACAGTCTTGCTGTAAATGAAAATGTAACGCGTAGATGGTGTGGGGTTATGTGATTGATTCCCAGGAAATGCAGGTGGACGGCTGGGCTGAGCAGAGGCACGTGGCACCGAGGGCGGCCCCGAGGAGCCAGGCTGCAGTTTTGGGTCTCCAGGAGGGTGCTCAGAGGTATCTGCTGGTTCCAAAAATGCCATTCTGCTTAAACCGAGCAAGGCTGCCTTCCCACGATCTCCCTCTCTAAGCCTGGGTTGCGGTTTGCCTTCCACAGTTTCTGCTTCCTAATTTAGCTGTGTTATTCGTTCGAAGATGATTAAGACAATTCAAATTTCAAAACACACAGTTGAGATTCAACAAGTCTAACTGTGTTTGGTCTCAGTAATTAGCATTTTTTTCTTGAAAGGATAGAATTAAATTTCTTTTTTTAGTGCTAACGAGACTTTTTTTTTAAACAGTTTAGTGATCACCTTTCATAATAAACTTATTTATCTGAGTAAGATATCTACGCTAGTATGCCTGTGTCTGATCTTAAATGCTTATTTAAAACAGATTATAAGTTGTTGACTTTATTCTAGGGCTGTATCTGGGCTCCTCATGCTACTCGTTGAACAGTAGAAGAGGAGATGCATACGGTGATAGCCTGATCTCTTTCTGTGCTAAGTTTTGGGTTTTTTCTTCCATGGCCCTGTTGTTTTTATAGGCAAGCCTGGTGGCACTTTCTTACAGTATTGCTTCACCTTTAGAAGTTTGGGGAGGGGAGACCAGGCCCACTCGAAGCAGGAGCTGGTGGCTTGCAGGTATTTCACGTGGAGGACGAAAGGCTTTTATTACTGCTATCATTCTGCTAAGGAGGGGTAAAGGCAGTTGAGTTTTCAGCCCTGCTTATGAGCCGTGTGTGGAGCTGTTTCCATTTGTAAAGATCTAAAATATGGCACCAGCAACTTGGAGGCTGCTATAGTGAGCAGTTGAGATCTAGAAAATAAGAGGTACCTGTGCAGTTTTAACTTAATCCCCTTATGAGTATGTTTTATGGGACCTTGAATTCCGTCAGTCTCTGATACCTCTTTCACAGGACATCAGCAATATGCACTGTGCAGAGCCCCGGGTAAACACAGATGCTGAGTAACTGCTGTCTTGTGGTTTAAATTTGTGGGCTTCTCCTGTACACACGTGTTGCTTGAGCTTTTCTCTGTGGGCAAAGTCATTTTCTTACAGAGTTTTTCTATGATACTCTTCAGAAAACTAAATATTTCACTTTTTCATACCGCCGTCTTGAAAAAAGTTGAAAGCTGTATCTTGCTATTTGGAGAAAATTCCCATTTTAACTGCTTACAGAAAGATTAATCCAGTGAAGCTTGCTAATGTTAGGCTTGCTGATAAATAAGAGGAGGACGGGTGTGTAGGGTGTGAATGCGCTTGTGCAAAGGGTGTATTTTGGAGGTGTGTTTTTTCCCCGGGGTGGGGGATAAAGTGAGCGATTCTGTAAGAAGTACAACTCCCACAGCTATTCCGCAGAAACTGTCAGCACTCTTGGCTGCTTCCTGAGACCCTGCTGTGTGGCCTGTATAGGTGCATCTGTGTTGGTTTTTGTGTTTCCCTCCCCAGCACCCACAATTTTCCAGTTGTGCTCAAGCTCCCGAAGTGTCCTTGGCTTGGGCACTGTCCCTAGCAGTGCGAACAGTAGCTCCACCTTCTTGGCCCTTCAGCAGAGGGTCACAGGCCGTTGGAGGTGCCTTGGCCTGTGTAAGGACTTGTCCCCAGGCAGCTGAGAGGCGGGAGGCCTTGCACAAGCCCGAAACTTTGCAATGATTGTGCTTTTTGGGAACCTCTGCCTTAAAATATTTACCCATGTCTCTGAAGGGCTATGACAGGCAGGAATAGAACTGAGTCCTAAGGCAGCTACCTTAAAATGAGGCCATGTTCAACGACTCTCCTCTTCCCTCTACTTTAGCCTGCAACAGCAAAGGTGAGAATTTTGGAGACTAGCCCCTTTCATCATACAGCTCCAATTTATCCCTTGTAGCTTCCTGTTTTATGCTAAATGACACATCAGTCTTTTTTGGAAAAAATAGATTTTAGTATAATGCATGTTCATGAAGCTGCATTATGGTTGCTGTAGCAACCTTATTTCTGGCAGTCAAGATTAAGATCACCAGAAGTTTAAAATTCTGTGGCCAGTATCTCAGTGGCAGTATGTGTCTTTCCACATTGTTTTTCTCCCTTTAGTGAGTTCCCCCTTTTTCCTCAAAGCAAATTGTTTCAGATTTTATTCTTAATCCTTAGCTGAGGCTAATGAAGCCTGCAATGCTTTTGAGCACAACTTCCTTCTTGTTTCCGATTAGTATTGACCAAGAGTCAACTGGAAGTGGATTGCTTTCTTTCTGCAAGCAGCCTGTAATACAGACAAATGTACTCTGAATGAATTTCTTTTGTTCAACTTTAACTCAAAGGGAAAAGAAATCTGAATTAGTAAGCATAATGTTTCTCCACGTAGGTAGCTAACCTGCATAACTAAGCCTATCCCTTTACAAATCTAGAATTTTAAAGGATGTCTGACTCTGATGGAGTTGAGAGCTTTTGCTTTGCTGTGTGTGTTCATTACACCATATAATGACCCTAAGGCCAAAGATAATGTAATTTGAGGAAAGCTTGAGTAGATGATGACACTAAGGCAGTGACTAATTTCAGGCTGAGTCTGGGATGGCTTGAGCGCAGGAAGAGCTCAGCTCTGAATGTCAAGTCCTGCATATTTATTAGTGACAGAAATGGAGGGCGCTTGTGCAATGCTTGTAACTTCTGGAGAACGTTTGTAAGCTGCTATTGGCCAGTCCAGTGTAACCGGCTCCAGGTATTGCAGGGTCTTTGCTTCCAGCAGGTGTAAAACGTGTGGCCCTCTTAACCGTCGAAAGCAGACAACAGGTTTTCTTCTCAGAAACCACTTTATGCTTAAAAGCCTTAGAAAGGATTGTTTGTGGTGTGAGGATGTCAGGAGCGGAAACATATGGCCACGGCATATCTGAATCGTGCATTTTGAGGAAACGATGCTGTCGCCCTATACAGAGAACTTAAAGTACTGCATAAACTTGAGTGATGCAGGTCTTGACTGAGAGATGTGTGTGCGCCGTGGAAACGGGTGTAGTTTATGAAGGGGCTGTGTTGAGGGAAGTCTGTCCCGTCTGCACGCTTTCTGAAACCAGCCTTAATGCCAGTCTTTCCGACTGGTATCTTTCTTGACAGATACCAACTTTTATTTGCACAAAACCAGTTCCTATTGTTTAAGAAGAGAAGTTGGAAGTAAAATTTGTATGTTGTGTGTGTGTATATATATCTATATATCTATATATATATTTATAGCTGTGAGCTTTCTGGAGAGCAAATTGGGAGCACTGTGTGCCTGCAGAAAGAAAAAAAAATGAGCAGATGAGGAGCTGTCAAGTGCAGTCAGTTGATCTTTATCTAGTTAAAGTTTTTAAAATATTAATAAGTACAAAATGTTCAGACAATGACTTGAGATAAGATTCTATCTATTAGAAAGGGAGAGGGGAAAAATTTCAGTGTTGCTGGTGGAAAACTTAGTGGAGAACACTAATATAGAGTTGGCCTTTGAATCTGTTGTGGGTTTAGATGTACTCAGCAAAGTATCCAGGATATTGTTTGGTTAGACATACCCAGAAAAAAAAACACAACAAGCTTTGTTTTTAGGACTTTAACTATCAGCCAATATGTGGATGGACTGAATGTATTTAGTATTCCTCCTTTCACATCAACCCTTTCAAAATAATATGCAGGAACATTTGAATGCAGGAGTAATGAATACTTAACGTAATCCTGATGCTTTCCATGTCCTCAGTTTGCATTTCACTCCTTCATAACAACAGACTGAAACATTCCTGATGCTGAGCAGTGTGTGTATATGTTTGTATGCATGCAATCTTGCTTTTTTGACTACTAAGAATTCTTGTTGTGGAATTCTGCAAAGAGATATTTTGAGATTAAAAGGAGAATGTGAAGGAAAATGGGATGTAAAGATGAGAATTAAGAGTATGCTGGATTTTTGTCCACTCTGATGTTTTCCTCAGCTTTCTGAAATACTTTTAGCAAAAGGAACATGTGTGCTTTGAAGGCTATTTTGTGATGTGGAGGTCTTGTGTGGGCTTTTTGACCTATCATGAAATTCATCCCTGATGTTTCAGTGTTTTTTTTTGTTTTGTTTTGTTTTGTTTTTTCCGCTCCCCAAACTCCAGATGAATGTTTGCTGAAGAGACACTATTAGGCTTTGTGTAGTGGATTTGCTTTTTTAATAGCTAATAGAAACTGAATTGCATAGTGTTGTGCAGCAGAGATCCTTGCTCTGATGAAGTGCACATTGGAATTTAGTTGTTGACTCTCTGCCAGGTCTACCGGATCATGTACTTTGGTTCAGTATATTCTAGTGTCAAAAGTAACTGTGAGGAAAGCAAGACAAAAATCTATAACCTACTTGTAGAGTACTCTACTAAGGGATGAGTCAAGGCAAATTTCAGACAGCAGTGGTATGGAAAGTGCTATCTTTCCCTGTGTTTTCTCCTCCCTTCCCCTCCATCCCAGCCTCTCCCATGTTCCTGCAATAGCAGGATTTGTCTGCCTCCTTCTTCCTAAGGAGGCTTTTGGAGCTGGTGCTCACTCTGGGTCTGAATAGATCTGAAAGACTGTGGCAGGAGCAGTGCTATTAAGGGCTGGGGGGTTCTCCGCAGTGACAGCCCTGTAATGGATCCGCTCCCGGGCTGTGTAGGGCAGGCTGACTCCTGTCATTCCCGAACAGCTGGCTGTCTCCTTGCAGAAAGCCTCTCTGTAAACACAAGCAGAAAAGCTGTTTGAAATCTCCGTATGCTTTTTACGCAGAAGTTAGGGAAAAGCTGAACTTCTTTCATTAGGAGATGTTTGGGATGTGTGCACACAGTGTTCTTGGGGTTTGAGTCTTTATGTTATCACTTTAAACTGTGTGTCTGATAGTTATTTTGGGGTTGAGGGTTTTTATGAGGTCCAAATAAAGTCATCTCTTCTCTGGCTCTCTGTGAAAGCATAGAACTTCTCTGTAAAAGGCATAAAACTTCAGCCTCAAAGATTTTGCTTTAGCAACTAAATGACAATTAAAAATAATCTTTAGAGATTACTGTTGCTTCCCTCCCCTCCCAGTGGAAAATATAGATCTTCTTTTTCACTTTTTATGCCCTGTATACGTAAGCTGTTGTCTTGTGTATTACTTGATGGTTTGAGACTTCAGTATACCTTTGACACGCTGCATTTTTATCTGCCTGATCTGATCTCTGCTACTGCCATGGTAGAAATACAAGCGACCTGCTTAAAAACCTGGCTGCCTGAATAGCCTTGTTTGTAAGCATGTTAATATAAGATTATCCCTACTATATGATTATATGATTGGATCTTCTAGCATTACGAGATCTGGTTGAGGTGTAGCTGAGTTGGACTTAGGTTTGCAGAGTTGGTGGCTGTCCTAATGCTGTGCTGTATCTCACTTTGCATTATAGAAGTGAACGTGGAAAAAAAAATCTCTAGACTCTTGCATTAATAGCACAAGATTTATATGCAGAAATAATCTGAATTAGGGAGAATGGATTTGATTTTACTTTGTTCAAATTAATTAAAAATATGATACCACTCTTATACGTAGCTTCTTCGTTATGCAGTAGTGAGGAGAATTATTGGCACATGTCTGACTGTCATGAAGTGAGAGTATGTGTTTAGAACACAGTTAAAATAATTATATTTTTGTCTGTTTATAATTAGTTTTAAAGAAGAGGGAGAAGCAGGCCTGTGTTTTCACTTTTGAGTTTTACATATACAAAAGTGACCATATGTCACTTCTGATTTTGCAGGTAGGGGAAGTTCCTAGAAAGAGCATGAAAGCAGTAGTTGAGTCAGAAGGTGGATGGCTAGTTGGGAGAAGGTGAGGGGATGAAGTAGTTGTGAGGGTGAAGCCAGGCTTTTGGTATTTGGTTACTGTTTCTTTCAATAAGTCTGTTTTTCTTTGTTTTATTTAAAAAAAAACATTTACCTATTTCAAGCTTATCTAATTTAGACTGAAGTCATTTGAAATGCAAAATCTCTGAGAAGTTCTGTTCATAATGAACATTAAGCTGTTGAAAGTGATTCTATATTTGCTGTTTAAATAAGCAGTAGATAGTTGCAGGAATAAGGTGCTAATGTAAAAGCAACCTCTCTTAGAAGGCTCATTTAACTTGAGGCCAAATGAGTTTCTAGAGGAGCTTGTTGGCAAGTCTGCTTTTTGCTTAGATAAATCTAATGTAGCCATAAGTAGTCTTAAAGTAGTCTGGAAGCCTGGTACACGCAAACAGTTCTTAGACAAAATATGTTTATACATTTACAGTTTTTAAATTACAAATGAGCAAATACTGCTATACAGTGGCTTCCTGTGCTTCCACCGAACATGATTCTTAGTTTCCTCTTTTAATGGTCAACCCACTCAGCGATGCTTTAAAGAAGACTAATGGCTAGGATGATATTTCTCTTGCTAGCCTCTACTTGACAGAATTTAAGATGATTGAGAAGAATAATCTGTTAATAATTTAAAGCAAGGATTGTTTTTGTTTTATTAAAGAGTGAATGGTAGCACTTAAATGTAGGAGTATTTGTAGAATATTTTTGCAAAAAAAAAAAAAAAAAAAAAGAAGAAAGAAAAACATAGTGTAAAGGTGTTTAGACTCAGGGATGGATCTATTGGCCAGGTTATTCTGTGACTAGATCTAAAATGCATGAACCATCCTAGGAGGAGAATAGAGCCGATTGCTTCCTATCCCTCATGCTGTCCCAACACTAGTCTATCCTTATTATTTTTTATGCGACTGTATCATTAAGTGATAGCATAAATACTGAAAACATAAAAACTAGATGGGTTTGGTTGATAACTGCTTTGTTGTAGATCTGACTGTCATGGTATGTAAAATTGGTTGAACATAGATACAGATCTGTGCTCTTGGAGGGAGCACACTATAACTGTGCCAGTACTTATCAGAGGCTTAAACTTCCCTGATAGCATTTGTTCTCTAGTTGCTATTAATAGTAGGGCCTAGAGATATTTCTGGATGTGATAGCTGACAAGTTTCTTCATCGAATAGTCAATGAATGAGCAAGAAGTGTTTCTATTTTAAACTTAGATTTGACAAGTAATAGAACTTTAAAGAAAAGCAGTTCATAGAAAATAACCTTGATGTGAGTTATCACAAGTGGCTCTTTAAGGGAAGGAATAAATGCAGGCCTACAATTTTAAGGATCTCTGATAAAGGAAGAGAACTCTTTCTCCCCTCTTTTTTTTTTTTTTTTTTTTTTTTTTCCCACAGCTGCACTGTCGGGTGTTTGTATTAGTTTGATTGCTATGTTTAAGCTAAAGGTGCTAATAAATTTTGGCCGAGGAGTAAACTAAGATTTTCAAGGTTTGAACCTGGTGTGAATAGTCACTGCGAAAGTGTTAAGAGTTAGTAGAGAATCTATGAGGAAAGAAGAAAAATTCTGTTGAGATGAGGCTTGTGTTGGAAAGTGAGAATTGCCCAAAGTGCTGTTCCATTCAGTCTTGCAAAGGCTATTGGAGCCAAAGGCAACAGTCACCTTCCTTGCTCTTTATTTATATGCCTGGAGTGACTTGAGCCTAGATCTGTTTGGCTTTTTTTCTTTCTTTACTTTTTCCGTCTAACCTCAGTTCCTGGGATGGTATGCAATGAAGCTAAACGTTGTTTTTAACTAAGAGGAAGGAGCATGTTGACTATGAGGAAAAGAGGATAGTAACAGGAACAAGTGTCTTCAAATAAAATTTTACCACAGTAGAAGTCCATTGGGGAGAGTGGACTCTCGAAATGGATCATGTTTGTATGTGGCTTGCAAAACTTGTCCTGTTAAATTTTTGCTATGAGACTTGGAATTTCATGTCCCTGTTCTTTGCATTCTGAGTTATCAAGTGATATCATGTGACCTAAAGATAGCAAATATTATATAGCTTTATTTAAGAAAGAAGTTGTAATCATCTGAGCAGCTGAAAGTCTTGATTTTCAGTGCTGTCTTAAGACTTAAATATTTTCATTTTTCAATTTTGTTCTAAATATGATTTGGATTTATATAAAGTGATGCCATGCTGATTTGACTTGATAATTTTGATAGTTGACCCATGTAGCACTATATTAAGTGCATTAATGAAGATGCGGGTTAATGGAGAAATTCCAAGGCCCATAGAAGATGGGTGAAGCTATGATTACAACAGACAGTATTGAAGGGAACTTTCTTCAGCTGAGACCAATGGAAGGTCTCAAAGATAAATCTTAAAAGAAGTCTTAGCACTGAAGTTTAAATGTACTGATAAAACTGGTTGCTCTCAATTCAGAGTGGGTCTTAAGAGTTCCTTTGGAAACAAACCAATAGATGGAATATTAAAAATAGGGCAAAATATTTAGAGTTCCAGCCTGCATTTATAGTATAACTACATAGCTGGCAAGCCCCAGTGAATTAATTATTCATGGGATAACTGAGGTGTTGGCTTTGAAAAAGACAAATGCAACTGTAGCATGTATTTGGGTGAAGTTGTTTTGGTAGAATAAGGGAAGGATGTCATTGCAGACATGGGTGTTGAGGCAGTCAGCACAGACTGAAACGGATGATCTCCTGCTAGGAGCTTGCATGGCCTTCTCTTCTTCAAGTAACCTTGACTTGCTTGCTCCTCCCGCAAATTTGAAGCTAAGAGGTGTGCAGTCATTATCTGTGTTCATCAAGGGGGTAGATGTGAGAGGGAAAGGAGCTCTCTGAGCTGAGGAACAGAATTGGCACGAGAAAAAAAATAAATTGAGGCTTGCTTGTTATAAACTGCCAAACTTGCTAGTCAGAGCAGTAACTTTCAGGAAAGGCAGGATCAAGGAACTAAATTTCCTTTAGGATGGAGCTTGTGACCTTTGGTGCATGATGGTGTGTGTGGAGTGTTGAATCAGACTGATTCAGCAGATCTCTTTCAAATTGTAAATGATACAGTGCAGTGTATTGACAAGTAACCACTACATACAATGAGCTTGCTTCTCTGTATATACAAGATTGCCAGCAGTGATAATTTTAAGGATTTTTGGCTGTACATTTGAATATGAATTGTGGTTAACTTCAGTGGGTTTTTTTTTTAATTGTTGATGGGTTCTTCCATTTAGGTCTATCTGGTAGTTTTCTTCAGTAAATCCTTGTTACGTTCAGTTTGTGTAACTGCTTCAGTTAAGGAATATGGTGGTATGATAGCTACACTGTTCTTTCCCTTGTTCTGCTTTTTTTTTCAGGGGATTTGATGATCAGTTGTGGTGCTTAATGGACTTTGATGTCTGATTAGAAGTATCAGACAAGTTGAAGAAGCGAGTGGACTTACCAGCAGAACCTTTTTGTGTGTTTGTTTAAAGTGACCTGTTACAAACTGATTTTTTTTTTTTTTGAGAGCGTGGAGTTGTTAGCTTGTGCTCATTCTAATTTAAAAATAGCCATGAGATGTTAGAGAGAGGCAATAATTGCTATCAGGCAGGAGTGAGGGCAGAGATCATTGTAAATTATCAGCTACTGGAAAACAAACCATATATCTGTTGCACTGTGATAAAAGCCTTTTAAAAAGCTAAGCTGCAGCATGTTTTTCCTCTTGTGATGGGAAGGGTCTTGAAAAATGATTAAAAGCAAATTTGTGATTAGAATGCGTGCGTTTTGGTTTATTGCAAGCTATCTAAAGTATTCTTAATATCTTGCTTCTTGCAGAGACTCCAACCGTCATGTTAAGGTAAAGCAGAAAAGCTCAGTGCTGAACATGCTAAAGAAGTTGGACAAAATAAGGTTCAGAGGTCACAAGAGAGATGAGTTCCTTGATTTAGCAGAGTCTCCAAATGCGTCAGACACTGAATGTGGAGATGAAATTCCAGTGAAAATACCTCGCACATCACCCCGAGACAATGAAGAGCTAAGAGACCCTGTAAGTACTTGGTTTTGACTGTCATTGCAGTGTATTATATAGTTGTCAGATGGAAAAATAACAAAAGTTAATAGCTCTTTGAAGGTCCTTGTGTTTTGGATTTAACACAGGGTTATGGATTAGTGATAAAGCTAGTAAACAGGGTTTCATTTTGTGGAAAGATCAAAATCCCTTAATGTTAGCTTTCCCTGTCCCTGCTATTGCTTTTAGATGCTGTAGGTTGATGGGTCAGTTAACCTGAGTTTGGGCTTCTGAATGGTGTCTATTTTTTGTTTTGTTACACTACTAACAAACAAGTCTGAAGCTTGTTAGCAAAATGAAATGCTTCTAGATGCTTTTTAGTCAGAAAAACTCAGATGCCACTGGCTGGAACTGCAGGAGATAGCAGCGTTTTGGGAATAAAAGTTTTGATGCCTTCATTAGAGCCTGAAGGGTTGCGCTGTCTTGTTCTTTGCTGCAGTGTTGTATCCAGTAACACTTCCATGTTATAGTGCGGGTTTAACCCCGTACAGGAGCTCAGCAAGACTCTTCAGTTACTAAAACCTCTTGGTGCTTATTAGCAGAAGCATCTAACTGGAACTGTCTTTTTAAAAAAAAAGTGTATTAGGAAATGCTAAATATTGGTGCAGTTCTGCTTTAACCATTCGAAAATGGCTGTGGATCCTTAAGCTTGGACTGCTGGGTACGATCTACATTACAATATGGCAATTTAACCGTATTCTAGAACGTGGCCTGGAAGTCAGAATTTGCACTCCGAATAGAGCGTACTCACTCTTTGGAAACACACCATACTATTTTTGACCCCAAATATGATTAGGCTGTTATCTGAAGATTGTGCTTCTGGCAGCACAGGACTTGCTCGCTCCTTAGTGATGTTATTCTAAAAGATTAACTGTGTATGCTTTAGGCATCTTCTTTGAGGTTGGTAACCTGTATTCCTTTTCACAGCTATTAGTGGTTTTTTTTAAAAAAAAAAAAAAACTTAAGCTGACTTGTACGGCATCACATATGGTTTAGCTTGTATGCACTTTTTGCCAGAATTTATTTTTTATGATCACAGAACAAGCCAGTGGTAATGAACGAGAATTTTTCTGTTGCAAAAAACCTGTTTTGTATATGTATCTTAAAGCTTCTCTTCAGACAGTCTGTTGTATGTGTTTCCTTTCCTCTTATAATTCCACTGAAGATGTCTGTCCTAAGTTTTATCAAGATGTGTGCATTGTGTGTTCTGAGACTAATCTGTGATTCAGCCATTGCATCACAGTATTTTCTGAGATTTGTCTTAGATAAATAGTGGCTTATGTTCATTAAACTTATGGAATTGTATTAATGTGAGGAGAGTGAGTAATACCCTGTGTATCTAGTCAGAGCAGCCTTGATGGCCAAGCTAAAGGCTATAGTAAGATCTGTCTTGAAGCCTAGATATTACTTTTTTTGTGAGAGAGTAGTAATTATGAGATGGCATGGCTAAAGGTTCTGGGCTCCCCAGTACAAGAGAGACATGGAGCTACTGCAGAGAGTCCAGCGTAGGGCTACAAAGATGATCAGAGGGCTGGAGCACCTGCCCTATGAGGAATGGCTGTGAGAGCTGGGCCTGTTCAGCCTGGGGAAGAGAAGACTGAGGGGGGATCTGATCAATGTGTACAAGTACCTGAAGGGAGGGTGTCAAGGGGACGGGGACAAACTCTTGTCAGTTGTCCCGTGTGACAGGACAAGAGGCAATGGGCAGAAATTGAAGCACAGGAAGTTCTGCCTGACCGTGAGGGGGAATTTCTTCCCTGTGAGAGTGACGGAGCACTGGACCAGGTTCCCCAGAGAGGTTGTGGAGTCTCCTTCTCTGGAGATCTTCGAGGCCCGCCTGGATGCAACCCTGTCTAACATGTTCTAGGTGACCCTGCAGAGTGGGGAGGTTGGACTAGATGATCTCCAGAGGTCCCTTCCAACCTCAACCATTCTGTGAAATTATTACCTGGTAAAGCCTTATTCCTGTGCATCTGTGGTGTTCTCCTCTTTCCTCAAACTATTAGTTCTATGTACCCAGAAAACAATTTGAAGAGAAACACTGCTTTCTGGCTGATTACACAATGTTAAGTAGGCTATCCTGATCTCTCTGTCTGTCTGTCTCTCTCTTTCTCTCTCTCACACACACACAGGCACAGGTGTGTGCGCGCGCGCGTACACACATACTATTTTTAAAAAATCTGAGAGATGGAAAAAAGAGCAACATCAAACTTGTTATTTTGCCCTGCTCATGGTATTACGGAATTCCAAAGCCAGTATGATGCTGGAACAGGGTGGTAATAGCTGCTGTGTTATAGATATTAGAAAAAATAAGCAAACTTGTATGAGTAAGGAGGCCTGAAGTATAAAAGGTAGATTTCAGATGGGAAGTTTCAGGGATTAGCACTTAGCTCTGACAGACATCTGTCAGTATAAGCTCTGCTGCCCATCCATATAATGAAGAGAGAAGCAATATTCTCCTGCCTTGCAGAGGTGCCAAGAGTAAAGAAAGTAATACTTATTTATTTGAGTAAAGAAAGTAATGCTTCTATATTTAAGTAAATATTGATATAGTGGCAGTTTTCTATTGCAATCATATATTTGAGTTGTGCCTGAATTTGTTTTAATTCAATTACTAAAATTCAAATCTGAATTGTTTTTATGGGGTGATTTTCTTTTATAGGATCTGTAAGCCACAAAAGTATACTGTTATGATTGTGTTGTCAAGGATCAGGAGGAAAATCTAGTCTTGTTGATTTTTTTGCTTAATACTTTTAGGGAACTTTTTAAGGCCTGCAAAAACAAATGTGTATTCTAGTCTGTGCATACATCAGAGAGAGATTGCATGTCTTTCACGAATGACTGAGCTATCCTGTTAGCCTTTCACTTATATTTTTCACCCTTTCCCTTAAAAGCTGTGTGCAGAATAGTTTGACTGAAATGGCAAGATTGATGCCTTAGTTCAGAACAGAGGGTAGGGATGCAAAATTTGGGTCCTCGTCTCCTGATCCACACCTAGCATGTGATGCTGCCATCAGCCATTCTCTTCTCAAGCACTTCATCTCTGCATCCTCTACTTCTATACTTTTTAAAAAAAATTTCAGTATAATGTATTATCCATTAGCCACTTAAAGATCTTGATCTATTAAAACTGTACAGCATAGTCATATGAATGAAAGGCCTTTTTTTAGCAGGCAGGGAGACACTGGGTGTATCTCAAGCTTACATAATGTACATTGATTTAAACAATATAAGAATAGAGGGGAGAAGGGTAGCTACTTGCTGTTCCAGCTTCCTGAAGGTGAATGTAGACATTTTGTCTTGTGACACTGGAAATTCATGTCACGTTGCTTGCCCATGACGATTAAGTCCCATTTATTTAGTGTTCTCAGTTTGCTATTCTGTAGATGCAAGGTAGATTGCTTTCTGTTAGATCACAGTTCTTGTTTGTGGCCATACTTTAAAATGCTTTAATATGTTGCTCCTGCAGCGAGGTTTGCTACGATGTCACGTGTTTGCGGAGGAGGAGGAGGTTTCCCTGAAAACCAGTCTTGCTTTGTATTTGCTGGTGCTGGCTTGCCTTGCCTCTTCATAAATTGTGTGTTGTCATTTTGTTTTATGAAATTATGTATGCTTAATTTGAAAAATGATTTGTTTTTATAACAGTGAAAAACAGTACTATGTACAAGCAGTATGAATGAACTCTGTACAAAGAAGACTCAAAGTCTCTTGAGGGAGAGGAGAAAAGAACAAATTTGTGTTTAAAACCATGGAGATCCTGTATTGAGCTGTCAGTGAGATTGCAAATTGAAGCTCTCTTGTACCTGGCATATTGTACTGAAAGCAGTCTAATCTATTTATGCAACTTCCCTGCCTGTATGCCAGGATTAAATCTGAGTTACTGTGATACAGAAAATATTAAATTAATTGATGTTCCTGCACAGCCTGGCTTTTCCTGAAACTTGTCATTTTAAGCCTTTAACAGTACTGTATCAGTGACCTCATTTACAGTCATTTGAAGGTATCAAGCATGATACTAAGACTCTAGTTAAGATATTAAAATATCGAAAAACTAATCCTAGCTATGTTTATTTTTTCTTTCTTTTTTTTCCTTCCTCTCTCTCTCTCTCTCTCTTTTTTTTTTTTTTTTTTTTTTTTATTTGCAAAATACAGCTTTGTTTTCAGAGATTGCCAATATAGGTATGCTTCTCAGAAAAAGCCATTAAGGATTAACTGTTCATGCAGATGCTTTTGTTCTTGAGTTCTTGGGTTGTTTTTTTTCCTTTCCTTAAGCTAGGTAAATGCAGCAGCCATGGTGAATGCTTTTGTAATTTTAAATAAGAAAAACTATCTGGAATTTCAGTTGAGAAGTTTAAAATAACTAGGACCTATATAGAACAAGCTCTTTAGTTTGTCATCAGTCTTCAGGTTTTTTTGTTTTTTTGTTTTTTTCTTTACTCAAATGAATGCATGCAGAGGTTCTTCTTTTAAAATTGTACCTGTTCTCTCTGCTGTGTCACAGCTGCTGTGACTTGTGCTGTCCCCAGGGCTTGGCACGCTGCGTCCTTGCTGCTCCCTCTCCCTTGCTTTTGGGGAAGCATGCTGAGAATGAAACTAGCCCTTGAGGATATTGTTAATAGGCAATGAGGTAGAGTTGGATCAACCAAGTAGAATTGCATCTAGCTGCCAATTCTGCCAACCTATATGTTGTTTTATTTGTCCTAAACCATTTTTTATCAAGTTAACTTTCCAGAGTTTTGGAAAGAGCCTGCAGATGTCAGAAGCTTAATTTTATATATGTGTATATAAATACATATATATATGTATACATATATATAGCTATTTGAAGAAAATAAAAATGTGTGATACACTATGGGCATTCTTCATACAACGTGCGGATTTGTGCTGGAAGGGAGGTGAAGGGAGGGACCCTGTCTGAACAAGAATCTCATCAAGTATGCCAAACCATTATGGTAGGCAAAAAGCGATTAAAATAACCCTTCTTTTTTCTACCAGTGGTGCACCAATATTTGCTGCATTTGAGAATTGCTGCTCTTTAATAGGTTAATTTCCAAGCTGGAAATGATATCTTTACTAAGACTATGTGATGACAGTGGTTTTGGTGTTCAGTGCCCCAAAGAACAACTTTCCAGGGTTTGCAGGATCTTGCAAGATACTGAGAGAGAAGGGGGAAAAAGGAGAAACCTCTTAAGCTGAGAGAAGCTGATGTGGAACTGCAAATACGTTTAAAAACAAATTTGCATGTGGATGTGGTTTTTCAGATCCGGAGCTGGATGTGGCTTGAAGCAGGAACTCTGAACTCTTGATAGTGGTTTAGAGGCAAACTGCTGTCATCAAAAATCTTTCCTTTAACCCTTCTGTCTCTGACTCTTCACATTCAGTTCTCATGGCGTTTTGCTAGCTTACTAGGCATCATGGTCTTGTGCATGTTCTTTGCTAAGTGATAGTGATTGCCAACATTTTAAGAGGGCTCCTAGGTCAAATATTGTCAAAGATAGAGAGGCAGAAGAGAATGAAAAAGTGGAATTTGGTGGAAGCCTTTAAGGCTTTTACTGTGAGTCATACAGAAAGGGCATCTACATAGTATGATTTAGTTAATCTAATCTGAATCCCAGTAATATCCTACAAAAACAGCAGAAGAAAGAAAAATACTACTCACTTAATGCTGGATTTACTGCAAGATTTTTTTTTTTCAACATACGAGTTGAGCTGCGTATGCTTACTTCAGAGGTACTTTTTTCATTCAGAGGTAAGAGGTTGACCTTCAGCAAAGTGTTGGCCTTATTCTTTATCTTTTTAGCCCATTAACACCTCCTGGCAGACCAAAGTATGTTGGTGTGGAGGAAAAAAAAAAAAATCTCCCCCAACAAAACCACCACCTGATTAAATGCCTCTTACATCTCTTTTTTCCCTCTACATGCTCAGTTTTTTAAACACTTAAATGCATTGGATAATGCATTATGGTGTCACTAGTTTTTACTGATTTTTGTAAATTGAATGCTTTATTTTCTGTCAAACTTATATCACTGTGTGCCTCACCTGTATATCTCACTACTCTGGTTGAACTATTTTACTATTAGACAATACTTGCATAATCTCAACCCTAGTCATAAACAGAAGGTATTCTTAGCAAGTAGCCTCATGTTTTAACTTATTTTTTTTTCCTCTCCTAACATAGAAGGTCACTGTAACCTCTCTGGAGTACTGCTGTTACGGACACGTACTGATTTTTAGCCTACCAGCTAATGTCAGACTTCTAGAGTTTAATGCTTTAGCAGGTATGCACATTTGGAAACTTTCAAAAATGAGTCCATATTGGTATGTCTCCAGTTGTTTGTACCTTTTAGTTTTTTCTGCTTCATAAAAATACACAATTCAGATATTCTGGGCTTTACTTAGCTAGTGATTTATTGTCACTGAAGAAGCAAATGCAGAGCTTATTTGTCTTGATGGATTTCTGAAATGTAACCCCTCTTAGGGTGAAATATCTTGAGTAACTTCAGTGAGAGTGAAAATTTAAATATGCTTATATACTTGCTAACCTGTTCTTCCTGTCCTCCCTCATCTCAGTCTCTGTGTTCCTGCCCTCAGCGCTGTGCACAGGGTTGGGAGGACGGGTCTGTCTGGAAAGAAATAGTATGCCAGTGGCAGTGATGTTGAAGTATCTGAACTTGTGGTATCTAACCACTAGCCTGATATGCAAAGCTAGTGAGTGTTCCTGATGGGTATGACATCTCTCTCTTTGACCTGTATGTGATTTATGTATTTATTTATTTATTTTTACAGCGGCGAGGCTTCCTTAGACAGCTCCCTATGAGTCCCTGCATGCTGGGAGCAGAGGTTGCCCCTGTTGGCCCTCTTCTCCGAACGTGGAGCGATCTGACTCCCCGGCAATGGGAGTAGGGGAGGAATGACAGCTTACCCCTGCCTTGGGTGTTTAGTTATCTGTTATATGAAACTCACTTAAATTACAGAAAGTTGTGCTTAACGTCTGGGCAGCAATCTATATTTTTGTAACACTTTGCCTATCTGTAGAGCGGGCTGGAAGGGTGCTGCTGTTCGGCTTCTGCCACACCTTCCTCTTTGGGCTTCTCAAAGCGTCTGACGAGTGCTAACACTAAACCTTGCAGGAGCTCCGTGACTGAGTAAAACATGATCCAGCTTTATAGATAAGAAACTGAGAGGTTAATTGCCAACTCATGCTCATCTAAAAATACACAGCTGACACTCCACTTTTCAGCAGTGGCTTAAGCATTTGTAAACAACACGTCCTACTGCGCTACCTCGGCCAGAAGCATGTGCGGCGGCAGCTCCCCGGCGAGGACTGCTGCAGACCCTCTCCGTGTCTGCCATGTACCATGGCTTGGTACAGAGGTGTTTGCAATAGCCCCCAAACGGGCTGCTCCGAGCCTCACGACTCGTGCTTGTCGTCAGGGCTGGCCAGCTTGGGTGGTGTTGCTGTGTTGTTTTGGGGACTGGAAATAGCATCTCTGCTTGGCACTGAAGCAAGCAAGCCCAGGTGGCGAGGTGGTGCCAGGTAAATGTCATGCGGTAAATGCTTATTGGGTACTAATTTGCCTGGATAGACAAGTTGGAAGGCTTAAACTCAGCAGCTGTTCAGCTTGAGCGAGAAAACAGATGTTTAGTTGATATCTTCACACTGCTTTATTTAAAAAGTGCAAATCTTTCCCATCAATGAAAGTACTCTGCTGTCAGTGAGATATCTGTACATCTTTCCTAGAATGTTGAAAATGCCTTTTAGTTAACTCTCATGTAAATTAGCCAAGTTTATGTATGTAATCTAAGTGGTCAAGTTCAAATATTTGAAAGCTGACTTTTGAAAACAATACAGTTCCTGCATGCTTTCAGAGGTCAAGCAAGGTGGGGGAGGAGGTGGCAACGATGCAAAAAATCCCTTTTTGTTGTAAGATCATTTCCTAGATGTAAGCTTTTGTAATCTAGCACTTGTTTTGAGTATAAGCTTTTGGAGAAACTCCTAGGTTTCTCACCAACCGACTGCAACTAGCTGGGAGCACGTGCAGTGCTAAATAACCATTACCAAAGAGATGCCCTTGCTGTATTTCCAGTGCCGAGTTCATTCGGGGAGCGCTCTTGGTGATAGTAATAAATCAGTCAAGATGAGCAGCTTTCTGTCTCCCTCTCTCTTGGCCTTCCAGGATGATCTTTTGGGCACCAACTCGAACAGTAACTGGGGAGGACAAGAGGAAAGGCAGTTCCTTGCTCTAATCTTTCTTGCACAAAGACTTCAGTCTTCAGAACTACATGCTATATAAACTGATATTAAAATTTACAATATGTGCTTCCTAATAAGTCAGAGAAATTAAACTTTCTTTTGCCAGCTTCAGTTTTGTGTAAAATGTTGCATTGACCTTTGAATGGTGGGAGGAAGGGGGGTCATATACATGCGCCTTTAAAACAGCAGGAGAAAGGGTAAATGATGATGCAGCAGAACTGGTAAGAGGATTATTTGGGTTTTTTGTTTGTTTGTTTTTTAACCTTGTGGAGGTCTGCCCAAGTGCATTCTATAAACCTATGCAGGAGGGATTCTGTGAATTTGATTTGCTTCTGTTGATTCCTTTTGGTAATTTAATGCTGAATAAGAGGCATGGTGAGTTATCGATGCTTGTACGTTTTCCACGTGGCTGTGTGTGTGCTGTCACAGAAGTAATTGATAAATGGCAAAAAAAAAAAAAAAAAAAAAAAAAAAAGAAAAAAAAGAAGTGCCCCTGAGCTGTCAGTGAGTTCTGGCTTTTTTGCAGGCTGGTCCAGGGACCATCATCATGGCTTCAGGAGTCCAGGATTTTAACAGAACGGAGTCTGACAGACTGAATGAGATCAAAGGGCACCTGGAAATAGCCTTACTGGAGAAACATTTTTTACGTAAGTATAAAACAGTGCTCCATGAATCAGAATGGCTTAAGTCTATTAGAATAAGATTATGTTCTTTAAACCTGCAAAAGTTGACACTTGAATTCTGAGGCGTATTTGATGCACAGATAACACGTATGGGCTGACATTTCTCTAGAAATAGCTTTAAAAGGATTTCGAAGGTAACTGGGTGACTTAATTTTTTTTTCCTGCTCTGCAATTCCTAACTATGCACTTCACTGCATGGCAGAAGCTGCTTATTTGAAATCTTAATATTGACATCTCTACATTATCATAGAATTAATTAAATTCTTCATGGAGGTTGCAGTGGGTGTTTTTTTTCTGGTAGTAATTGCAAGAAGTAAGAGACTACTAAAGGGGCAACCAATACCTTTCCTTGGAAGCTGTTCTAACAAATAATGCATCTTAAAATACTTTTCTAACAGTATGGGAAATACCAATAATCGAAGAGTATTTGTAGATTTCAAGAGTTACTTATATATATGTGTGTGTGTGTGTATATATACATATATAAAACCCCATATACATATGTATGTGTGTGTATGAAAGCTGCTCATGGCTAGAGGTATTCGTGAGGTTTTTGAGATTGTATTTTGGCAGGTCTGAGCTACTGACGTGCAAAAGACAGGATAGTTGAATCAAACCTAGCAAAAACGGAAGACAAGCATTCCTGTAATTTGACAGAAGAAAATCTCTGTAATAAATAAGAATTCTTGCTCAATTACTTCCCTAAATGGTCATTGCAATGGGTTATTTTTGAGTTTAAGAATATGAAGTTTGTTTTTATGTGATCAAATATTTTCTGACGGGTAAAAATAATAATACTATAGATATTGACTGGAATCTGTTAGCTAGTAATAATCATTTAAGACTTGTGTTTTATCTTCAGCACATTCTCAAGCACTTGGAATTAATTTTCTGTGAAACATCTATCCTTTTGCAACTGTTTTTTCTTTTTCTCTGTATGAGGAAGGTACTCAGTTGGAATTTATGATGAACACATCTGCTGATACCTGGAAGACGTGACTAGTATAGAAAGCAAAAAGTAGATGCTCTGTTTGACCTGCCTTGTTGCTTTTAGTAGTTTGCTTCTTTATTTAACTGTGCAGTACAAAATTACCATATACTACTTACATCCCCAGAGATGCTATTATTACTATTTTTTTTTGATTTTTGTAGACTAGATGGGACCTTTGTGTTCTCGTAATATAATCTGATGTGTAACAGAAGCAGCGAGGCTTCCCAGAATTGATTTCTAGCTTGAACTAATTAAAAAAAAAACAAACCCCAAAACAAAACAAATGAAAACCCTCACAGTGTATGGTTCTCAAATTTTTCTATTGCTGGTGAATCCACTTCCAGTCCTCTGTATGTGGTTAAAGTGACTACTTGTAGCACACATGTTTTATGAATAATTTCATTCTTTGATTTCATGCTTTAGTTTGAAACCCAGTCATTTTACCACCTTTAGCTGAATCTTTTTCTTTAGCGCAGACCTTTACTACAAACTCTAAGATTAATAGTAGTGAAGCTGCCTGTTCCTGCTGCTGAGGAGGCAGAGCACATAAACTTTGAGCAGATAGTTTAGAGGTTCAGGGCCATACGGGTAGTTTGATGGGATGATGTGGGTCAGCTTGACTCCAGCCTGTGCTGCTGCGTCAAGAGATCTTTTGCCTTGCCGTAGCTGCAGTGATGGACTTGCCCTGGCAAGTTGCTTGCAACTCTCAACATACAAGAGAAAGAATGATGAACTAGAACAGAAAATAAGCACAATTAAGCCCTTTTCTTACTCCCCCCTTCAAAATTTTGAGCAAAAATATGTAGCTGTGCTTTGTCTGTTGGAGTGAAGTAGGAGCTCACTTGTTGGGTGTAGTTTCTGTATTCTTTAATCCTCTTCCTTCTTTCTTTTTTTTTTTTGTTATTAGAAATACTGCATTTTTTTTCTTCTTAATGGTTTTCACCTCACTGATGGTGAACGGAAGCATTCTTAAAATGTACATTTTTCTACGTTAATTTGCTCTTGGAAGAAAGCCCTTTTTTTCCTAAACCATAAATTCTTCCTAACCGCTCCAATAGATCTTTTTTTTACAGAAGGCTAGTCATTCAGCCTAATTTGCATACTACATTCTTTTAAATATGGAATTCTTTGCAGATATCTTTCTAGAGTTTTATTTTCACATAAACTAAGTGCTTGCTACCTCCTCTAACTCCTTTTCCACCAATTAGGTGTACAGAAATCAAAGCAGTTGCTAATGAGTGTGGGAAATATTTAAATTCTACGAATTTGCTTTTTAACATACCAATTTTCTAATCACTGTCAGCCTGATTCTCTCACTTTCTTTCTGCCTTTTCTATATCTCTTTATTTATAGGTATATTTTATAATATAGCCAGGGGGTCGAAGGAGGAGAGGTTTCCTCTCAACAATATAATGCATATAGTGTGCATTTACATTACAGCACAACTACAAATCAGTATCAGTTTACAGATGTTAGTGTCTGGCTAAAGGAATGGCAAACTGTTAGTCTTCTCCAAACTCCGTTCAATCTTCAGGCACAAGTGAAAAGTGCAGTGTGGCTTAGTAGTGTTTTCAGTAAAATGTGTCCACTCGTAACTGTAGGATCTAAAAGC
Source organism: Rhea pennata (assembly GCF_028389875.1). Taxonomy (NCBI): domain Eukaryota; kingdom Metazoa; phylum Chordata; class Aves; order Rheiformes; family Rheidae; genus Rhea; species Rhea pennata. The sequence continues at coordinate 17,206,216 of NC_084663.1, forward strand.
AGTAGAGGAAGTGTAGGGCGAATAGTCACTGGAGACAAAAGCAGGTGGCTGCAGAGGCAGAATATCTAAGACACCAGATGAATTTCATCCATAGTGAAGAGTCAGTCAAAAAACCTGGAGTGGTGAAGATGGAGATGAATTGTTTAGCACATTGCATAGCTGTAAATGCAAATAAAATGGGACTGGAAATGTGTAAAGATTTTAAACTTGAGGTTGACAGGAGGATGAGATACAAGAAAGAAAGGATCTTAAATAACGACATATTAAATGAGGGAGTAGATTCTCTGACTTTTTCAGCCAAAAGGGTTAAAGGCAGTTTTCCTGCCTGTACAGGAAAATCTGTGTAATCTAATGGATCCCTCTGAGTTGTATTATAGCAATGTTAAAAATGTGTGTTGAATATAGTGAGATTGGAATATTGGCGTAGATGTTCACTGAATTAGTTTTTGTAGAATAGTGCTTAAATGCCAACTGAATGAAAAGTGCAAAGCATTTAATCTGCTGGAAACTGTGAATGGAAGTGAATGAAAATGGTCTTTGTTCTGGAGCTGGTATCTGTTCTCCTGGGTCATACGTCACTTGATACAGTTGGACAAGTAAGTGAACAGCTATTTTGCAGTACACTATGCTATACGACATCTAATTTCCAGTGCTTTGGTTCAGAAATCTGATTGTATCTAAACAGCAAACAAATTTGCTGCTCTTGCATTTGAAAGACAAAACAATAGGTGATACCTTTCTGGATGAGCTACTGGAGACAGTCCAGCGTAGGGCTACAAAGATGATCAGAGGGCTGGAGCACCTGCCCTATGCGGAACGGCTGTGAGAGCTGGGTCTCTTCAGCCTGGGGAAGAGAAGACTGAGGGGGGATCTGATCAATGTGTACAAGTACCTGAAGGGAGGGTGTCAGGGGGATGGGGACAAACTCTTGTCAGTTGTCCCGTGTGACAGGACAAGAGGCAATGGGCAGAAATTGAAGCACAGGAAGTTCTGCCTGAACATGAGGGGGAATTTCTTCCCTGTGAGAGTGATAGAGCCCTGGCACAGGCTGCCCAGAGAGGTTGTGGAGTCTCCTTCTCTGGAGATCTTCGAGGCCTGCCTGGATGCAACCCTGTCTAACATGTTCTAGGTGACCCTGCAGAGTGGGGAGGTTGGACTAGATGATCTCCAGAGGTCCCTTCCAACCTTACTGATTCTGTGATTCTATGAAATGTTCTTGTGTTACAGTCTGTGACTGGTTATGGAGGACACTTCTGCAGCTGGCCTGATAATAGCTGATATCAGCATTCTGGTGGGGGGGGCTGCGGGTGTGGTTTGTAGGCAGGCACATGTTCTACAGCTTACATGGAGCGTTCTCTATTTCTCATTCAAGGCTATTTAAGGCTTTTGCAATGCTAATTTTAGCAGCTCGGGGAAGAGGAGGTGGTGGTAGCAGCAGCTAAAAGTATGGAAACCAGGTAACTGTTTGAGAAGAGGGTTAGTCATGAACTGGTAAATTGAAGGAACTCTGCATTGAGGTTGATAAGCTTTAGGAGGAAGTGAAGTCCTCTCCCACAAGGGTTTTGCATTCCAACCCTGCACAGCAGAGATTCTAGGGACTTATAAAAATGATATCCGAAAATGACAGTTCTGTAATGGCTTTAAAAAAGAAATTAGCACTATGCTTCTTTCTCATTAAATTTTATCTGAGCTTCTCTCCCTTATGCAATCTCTTTGTTCTGATATGCCTTTTCTCTGGCTTCTGGTGTGTCTTTTTGCAGGAGAGGGGGAAAGGGTGTGTAAATGACCCTGTGATTCTTTATGATAGGAGCTAGCTATAAAATGCTGACCTTATGGAAGTAGAGCTCTAGAAAATTGTGTGATCTTCAGGCTGTTAGAAAATGGCCTAGTTTGGAGGCAAAGTGTGTAGTGGTGGTTGTGACCAACAAAAACCTCTGCTGCAAGGTCCTGTTCTCTACAAGAATTCTCATAACTCCTGGAACAGCAAGCTAGTTGTATGCAACAGATGGACTATAAAACTGAGCCAGAGTCCTACTACCAGCTATTTCAGAAAACTCTTTCTGTAAATTCCTTCTAATAGAAGGGCCAAATATGAACTGCAGTAGCAGAGCTGGAGGAGAACAGAAGAGGCAGTAGTGTTAATGCATTAGTTTTACTATATTCTTACTGACCTGGCAACCCATAGTCACCTTGGGTTCAGAAATCTGAATGCAAAGTAAAGACTTGATATAAGTAGCAGGTGAACTCTGTAACAAAGTAAGTAGTTGCTGTGTAAATATGAGCTAGCCAAACACCAGCTGTGAGCTGGGGTAACTGGTGCCTGCGAAATGTCAGGGCTGAGGGTGGTTTCCCCTGTATGAACAGTGTTGCAGCCCTTATCTGTTTTTTGAGCTGCTAATGGTGATATCCTGGCACCATCCCAGAGCAGCCCTACCAATAAAGGGATGTCATTTCCCAGGGCTTTCTACAAGGTGTCCAGCCTGCAAATCTCATGTCACCCTCTTCTCTTTCTCAGGCATGCATTAAAACATAGTCAGTTCTGGCTCAGAGATCATATCGCTGTAGCTCCTAGATGACTTTGACACTGGTGAATGCCATGGCTGACAGCATCCCTGCAGCAGTGGGGATGAGAGAATGGGATATACTAATGTAATTAGCAGCTAAACCATATAGCTACTTAAGAGTTGTCAGTCAGGGATACAAAAAGATCAATCTAAAAAGACACTTTCATTTCCTTTAAGTGGTCCTCTTGAAGGAAGATTATCTACCAAAACCCTTTCAAACTGTACTTGGGCCCAAAGTTTTCCCTGGTGAAAGTCCCACAGTCTTTGCAGTTTACCTGTTCTGCCCTCTGAAAAGTGAGCATGCTTGTGCGGAAGGTGATTTCTGGTTTATGGTCTAGGTGGGTGGTGGTCTTGATCTGATGCACGCTGTATATTGAGTTCAAGTCTAGCTTTCCTGGACCAAAAAAACAAAACCGAAAAAACCAAAAAAAACCCGAACCCTCCCCTGACTCCTTGACTCCTTTTACGTGGAAACACAGTGAGAAGAGAAGATCATGAGTGGGTTAGAGCACTTGTCTGGAATTTAAGGGGCCTCAGTTCAGACCGAGGACGATTCATACCTTCATTTCTCATCTCTGAGGACAGTGCTCTAACTGGTGGAGAGTAAGTTGAATTCTTACCACTCTCAGCTTCACCTTTATCTCCAGGAGTCCTGAGACCATGGAAAGGATCAGGTGTGACTCCAGCCCAGTGATGGCAGCAGGACAGAGCCCGGGGTTAGTCCTTATTCCAGGGCCAACTAGTGAAATCTGCTTTAGTCACTGGACAAAAGGTATAGATGGTAGTTGCGTGAAGATGACAGAACCGTGGAGAGCCCAAGCCGGGAGAGCCACATGCGGGACATACTGCCGCTTCATGGAGTGGATTAATCCAAGTGCAGCACCGTACTGACAGACTTGTATTCTCTGAAACTAACTCGTTCGTTAGCTTTAACTAATGCTGCTCACATGTTATGTTATGCTGTGTGTTCTTGATTTTTGTCTTCCTGGGAGCCCAACTTAACTTTTTGAGTTGAGGTACTAGAGTGGATTTGAAAGCTAAGGGTGCCAGTGGACAACCTTTGTGTGTCCCCTATGTGCAAGTGGCCAGAGGTTTCCACAGCTGCGTGTGGAACCTGCCCTTCTATGCTCGTCTTAATAGTGCAAACCTTGGAGGAGTCTGCTGCAGCTCTGGAGCCAGGCGTTGAAATGTTTATATTTCACTACTTCTGCCAAAAACATGAAGTGAAAACAGAGCCTGTGCTAATGGCAGAATTTTTGCAGCTCCTTTCATTTTGGATGAGTTCTGCTGCTCTTCTGGCATTTTTGTGCTCTAAAGATTCTGAGATTCGTGGAGGAGCAGTACTTTTCATGACTCTTAAGCTAGTAAAAAGAGTCTCTACCAATAGAAACTTTGCACTGGATGATTTAGGAGAGGAATCTGCCACAGATTTTTAAAATCGTTTACATATTTTTAGAAAAACTAAAGCTTTTTTGTAAATAAGGAGGAATGATCCGATGTAGTCTTGTTATTTTTTATGTGTGTAAAGGAGCCAAATTTCTCTATTTATGAAAGATTTGATGTTTAGACCTAATGAAATTATGTCACAAGATAAACTTGTGTAACTGAGTAAATAGGTTTTGTGACAAATGATATTTAAAGATGATATAAATTTTCTTTCCCAGAAAGATCTGTGTATAGATTAAGTGCTTCAGCTTACACATATACAGTCTTTACAACTCTTCAAATAGGTTTGGATACTTTGAATTCAGGAAAGGTAAAACAATTTTTTTTTTAAAAAGATGGAAAACCTTTCATGCATCTCTGAAAATCATCCAGGAAAGTAAAAGCCCAATTGTTAAATAATTCTTCGTAGTTTTTCATGTTCACATATTTATATATGAAATGTGCGCACACATTCTTTTTTTTTTTTATCAGATTACAGTGGAAAAGGTGCATTAGGGAAGGGGAAAAGGCATCTTGTTAAACTGCAGATTAGGTAATCCAAGAGGAAGGATATCCAAGCAAAATAATATACCTGTGAGTGAGAGAAAGATATTTTTCAAAGTTTAAGAATAAAAAATAAAATCAAAAAAAAAAAAAAAAAGCTAGGTGAATAGTTTACGTGACAGGGAAGAATATGTTATAAATGCTTGGTTGTTGTGTCAGTTTAGAGCCTCTTGCTTAGGTCAGAGTGGACTTGCTTTTGTTTTACTGGCTCAGCTGTGCTGCGCAGGTTGCAGAGAGGTATGCTGGGAAGCTCATGTTGAAGGCTTGAGTACATGGGCAGATGCAGGGTAGCTCTGCCTGTGCCCTGAACAGGTAGGAGGGTGTTTGGCTTTAGACACTGCTATGCATATTAGCTTAAACTGTACACCTGTTGGATCTCCAGGAGACCAGCCTCTGAATTGGTTTGTCCTCTCCTGGCTCAGTGCAGAACGACTTGTTTTGTAGTTCCTTATGCCTGACCTCATTGACATACCTTCTATGCAGGTATCTAAACTGCCATTTATTATTATTTTTTTTATTTTCTTCCCTTTGTGTATTAAACTCATTTGTCTTCAGCTGGCCTTCTCCCTCTTTATAATCAAGGATTCCTTTTCTGTTCTCTGTTCAGAGTCTTGGTGTATCAGCTTTGACTGCTGAGAAGAGCTTACATGAGGTCCTGAGCTTAGCTCTGAAACGTGTAAGAGGAAGTTTCAAGCAAGGTCGGTTCTGGCCTTCCCCCACTGAGAAGCTGGTTTGGGCATCCTAGTATTCAGTGTCCTGTTACGAACCCTGGACAGCCTGCTCTTTTCTAAGCACTTTGTCAGTGATATCATGTTGTTCTCTGAGTGGACATCTCGGTGCAGAAGTAATACTCTGCGTATGTCCCCTGTGGAGTTGGTCTTTCCCCCTCATGCCTTTTACTGCCAGAGTATGAGAGCAGCACCTGTAAAATAACCTGTCCTCCTCAGTTTCTGCCCTGGGGAATCATTGTTTTGCTGGAAAGGGAGTTTTTTCCCTCTGTTTTTAGTTCTCTTACTGGAGAGGGACTGCAGCCTGGATGTCTTGTCTGTGATCTTTCATCACACTGATAGTGAGCGAACTGAAGCTTTGTACACATCCATAGTTAATGTAGACTAGTATCTGGTTTAACTCAGCGTGATGCATCTATTCTTTGGTTGAAACTTGATATCTTTCAGAAAAGTTCTGTGAAAGGCAATGATTTGTGTTATTACAAGATTTTTTTTTTTTTTTTTGTCTGGTTAGAGCTTTAAAAATATTTGGAAAGATTAGGTATTGTCGGGACCAGAAATGCTGTAGGAAATGTTTTCATACATTAGTATCTCCAATGCCTAAGGTAAAACAGTGAGGAAAAGCTCATTGTAACTGTACATTTGTTGTTTCTGTGGAAATAAGGTTATTTTTTCCAAAAGATTTTTAAATTTGTATAGAAAAATACCATCTCTATCCTTCTTGATGTATTTATATTAAGACTTCTGGCCTTTCGTCAGAAAACTTTGTAGAACAAAGGAAAAGTTGCAGTATTAGGAAACCTATGAACTGTTTTTCGAAGTTTCTGTAGAGAACAGTTTTGTACTGTGCTCTGACACAAACGGGAAGCCCAGTGGAGTTTTAGATGAGAATAATCTAGTTTTACTATTTCTATATGTAGCCAGGTCTGTTGAGGCACTACAGGGATGATGTTTGTGAGGAAAGAAAAGAACTCTCTAACTGGAAACCTAGAGCGATGGGAATGGTCAGAGGTAGAGATCTTCCATATACAAGCCTGTGCATGTAAGTTGATCCTGTTATGAAGCTTAAAATCTTATTTTCAAGACGTATCTTAGCTAAATACCTAAACAGAGATGAGTCTAAGCCTGAAAAGTGAAGAAGGTAAACAAGTATTTTTGCAGCTTTGATCAGACAGGTCTTTGAGCACAGGAAAAGCTTTTTCATGCAGGTAGTCACAGTAATCTCACTGAGTTAAATATCTCTGGGTGAGAGTATGTATGCATCCATAGAAGAGTAGCATTTTGGAAGAGTGTGGAGAAAGGCAGGAGTAGGGCTTGTGTTCAATACCAAATAGTTTAACTGCTTGGAAAGTAAATAGAAGTTTGCCTTGTGGCTTTTCAAATTTCATTGATTCCTGTCATAACTAAAACTGTCAGGGCAGCCTGAAGATTGTTGTGTTCTGACAGTGATAGGTAAACGTGACTATTGGGATTTCAAGCAAAAGTTTTATGCTAGTATTTCTATCCTGTTACCTTTCTGGACAAAATCATTGTATTGTGGTGGTTGATGGAAGAACAGAACAGTGAAAGCTAAATAAAGCTGTATTAACTAGGAAGTAGAAGTGTATCCTTTGTCCCAAAGTTAAGTTTCAATTGCAAGTATGGATACATTAAAAAAGATACCCCTGCACATGTGTCTGTTAGAAGGATCTTTGAAAAAATAGAGACAACTCTGGTTTCACATTGCCCTGCTTCTGGGTTCTCCTGTGTGGCTGTTCTTGTCCATGTAGTCTTACTCTGAGCTGATAGATTGCCAGGCCTGTGACATCTGGTGGCAAAAAAGCCTGAGAAGCAAATGATCTTTTTCTTCACTTCCAGATTGTAGTAGTTTAAGAAACAAATATCCAACCTATCAACAGTAGGATGTGAGTAGGTCTTAACAGGTGAAATCAAAGGGAAGGCCTGCCTCTGTGCTCTAGATACCTCTAAGATGAACACAAATCCTTAGGATGAGGCATGAGGGCCGTACAGGCCTTGTAGGCTGGAGGAGAAGGAGGAACATGTATGTAATAGAGTTTTCTGCCCCCATTCAGCAGATGGTTTTTCTAGCTTTGGTCACTGAACTAAGCCTAGTTTTGTAACTTTTCTTTGTGATGCTTTACAAGTAGCTGACTTCATGTTTGGGAATACAGTGGTTGTCTACACTCAGTCGATCCTGCAAAATGTAGCAGGGAATGGGTTTCTGAAGGTCACTGGTAAATATCTTATAGCAGTGAAAATACAGACTCTTCCATGCTACAACTGTTATCTGCTATATTGTTGCCCTGATATAAGCATGGAAACAATATTAATGAAGAATTGTTTGACCCCTGTTCTGTTGTAGTTAGGGTAAAGGTGCACCTATGTGATGCTAAAATAAAGCATATCATTGAAAACACTGGAAATCTAAGCCTTTCCATACCTGAGAAACTCTTCTACAGCGACGTAGTAAAGGACCATTACAAACACTGTATTTGAATGTTAAGTAACTCATCTGTTGTTAGTGTAAGTGTTGGTTTGCACATACCATGGTAATGCCATCTTAGGCATACTTCACCTGTTTGGACACTGTGAGGGAGCAGGAATGGTGAGAGGGGAGTCTCGGACTGGTTTACTCAAAGGAAGAAGATCTTGTCAAATAGAATTAGCTCTTAAATTGAGTCTACCTTGTCACATGAAGTAGAAGAAGATTTTACCTGAAGCTGTATGTTTTTGAGGTGATGAACATAGTTCTGCTAAGAAGCTGGATGGTAGTTCAGGCTCAGCTTCCCTCCAGTGTGAGAATAACTGCATTGCTTCTGAATCAGAGTTGACTTATTTCTGATCAGCGTAGAGAGTTCACTCTGCTCCATCTAAAAGTTCCTGTAGGAACATGCTAAGAAAAAGTGGTCTCCAAAAGCTGTGGTCATTCTAAATAAGGGAGAAGGAGCTTGAGTGTTGAAAAGACAAAATAAGCATAACAGAATGGTGGAAACAGAAGGGTAAAGTCTGAATAACTGCAGTCTGGTGTTAGGTTTCCTTCTAGGCAGATGGGTATGACTGTTTGTGAACATGATGGGTCACTTCTTCATTTCGATGCATGCAGGTAGACCAGACTGGAGAAAGGTTATGGCGAGCTTTCTCCTCAAACACCAGAGGTGGAGTCTGCTTTCCGTGTTTAACCCTTTCATTTCTCCACTCTTAACAAAAATGCCTATGTAAAATTGAGTCTGAGGAAGGAATGGTATTCACTAGATAAACAAATGTCATTGATTTTTAATATCTCCTGTATGGTTTTCTGGCATTCTTGACACCTACATCCCTACTGGTAAGAAGGAAGAAAAGGCTTTTCTGTGTGAAAGAGTCAAACAGGAAGCCTGACCACAGGGAAAAACCATTCAGCTGACAAATCGAGGTGCTTTCAGTTGTGAAAAGGAAACAAAATAGATAGTTTTTCTGACAGTCTTCCAATTTTGATGTCTTTTTTTTTTTTCTTTCTTATCTCATAAGCTTTAGAATGTCACTCTCTGTGTGACCTCCTTCCTCCTCTTCCCGCCCTGCCATATTTTAGACTGGTCAGGATAAAGAATATCTTCAGACGTTTACCATTATTTTTTCTGAGCTTCACCCATACTTAAGTTGAGCAAACCTCGACTGAAGCTAAAATATTTCAGGATAAATCTTTTAGAAGAATATGAAAAGAAAATTTAGGGGAAGGAGGAACAAGTTCATTAAGAATTAGTTGTATAGCTGAATGTTTGCAGGTAATCCATTTTGATCCCTGTGATCATGCAAGGCAGTGGTGGGTGGGATTCCTTAAAAAAAAAAAAAAAAAAAAAAAAAAAATCCCATTGACTTGAGTATTTTGTTATAATGGTTTGTCCACCTAAGACTCACCACTGCATAAATTGATGTTGAATGATACAAAAAGATGCTGGGCTGTCTTTTGACTCTGGAGCACTTGGCAGCTCACTAATCAGAATTATATTAAATGCACATGACATTTAAGGTTGAGGCATATCAATAAGACATATACTTTAAATATGGTTTGATATTCTGAGATTTACATCCCTAACCATCTCTGTGACAAAAATTGCATTTACTACTAACGGTTATGTGGGTGAATCTGGGCCTCGATGGCTCTTTGCATTCTAAATAGTTAAACCTTTCATTGGAACCTTAGAATGAGGAAATTGTTGGAAATACTTTTATATAACACTCTAGGTGATGCTGTAATGTTGCATGCTCTTTGATGTGTTTCCTTAGCACAAAGGTAGCTGGCAGAGAAAGTCCCTGAAATGCAAATAGGTGGTGATTGGGAGAGTATTGTGACAAGTCTCTTCTTGTGCCTGTCAAAGAGTACCTATTCCTGACTGTTAGCAAACAGGATACTGGATTTGGTGGCTTTTTAATTTGGCTTGATATAGCTTCTAAATGTTCTTTTGCAACACATATCCTCCTGAATGTTGCATCACAAAATACCACTGTCAAGATAAATAGAAAAAAAATGTCTCTCATCTGTGTGTCCACTTTGTCATGAAGAACAACCTCTCAGCCAAAATCTGAAAGTTTCTGCCTTCAGTTTAACAGACATAACACCCTCCCTCAACTTTTTATAAAAAGCTAAATGACATGGTACAGCATACACCTTCACCAAAACAATTTCTGAGGCATTTGGCAAAAGAAGAATCAGCGATTCTGAAACCCATCATTATTATGCCTCGCCAACTTCAGTCATCGCTTTCCTGATTTTAAGGAAATAGAAACAAAAATCTAGAGAAGCAACATAGGTTGATTTCAGTCTGCTGCTATGCAGAGATAGCATTGAAAATATAAATAGATGCTGAACTTAAAAGGACAAAATCATGTGCATTCTCTCTTTTTTTTCCCTAAATGTTGCCCTCACCATCTTTGCTGCAAAAAGTGTGAAGAACTCTTGTTTAGAATTGGGTCAGTTTACAGTATTGTACTGAGCCATCTTACTAATAGTATCTGGTATTGTAATAATAGGCAGGAATTTGTAAAGTTGTGATCAGATAATGCCACAGTCAGGCAGCAGCTCCTGTCTTCTTCCCATTGCCACTGCTGTCCACCTGCTGGAGATTACTCTGCAGTTCACTTGGCCAGTTCCAGGAGAAGAGCTATGAAGAGTGAAAAGGTCCGTATCCATTTTGGAAGTGACCACCTGAGCATGCAAGACAAAGGAAGGGTAAGACAGTAGAACCTGGAGTTTGGGGGAGTTGAGGAGGGAGGTTTTTAGGTACTTCCTAGCCTACCTTAGAATGATAGTCTAACCACATAAGCTTTCCTCTTCCTACGTAGAGTATAGACGTCCAGGCATGAAAGAGGATGTGAGCTTAGGAGGTGACTTAGAGGAGAAAGCAGAGCTAAGAAAGAAAGTGGAGCTTCTAGAGTGATAGTTTAGGCAAGCCCTTTTCTTTTGCAAGCATCTGACATATAAAGCAGTAGAATCTCTTGCAGTGCCTGGGGTTAGAGGTTATTGTTTCATTTGGTGTCTTTTGGATAGATCTGTGGCAATTTTTTGGCAGTCTGTGGCTCACAGGTCATTGCTGGAAAAGACACAAGCCTGGGGGAGGGGAGGGGAGGCAACACCTTGAAGAACAAATAATGGTAGACAATTAATCTATATCAAAGTATAGCTGGGCATTGAAAACTTGCCTGTCACCAGAAGAGAACATCAGTTACAAGATAATTGTAAACAGAAAAAACAAGTCAGGGATTTTTTTGTGGATCTTTCCTTGATCAGTTCCTAGTGATCAAAGTTCTTCGTCCACATGCTTGCTTTATGACAAGTGGTGGAGCAGTTTGTGCTGTTTGCAGCACTACCATTTACTACTTGTGTTCAAAATAAAGAATAAAAGTTCTTCAATGTCTGTGATGACAAAAATACATATATTTACAGACATCTGACATTCTGTCAACAATGTCATATAGTTGATCTGCTTGGGCCAAACTTAAAATATTCCCTTTTTGCAGGAGTCTGGCAAGGGTAGAATGTACTTGTTGCAGAGAGAACTTCCAACATCTGACACTATCAGGGCTACTGACAAGATCCAGTTTGACAGTTTGTAGTTGGGATTTAATGTATTTAGTACCAATTAGGCAGCATGCTTGAACTGTAGTCTTGTTCTGAGGGCTATAGGGAGATTTGCCATAATTAACACAGATGTAGAAGAGTTATTTCTGTCTCATTAAATAATGTTTCACCATGAAAATGTGAGAGGAAGTATGTACACTTTTTGGTATTACCAGTTTTTAAATTGATCTCCTTATATTTAACACTAAACTAATTTGGTAACTACAAACTGCAGTCTACAGCCTGTACTCTAGTTGCGCTCCGAAATAAATCATTTTTTCTTATTTAGTCCCGCTAAGAGATTTTGCAGCATACCTGTAGACCTACTGAGGAAAGCTGTTATGTAAATTAGCTAGTAGGAGAGACTGTAATCCACCTCCAATCCCTGTATTAAGAGAAACATCCGCTTTACTGTGCATGCAGCTTCGAATTAGAAATTTACTGTTGTGCCCTCCTGTAATGTAGCATCCTTCTTTTCTAAGTATTACTGAGATGCTGTTCAGTCTCACTTGAACCAATATTTTGTTGTTTAACAACTATTTTAGCAAAACAGTGCAATAATAAGCTTGCATATTTTGAGGAGAAAAATGAAATGTTTCTGTTGCTGTAGTGACTGTTGACATATGACTAAATGATTACTGCATTGCAACAAAGCTCTGGATATCTTGTCTTTTGACAATAAGATGATAGTGGCTAAACTTATTGAAACATTAGATTTTAAAATCTAATGCTGTAAGCAAACCTTATACTAGGTACAGCAGTGGTTACAGCTAATGGAGGATAAAATCACATAGATATACTGAAGTAGCTAATTACTTTTTCCAGCTTGTGATACATTGCTAGTGCTGATCTTTTCTATGGGGTCAGCTGTACTAGGGTTTTCTGTGGTGACAATATGCAGGATAATGTAGTTTTAAAGTATTTTTTGTCTTGTCTGGGGCACTTATAAAGCTTGTTTTTAAAAGTCTCAGCATCCAGATGTTGTCCTGCTTTTCTGTGCAAGATTTTGCTTAGGGAGTTTCTAAAGCACTTTTATGAGGTGACACTAGATTTGGCAGATAAAGCCTGTATTGTATCAATTAACTGGATGTGCAGGTTCGGTGAAGTCAGGCTCTGAGCCTCTCATTATTTTATTGTTTCTTGCCTGTCAGGAGATAGGGAGCTATGATAGACATGCGTAGGAGGGAAACTGGAGATTAATCTTGGACCTGAGGTTTAACCTATTAGGCCTACTTATGTCGGAGGGAGACTGACTATCTAGGATCGAATCCCAGGAGTGTTCCATTCTCGTCATCAAGAGGGGTAGATGTCTGTAAAGCTCAGTAGATAGATACTCCACTACGACCTCCGTGGTGAAATGTTCGTAGGGGCTGTTCCTGAGGTAGAGGTTTTGTGACCTCTGTTGTTTGTAGCCAACTTTGGACATTTTGCAAGGAGAATCCTTGGGTCTAGGGAAATGTCCTTTTCATAAATTCGGTTCGGTTTAGCCAAATTGTAGATTATTTCAGAGGACAGAGCAAGGAAGAACATTTCTCTTTATCTGTGGTTTCTGTTGCTTAGCAAACTTTGTGTATCCACCTAACTAAACATGAAGGTTTTACAGTGCCAGACCCACACTGCTGTCAAAGTAGCAACAAGCACTGCGCTAAAAAGAGTGGGAGGTGCCAGAGCAGTTGTACAGGGTATATTTAAATTGCAAAATCATGTACTTGAAAGTTAGGGAATGCTACATAGTGTGAAGCTCTTGACAGTCTTTACTGACATGATCAGATGCTGGGAATTTTTTTCTTTGTTTAAGCAGGAGTTCTACCTCATTTATTGTGCACTCTAATTTTGCAGGAAGAAATTCTGTTTCTCTGGCACTTAGCCTTCTTTGAAGGTTGAATTTCTGGGGTTTTGTTTTGTTTTCAATAGAATGTGATGTAGTGCAATCAGAACGACTGGAATTTAGGAAGCTTGGCAGATCTAAGTAGACTTCCAAGGGCACCAGGGTTAATTTACACTACTTTTGGTTTCCTTATGTACACAAAATGCATAGTCACAACCTCTTCTTTTTTCTTTTAAAAAAAAGCTAATGAAGAATTTTTTCCCCCTCTAATGGTCCTGGAAAGATAACATTCCTATCCAGCTTTAACTTTTCATGTTATCTTCGTGATATTTTGCAAACTGCAGTGTATTCGAAGTGCAACAGATGTTTCCCCTCAGCTGTGTGCATGCTCTTGTTGTGGAACAAGATGAGCCCTTGGAATTAGGGTAAACTAATCATGAGCACAATTTCTGTGTTGACATGAAAATTCCTTGTGGAGATATAATTAAGAGCAGCTCCATGCATAGATGAACCCTTAGGTCTGTATCATCCTGTTTATTTGCAGGAGAGAGACCATACCTAGTACAATAGTACAAGTTTCCTTTCCTACCATACCATAGCATACCATAGCCTTGGAAATAAATTTCAGTTTTAGGTGCTAGAGAATAATTTGGATTCTGTGATCCAACTCTTCTTTCTGGGACCATTAACAAAGCATCAGTAATGAGATAATAACAGTTCTTGATTTGGTGTTCAGCCTGTAGCCTCGCAGTAGGAGGCATCATGTTGTACTGTTCTCTTGATTCATGTATTTATTTTCCTGTCTGCTGTGTTTTAAATCTCTTAGTGTTCAAGGAATACAGGTAATCTACCACCATCTAATTTATACAGTGAATAAAATGGTCCAGGATGCCACACAGGAACGTTCTGCAGAGAGGGAAGAGAGAATGTACCAGTTATTCTAAGTATGTGCACTACTGCTGCTGACTTTCTGAAGATGCATACTGGTTGAAGTGAGAAAGATTGAAATATCAAAATTACTTGGTTACCTAAGATTTACAGGACAGTATGTGAACAGCAACAGAAGAGCTTGCTAGAGGATAGAACATCATATAGGAATAGTAGCAAACATTAAGTCTAGACCACTGTATCTGTGGAGGTAGTAGAACTAGCAAGTATTTTCTGTTCTGGTTTGCTGTAAGCTTGAAATGCTCCTACTGTTCTACTACTTATTATTAAGACTGAGCTTAAAAACAAACAATTAAAAAACTGCCCAACAGAGCACAAAGTAGAATAACTTTCATTTAAAAAAGAAAGAAAGAAAGAAAGATTTCCCTGTCTTTTTTTGGTCATGTCTCTTGTGAAATGATCAGTGGCAGTAAGCGCTCTGCAGCTCTAGACTAAAGGAGATTGTGAAAAAGGATGTTGTGGAAAAAGAAGCTGCCAATGACGAAAAAGCAAGATTACTTAGCCACAAGTAAAAATATGTGTTGTTGACACCAATTTCTCATTAACAGAAAGAAGTCAGGAGAGGAGTGTGTATGTTTGCATATGTGTGGGCATATTATTACTGCTGATTATTTCTTTGGGGGATGAAAGGTATATCAGGTTGTATTTAGGTAAAGGTAGCTTCTACCAAAGTTTTATTTTTGGTGCATAATACCTTTAAAAGAAAACTTTAAAGTTATTTTTCTCTTTGTTTTAATAATTTTTAAATAAATATTTTGTACATGGTACACCTGTGTGCTTTTCGTAAAGTCTTTTTCCAGGCTTTGATTATTTTTTTTTCTGATCAGAATATTTGGCATAGTACTGACTTAAAAAAAAAAAAAAAAAAACAAAAAAAAAAAAAAACTCATCTGTCTTAATTAGGTTTTAATTTTCTTACAGAAATACTTCAGGGTAACTAAATTTTTTTTTCTCTCTTAATTAACAGAGGAGGAGCTCAGGAAGCTGAGAGAAGAAACAAATGCGGAAACATTAAGGCAAGAGCTAGAAAAAGAAAGGCAGAGGAGATTAGAACTAGAACAAAAAGTCAACGAAGTACTTAAAACAAGGTAAGAGAAGCATCTTTGCTGTATAGCTGAAAGCCTCTTATTGCCTCTGGTTGTCTTTGAATGATGAGATACAGTGACAACATCCATTTCCATTCTGGATTCTTTTCTTAAAAGAAAAAAGTTAGTAGCTCACATAGTGAAAAGCTGTCTGTGCTTTCCTATCAAAGTACCTCTTACACATACACTCAAGTTACGTGACCTTCCCTACTGTTCTGACTACACAGGTGTTCTGAGAATTGTCTAGTTGGTACATTCTTCACTTCGTCTTCTCTGATGACCTCCCTCTGGGAGCTCATTTACCTGGAGCTATCAGCATGCACTGTGTAGGGCTGAATGCGAAAGCCTTTGCCATGCCACTGCATATGCCTTGCTTCTTCAAAAACTGTGTCAGCACCAGACTGCTCAGCCCTTGCTGTTGTCCTGTCCTGTACTAGCAGCAAGGACGTCCCAGCATCACACCACAATCCTCAATCTGTAAAATTAACTGAAATTTTCTTGCCACTGCAACGACAAATAGATACATACCTCCCCGTACGCCTGAGTCCTTTCAGTTTGAGGACACCCACCCTGATGGGTAAACATCAGATTTGATGTCTGTCCTTAGTCTGCCTAGCAGCTATGGACATCAAATCTTAAGACCATAGCAGGTTCTGTTTGGTCTAGTCCACCTGCATATGCCAGCATGACCTTACTCAGCACTAGCTAAGATAACTTGGCTGAGCAGTAGCAGCTGTGGTTCAACTATGGTCACCACTAAATAGGTAGAGTTGGTAATCATGTGTGCAGTAAGCACTGTCCCTTACTTAGATGGGACAAGCGGGGAAAAAATAGGCAAAACGTTTTGCTTGGATGCAAGACTTCCAGTGCTACATAAACTCTTTCCCACCCTGTCTGTCTGCAGCAGTGGGAATAGAAGCTATTGATGGCGAGCAGATGAGCCTAGCCACTTCCTCTGCTCTGTTCACCTCCTACTCTCCCAGTGCTTGCAAACATTGTAGTAGGGATATCAGCAGGTAAATCCCTGCCTTTTCACTTTGGTATCTGTTTATAGAACTGCTGTCCATGAATCTGTTTAATCCCCTCTTGAACGCGTTGGTGCAGTCAACCACTGGAAGCTGTGAAGGCAACAAATTGCACAAGTCTACTGTTGACTCTCCTTAAGAGATCTCCATCCCATTCATTCTTTCAGTTGCCCTTCTCTGCCTGTTGTGCCTGAAGATGAAGAGAGTTCACACAGTATTGAAAGTGTGGGTCCACCTAGGTTTTATGTAGCAGGTACGAATTAGGCCTGCCCTGTTATTCTCTCTACTGAGCTGTGTTAGATTTTCCTGGCTGATGCTTTGTACTCATTGTTCTCCAAAATCATTGTTTTTGTGCTGAATCTAAGATTGGTCTGGGTGCAGTCCTAACTGAAGTTGCCAAGTTGCATGCTTGGAAGGGGGCTCTGCATGGCCACAGAGAGAAGTCTTGTTCCCAAATCACCCCTGTGATCATGTCCCACAAAGGTGATTTGGAAGGCTCTGGTGTGCGTGTGTGTTTGACAGAAGATTTTACAGTTACTTTAGGGCTGGTTCATGGCTAAGAAGTGGAAATGCAATGTCCAGTCTCCCCTGTATCTTCTGTACTGGTTGGCCTGCCTGCATACGTGTGTTAATTTCCATTTTGTCTGTAGGCTGATGTTGCCTGATTGACTGGGCTACTGGGGACAGTGGAAGAGGGACAAATTCAGATTTGTCCCCATGCTGAGATTATGTGATTGCTCCACAGTAGTGATTGCTCATCTGGGCTTCTAATTTTGCCTCTTCCTTGTTGGCTGATTAATGCTACTGTAGCTGAGTACCCACTGCTTGCAGGAATGTTTCTAAAACACTCATGTAATAGTCTACCTATTTTAGGGTCCTTTAGAGTTATATATATATAACTCTACCAGTGTGGGAGAAGCTTTGGGGGAAAAAAATCTTTTGCAGAGGAATCATTGCCAATCACTCTTAGGTAGTTAGTCTTTCTCCTGTTACAGGCACCTTGCTATCTTCCCAGGCTTTTCTCTTTCTCCTGGATTTGGTGTTAGTGATTTTTGTCTCCTTGAACCAATGTGTCTTCAGATCCCTGAAACATAGCAGTCCTTGTTTTGCTGTGCTGATGGAGAAATTCCTACTGAAGAAGCTTGCACCTCTTGAAGTAATGCTTCCAGTGAGAGTGAGGGTTGGGATCCCTGGCCTTCAAAGACTTCCCTCATGGGGAGGAAGCTGTCCTGTGGGGTTTGTCCAGGTCAGTTGCCTGTGTACCTAAGCTGACTTGAAAAGATGAATTTTATCTTCCTTTGGAGTTTAGAGCCAGAATTCATTGGCACAAGCTTGCTTTGGTGATGCTGCCTGCTTTTCATGAGTTATCAACAGGAATCTTCAGAGTACTTTGAAGCAGGCCAGGAAGTCTCTTTTTTGTTAAGTATTCGAGTCCAATGACTTCTAGACAGCCACAGTGTTGAGGTCATGATTTTTGGAAGCTTGCTATGGAATATTCTACTTTGGCAAGGAAAGTAAAGATGTGTTGCCTAGTATGAAGCAGTGAGTCTTGTTTTCTGCTATTGCTTGAGATAACTGAGACTTCAGGATGCCTTCCTGGCTCTGACTTGCTGCCTTGAAAAATTTAAGATGTAAATTCCACATGCTTGTATTTGAGCACAATTTAAAGGTTGTATCCTCTGATCTGTGCTACATCCCATCATACTATTAACTTGGGTCTAGGCCTTTAGACTTTCTCCTAAGAAAGAATGTGCCTGGGTTCCAGGTTATGTGCTTGAAGGAGAGAGAAGGGGAGAGTGATCCTGTCATTGTCAAGAGTCTGGGAAAGAGATGAGGAACAATCTTCCTCTGGAGGCAAGTCCCATCCTCCTGCCTTATTTAGGTTTTTCTTTACAGGGAGCAATGAGCATGGCCCAGGGTCTCTTCTGGCCTGTTGCTACTTGTGAGTACATGTGTTTTGCAGAGGAAAGAGTTGAAGTTCTTTGTTTATCAATTGATCTTTAATCTTTCTTCTAACTCTTCTTTGAATCTTTTCTTTTCCAAGCGTCAACAACAGAGTCTTGCTAGATTGTGGACAACCATAATCAAAGTGTGCCTCTAGAAAGCGTCTCATTGCTAAATTAAGGTAGCATGGCCTGTCCATCTCAATGCTGTGTTCCCATTTGGATAACAAAGCTAATATAATCCTTAGAATAGCTCAACTGCTGCGCTAATTTATCCCCTTTGTCCAAGTCTTTCTCCTAGTCTTGCTTATGTTTCAAACTTTTTTGGGAAAGGCAAGTGCAGGTAAGGCCACAGCAACAAAAGGCTTTGAACTACTTTATACTCAAAAGAAACCTACTTTTTTTTTTTTCTTAACTTGTGCTCCATTGTGTGAAATTCTTCTTCACTGCTTTTTAACTGCTTGTACTTTGCTATAGAAGTTTTAATACTTTTGTTAGCATTACAGGCAAAGTGTTGGCTGGCACAATCCTATACTTAATAGGCCAAATTTATGCCTGATGGATATTTAATTTTATTAAGCAAACTTACCCTAGGAAAATCATTGTCTGTGCTTAATGTCAATAAAACCAAATTTGCCCTGCTGCTCAGCTCATTTCTCATATTAACTTTAAGTAGCTATGCATATGAACATGCTTGTACTTTTCCTTGCTTACAGATGTAAACTACTAATGAAAAACAAATTATGTTGTGGTATAAGAAGGGAGACATTATTTGTGTTTTAACAGTTGCAGTGTTCAAATGCAGTTGTGAAATAGGTCAGTATGTGTATTGTATAAACACATACTGCAAACTGCTCAGCAAAGAGAAAACAGTGCTAGCTGACAGTGTAGATTTTTTAAGTGAAGAACATGGCTTTGTTTCACTGAATTTTTTCCAGGGAGGAGGGAAGAGTGGAAGAAGAGGCTATTTTGTTTATAGTGCTCATTCCTGATGTCGATCTGTGTGTCTGAGTATTCAAAAAACTAGTGGCTTCAGCTAAAGATTTTTGGTAGAGACACTTTGGGACAACTTTGCATTTGATACAGCAACTGACGCTTACGACCTTTTGCTAGTGGAACAATGCATAAATGATTTGGAATAATCTGTGTGAGCAATACTTGTTTAATGTAAATTGTGGGCTATTTTACGAATTGTAAGCTAGCTCCATCAGACAGTAAGGGAAAAAAAAAAGTAATTACTGCAACAACACCCACTAACAAGCTGTGGCTTATACAAATCTTGTTAGCAGTATCATTCTAAGCTATTTTTAAGAATAGAAAATAGGTGGTGTTTCTGCATAAGCCACTATTCCTTCTTTGGCCCCTATCTTTGTTGACTCTTCCTGGCCTCTGGATGTGTGGCATCGTTCTCCACACAAGCAACGTTTTGGATATGGCTGACTTGGTCCTTTGAGAAATTCCTTAACTGGCCCCTGGTTTGCTACGGTGGAAGCCTTCCCTCCTGGAAGGGTCCCGCTCAGCCTGGGACTCGCTGCACAGGTAATAAGAAGCTGGGACCGTGTCAAAGACTCTCATCTGGCACCGTGCTGCACTGGGATTGCTACCATACCCGACTGCTGACATACTCAGCTGGCTGAACTTTGTGCGTCTCTTTTTATTTTTAACTTGGTAGCTTCGGTGTCAGGCTGCTTGACAAGTAACTGCTGTCAAGAGGTTTTTGAAAATTTTTTTTGCCTATTGTAGCTCTAGTACAACATTGGGTTGATGACATTTTTTTCTGAGCCCTTTTGTTTATGAAGTTACAAGTTATATAAAATGTGGGAGCGTCTAGGCAAGGAGGACAAATGCTTCTGAAGCTGTTGGTGTATTTTAATGAGAGACATTGAAAACATATGAAAATGTCTTAAATCAGTTTTGTGACATCTGAAGCTGTCTGTACCTGAATGATCTGCCTTTAAACTAGGCTGTGAAAGTAACTTCTTTATACTTATTCTTACGTTTCTAAGGTTGGAAGGTGCTTCTCCTGGAAGTGCATTTGTGTTCATGTTTCTATGTGCAGTAACAAGTAATGTAAGACCCTGGCTTCCCTCAAAGCTGTCAAAATGATGCATTCCTTGTGAACTCTACTCTGAGTAAATCTGTAGAAAATAACTTTTAACGTGGCTAAGAGGAATTGGTTGTAGTGATTCAGGTCTTTGACCTGAATTCTTGGAGAGATTGTTTTGATTCTTGTACCGTTCTGCTCTCTCAATGGTACGCAAGGCTAAAGATGCACAAAACCAAAACAGTCAGTGAAGGCAAGATATACAGCCCACAGATCAATGTCAATATTTTCTTAACTCTTGTGTTATACTTGCAGCTATGAAAATAAGGCTGCTCTGGATATTTCTGCTGGTCAGCATTGAATGGAAGCTTTTTCAGTGTGTGCTTGTCATTTTTGAATGTTGTGTCCGCTACTCACGCTTCCCTCACTTCAATGTGTGTGTGTATTTATGTACATATATGTATGCATATAAATATATATAATGCCAATAATTTATGCCAATAAATAATGCTATTTTGCTATTTTTATTTATATTGCATATATATGCATATATGCACACATGTATATACACATACATATATAAACACTGGCATCGTTCAACCTGCTCGTGTTGTGCTAAGACACGAGGGGTCTCACCTGAATGGCTTCAGTGCCAGAACTGAGACCGGATCCAACTCCCAGACACTGTCAGGGCCTAGAGGCTGGATCTTCCTTTGAAACACTGTAGTATTTTTTCAGAAGCAGGACGTTCATGTCTGTCTTCTCTATTGCGTGTAATTGCCTCTTACCTATTTTCATCAGCATATCTTTTTGGGTGACAGAAATCTGTAGATGTTATAAACATGACTTAGTTTAAGCATGGTGATACTCTAGCCCTATTTATTGCATCCTTTCTCTGGGTGGAAAGTGTGGTTGCATTGGACTTAACACAGTTTGTTTTTTTTAGTGTAGATGGCTGTTAGAAAGCTTAAAGGGAAGCACACCATTTCGTGTTGTTGTGGAGGTAGTGACTGGGTTTTTTCCAGTCTTCAGCTGATCTCTAGCAAGAAGAATAGCTCAGGAACTGGAGCAAAAGTGATTCCTACCCACTGGCAGTGGTCTTGCTGATTCAACATGACCTGCTTTTAGGATTAGGCTTCCCAGTGGGTGTGCAAGTCTGAACAATGAATTCTAAGCTTCCTGGACCAGATCTGGTTGAAGTAGTTAATTATAACCTGATTCACAGGTGCAGTAATGAGCTGTCATTAACTTGATGATTCAGAAAGGTCAGGCTCTTCGCTGGGAAGGAGTAACAGGCAGATGGTAAGTAAGACATTGCCAAAAGGGGGGGGGGAGCCGAACTGTCATATGCTACTGATGCATTTCAATCAGGCTGGTATTCAGAGCTGTTTCTAGATGAGACTCTTGAATTTTTCCAAGAAACATGGAGTAACAACGTTGCACTGCTTCTGAAATTATGCTAGAGCTTCGAAGGGAGACCCAGCGTCAAGTCCTTTGGCCGTGGTTGGTGGTTGGATCCTGTCTCTGTTTCGACACCAGGGCCATCCAGGTGTGACCCCATGTGTCTTAGCACAAGAGTGGGCTGAGTAATTGGCTCCTGCCTGTGTGGACTTGTTTGAATGTGCTCTACCAAAATCTGCCTTCAGTTTCAGCGAACGTGGAGGCAGTGACAGTTTGAATAAAAAAGCGTATGTGGTGTAATCATTTGGGGTGATATAGAAACCCAGACGCTGCTATATAAAAGTTTGTGCAAATCTGGTCGTATTTGTAGCTCTATTTCTTTAGAAAGAGGGAGAGCTAGAACTGGAGGAGATAGAAGGATGTAGGGGAAGAACGAGAGAAGAGGAGTTCTTTCAGGTGGAGAACCAAGGAAAAATGGCACAGAAACCAAAGTTAAAGTTTTGCCAAACAACAACAACAAATTGGTGGAATTTCAGGTGCCTTTTGGAAGGAATTGTTACAAATACAGAAGCAATGTGGAAAAGTCTTGCAGAGGAGTGAAAGCAACAGGTTTTCAAAGCAAAGCTTAAGGAATTTAGCTACTCCATACTGATAGAGGTCCAGTTATAGTTTAGAAATGAGTAAGTTATTTCTAAATGTTCCTTTTAGAAATGAACAGGAATGTGGAAAGTTCATGAAATATGGTGAGGCCTTTGGAGGGAAGGAGTTAATTAGTTCTGTTGTTTCCCAGCCTAGAACTGAGTATATTCAAGGACGAAGGATATGGTAAAATCTATGAACTATTACAGTTTGTTTAATAGCCTGGCTAAATGGGTTTTGTGTAGTGTAGGTCTGTGAAGTAGCCATCTACTTTGTATTATTCATTCTGTTGTTACTTTGTTCGGATGTTGAGCCGAAACTGTAATCTGGCTGCCTTCAGCAGATGGCTACCTGGCCTTGCCAGGCTTCCCTTCCGCAGTGGCCTATTCCCTTGCACGTGGGCTTTCCCCATTTGTAGGGCTGTGTTTTAGATCAGTTTGGAGGCTACTGTGAGTACATTTCTGCGTGGGTTTAGATCTGCTGTGTATACAGACAGTGCAGCAAGGTCTTTCTTGTGTGTGCTTTCTAGAGAAGGAGTGATAAAGGAGGAATTTGTGTCCATCTATGTTGCCCTAATCTGTCCGTAATGTCAGCCCTCTTCTTGCTCTCCCTTTGCTGGCCTGTATAGCTCTTGGCTGCCTTCAGGAGGAGTGAAAGATGAAGGAACATTTGAGAGCACCGCTGTTGTCTGGTAAATGAGTGGTAATGAGGTTGTACATGACTGACACATTTTTACTTCAAGCATTTTGCTTTATTTCAGTCATATAACTACAGGTCAAGTAGAGCTTGTTGCAGCTAGTGTTACCTTGTCAAAGCTGCTGTTCCATTAGATTTTTTTTTTCTGTAGCATGGATGGCTGCAGACTTCTGGATTGAAACCTAAAGTATGCTCAGAACACTTTGGATGTTGGAGGCTGTGGATGGCTCAGATATAATTATAAGTCCTGCACATTGCAGGATGACAAAAATATGTATGTGTTTTCTGAAATCCATTCACTTTAAATGAATGAGAATGTTGTTCTCGATTTGCAGTGAAAGATGAGACCATTGTGCCTGCTCCTTGCCATGTATTTATAAAATGTGTTATCTCAGTTTTTCAGGCTCTTTTTTAAATTTTGGGAAAAAAAAAGATCTTTTTCATCTTGGGTTGATATCTATGCATTTTAAGAGTTTACGGTATAGTGTTTTTAAATAATTCTTGACACTTGTGCTTCTACTTGTGAAGATTTGGCTGATGGCTGACTGTAATAAAAATAGTAGCATTCAGGATTCATGTATTAAACCGGTTTTACTCCAGAACTGTGATTATCAACTTGCAATATGGAATCTCTTATTTATTCTTCTGAGAAAAGTCAGGGCTCTGAGGAGCCCTCCTGATGGGCATTGCAGTGAATACACAATGCAAAGACATGAATAATGCAGCAAGTCAGATATTAAAGTATTCAGTAGTTATCAGATGAAAATGAGTTGTTGGTGACTAGAACATTCCTCTCCTTTCAGTATGTGGCATTTCCTTGGTCTTCAAGTACATTGAATATTTTGGTTCTTGCCATAAAGCACAATTTTGGTTTTCTCTTGTCATGCTTGTGTTAGCTTAGCCATGGAAGCCGTCAAAGTTCTTTTCTTCCTGGGCTCCCTTTATGAGCATAAAGATCTGAATCAGTAGTGTTTCATGTTGTTTCCACTTTTTTTCTAGAGCAGAAGAGGTGCCTGCAACTCAGCAGCCTGCGAAGCCACAGTCACAGGCCAATGGATCAGGTAATCTTGGTCAAACCTGTATAAGCAATTTGATTCAGGGAGCAGATTTTTTTTCATTCTTTTCTTTCAAAACTCTTCTAGAAGGTAAAACAAATGTTGCCGAAAGCTTGCTAGGTCATTAAGGTGGTTTCGGAAAAAGCTAAGAATAAAAGACCGTTTGAGCAATTTCTCTGTATATGATTCTATGTTAACTTCTTGTAGATGACTGTGCACATCTGAACAAGGAATTTATATTGTTCTATAAGACCTTTAGAACTGAAATGAAAGCTGTTACGTAACTTTAATTCTTGTATGCATAGCTGATTCTTGGCTACTTGGAAAACAACTCTGATATGTAAGAAAGATGCTCAGTCTTGTTCCCAGCCGCAAAAGTTCTTTGGTGTCATTAATCATAGTATTTCCTTTTTCTAAAAGACAAGATAAATTATTTTAGAAGGAATAAACTTAAATGTGTTGCTAATTTTTTTGCACATCTACCTGCCTCCTCTATTTCTCAAGATACTGCTTAAATAGTATAGTGACATTTGAAAGAACTAAGAGAACAGGCAGATTCTCAATCTTTCAGTACAGTGAAGTGTTTTTTCCATACCTCTTAATTTGAGGGTACCAGCTAGCCTTTTAAAACTGAGGATTAGTTTAAATTTAAGAGTTGTTCCTCCTGTACTGCCATAATGTCAGTAGTTTCTGTTATGTGAACTGCCACTTGCTCGTTTTTTTTATGTCTTACTGTGTGCTCAAAATTTCATTCTTTGTACTACCGGAAGTATAATCAATCATATGGAAAATCTTGACTTCCTGTCTTTTGTTTTCAAATGTAAACTTTGGCTTTGCTGTAAGCTGTTACTAAACTCATTTTTTCTCGATATCATTCTCATTCTTTAGTCTGTAGCATTATTTTATTTTCTGAGACTGATTGCTGTTTCTTATCTGCTTAAAAAGGTAGTTTGGGCAGTTGTAGCTGGCAGACCAGTCCTTCATACTCCTGCTTAAACATGTCTTAATTTTATCGAGTTCTAAACTAAGTTGGGTCCTGGAATAGTTGTGACTAGTCTGTTTTTTTGTTGCATTGATTTGTTGATCTGACTTTTCCTGTTCCTACTTACCAAAGAATAGTCTATGTGTTGCTTCTAAGAAGTGATTTTCTGAGTTAGAGATAAAGCAAGAGGTAATTGCTTAGTTTTTGTCTGCACTGCCTGTACTTAAGGGCTTCACCCTGTTGTGTTTTCCATTGACATTTATCTTGAGATTGCTGTAAAGTACTCATACAGAAAGCATGTATTGCTTTGCCATATAAGACTTTCCAGGCAATATAACGAATATATATTCCATATATGGAAGGTAGCATAGACAGCATCATTTCTCTTGCCTGACATTAAAAAAAAAAAAAAAAAAAAAAAAAAAAACACATGCATGCGCACACTTCCTTGCCCACTCTGCAAGCTAATACTTTGCTGCATATGACCAGTTGGCAGACAGTTGCAAAAAATGTCTCTTGCAGAATCTTGCTTAAGTTGCCATCACCTATTCCTTCAGTTTAGTCTGACTGTAAGATTGTATTCTGTTTTCTCTGCAGGAATGTTTTGGTTTACATTTTCTTTCTCTAAACAACCCTTCAACACAGTAAAAGTGTTTAAATTTAGGTCAGCTTATGTTTACAGGAACCTCTTAATCAGCAAATGTTTTTACCATGTTGCTAGAAATTTTCATTTGTTAAAATATGTTTAAGTAATTTCTGTAATAAGATGCTTCCATGTATTGTACTTACAGCAAAGTTTCTCCTGGAAGTAGAAGTCATCTTTATTCTTCTTTTACAAGCTTAACTTGTTTTCCTTCCACAAGAGAAAAATTCCTCTAACTTCTGTTATGAAACAAATTCAATTTTTTTTTCTGATTTTTCTGAATTAGATGTTGAGATTCCTAAGACTTTAAGACTGACAAGTGATCAGAGACACAGAAGTTTGGCAGCTTGATCTCTCAGCTATTGCCCAGAGGCCACCTCAGATACCCAAAGAGATAGAGTTTGAAGTTTGGATTCTACCTGGCAGAGAATCAATGCTGTGTGAATGGGCAGATTTGGATTGGCAGAAAACCTGCGTAATTTCCAGTGAAATAAAATTTTTCCATATATTTAGTGAACTGTCCTGGTAGATACATATATTATTTTTGACAGTATAGACATTAATATTTCCATGAAATTGTAGGAAAACTAAGTTGTGTAGTGGGTTCCCATGAAAAGTGTTGAAGGACAAGAAATTGTTTACAAAGAATACTGCACTAGAAGAAACATCATATGGGAACAGATGCAGGTTTTGTATGAAGATGTCTTCAGATATTGTCTTAATATATGGTTATTTATTTGTTTGTTTGTTTTTATAGATAAGCGCAGTCACACAGTGTGTTCAAGACTCCAGAAGTGGTTTTACGACAAATTTGGGGAGTATGTTGAGGACTTCAGATTTCAGCCAGAGGAAAATACAGTAGAAACGGAAGAACCACTTAGTGCTAGAAGGTAAAACTCTAAAGCTTTTACATAGTTTGAGCAAGTGTTTGCATAAAAAAAGAAAAATGTTTCGTGATCGTTTTTCAGCTGATTTTTGAATGCCTTGACTGAGATGAAATTTGAAATTTGTCTGTTGTACCCCTTGAAAACTGAGGACAAAGTCTTAGACTGGAGAGCTTTTATTTTTTCAATTTTTGTTCTGATGCAAGTAGGCTCTAGCACTTACTAGGCACACATTTTGTAATGGATAAGAATGAAGCTTCATGCACAAAAGTTTAATTTACAACTGTAAACAGTATTTCAGACAGCAAATGTGTACATAGCATTTTAATACAAATCACTACTTATCTATTTAACAAATAGATTTCATCTTTTTTTTCTTTTTGCCCCCCAGGTTGACTGAAAATATGAGAAGATTAAGTAAGTATTTAACAGTATTTTATTTTCTGGAAATAAAAATACTTCTTAGTGACCCTGTTGGGAGGATTGCTGCATGTTATAATAAGAGTTTTGAAATACTTTTGTCTGTTCATAAGCAGGGGTGATTCTGAAATCCTGAATTAGTGTTTGGAAGGCAAAATAACTTACAGGAATGAGGAATGGTAGAAGCTTGCTTTTAATCTTCGATTACATGGGTTATCTCTGTACTAAACAAGTAATGTTAATTAAAATGTGAGAACAGGATAACCCTGCTGAAACTGAGCCTCTGTGAGGTATTTCTGCAGTGGCAAGAGTAACAGTGGTTATGTGTTTGTGCCTGAGCTGCTTCTAGCTCCCTTGTGAGCGTATTAGCTTACACTGTCAAAGGGGGAGGGCTTGGACTATGGGGAGGCTAAATGTGTCCTGCATTTCTTTTTCTCAGACAGCTGATAACCCCTTCTGGAAGGGAGGACGAAAGACAGCAGTTTAAACAAAGTAGTTAAACCCTCTAGCAGCTTTATGCAGCAAAGAATTGCTAGCCTGAAAAAAAAAATGCCTGGCTTGCACCTTAAGTATTTGAATTGTTACAGAGCGGAGGTAAAGGGGAAATAAAGGTCTTTAATGTCTGTCAGTTTTGTTATCTTTAATGTAATACTGATACTCATTCTAGTTTCTTCTGGGAGAATATTTGTGACCTGTTCTCCTTGATAGAAGTGACTTTAGAATGGCTTTAAAAAAGAAGTGCTAAGCTTAAGCTATGAGTCATTCTTAACTTCCCTAGGTGAGCCACAAAAGTTGTTTGAGGATGCCTAACTACCATCCATGGCCCTCTAGCCCCTTTTGTCCAGTGGTTTCCAGGTGTTGACCTTCCCTGCAGGTTCTTCGTAGGCAGTGGAGCAGAGGGAAGGAGGTGCTGGAGGCAGTGCTTGAGTCGGTGACCTCCTCCACTGCCTTGAGCGTTCCCTGCCACTGACTTTATCTGCTGCTTCATTTGTGCTGCTGATGCTCGATGAAATCTAGTCCTAGTTATTTAACTACTTCCCATCAGGAATGTATCAAGGGTAGCTGACTTTCAGTGCAAACACAGTGAGGCCGTGTGCTGCTGGCTGTCTGGAGGAAAGTCTTCCAAAGCTCTGAACTGTATTGTGAACAAGGGTGTTACTTGTTGGCATCTGTGCAAGAGGATTTTTCAGCCTTCTCAGCTGAGAAGGCAAAAATCAGTGTTTTCCGGCAAAGAAGGCAAAGGTCTCCTTGCAGCAGCCTTTTCCTGTTTCTTGTGTTCTCTCAGTTGTTTGCGTAACTGGTAAAAGAGCACGTAGGAATAGGAATGGTGACAAGCCTTGGACAAGGACAAGCCTTGTTAAGAGAGCTGAAAAAGAGAAATCTTGCTGTCACTGGCTTTGTGCATGTTGGAGGGTAACATACCTCCCTGCATAGATTTGTCCCCTTTGCAGTGACAAAGGGCTGCAGAGGCAAACTTCTCCAGGCAATGTGGTCCTATATCTCCTGGCTTATGGTAGGGGTAAGCAGCAGACAAGTGCTAGCAGTGGACAGACTGCTGCAGAAACATAGCCAAGCAACATCTAGCCTGGTTTTAAATCAGTTAATTCAAGTAGTGGCTGATTATCCATTGGTAGCTTGGAGCTCCATCAGGCTAAATTTCCTTGTTCTACAGTAGAATGAATTGACCTATATTGAGTTTTTTAGGTAGTGTAAATTAATAGTACAGAGCTCAGAGCAGACTGCTGGCAGAATCCAGCTTAACCTGATAAAGATAGTGCTATACTTGATTTCCCTCCTACTTGCCCCCGTACACTTGCAGTTTAGAGATAACCTGTGTCTTGAATAATGCTTAATTTTTGGAAAAGTATTGCTTTCATAGTTACTTAGTTACACTGATGTATCTTTTAAAGTTTTTTTTTCCTTGAGTAAGCTTTTTTTGTATTTACATGTACTGAATATTCCTGTTAAATTTCTAATTTGGTTGTTTGTCATTTAAAGTCATTTAACTGTAGTCGATTAATCCTAACAATTGTGGCATTCTTTTTTTTTTTTTTTTTTTTTTTTTTCTTTAGAGAGAGGTGCCAAACCTGTTACTAATTTTGTGAAGAATCTTTCTGCCTTATCAGACTGGTATTCTATCTACACTTCTGCTATTGCCTTTATTGTAAGTTATCCTCCTCTTTGAGGAGTAGTAAGAACTTTTTAAAGCATTTAGTGAAACTCAGATATGGTAATTTCGATAATTATGGATTATATTACAATTCAAGTCAAACCAAATAGTATAATTTCATAAAACACAAAATACTGTGCAGTTGACATTTCATATTTCA
Source organism: Rhea pennata (assembly GCF_028389875.1). Classification (NCBI taxonomy): domain Eukaryota; kingdom Metazoa; phylum Chordata; class Aves; order Rheiformes; family Rheidae; genus Rhea; species Rhea pennata. The sequence continues at coordinate 17,235,514 of NC_084663.1, forward strand.
AAACCATTTAAATTGTGTATTTTGGGTTTATTTCGTAGTATAGTTTTGTAAAGGTTAAGATAATTTATAAGACTCTGGGCATTGTCCCTGTGTTTCTTGCTTCCTGTCTCCCAGACCTGTAATTTGATGGTTACTTCAGTCTCTGCAAAATCTCTTGTTGTCTGGAGTGGAAATCCTGAGAGAGGCTGTATTTGATAAGAAAGTATCTTTTACCTTCAGTGCTCCTTTTCCATTCCTTAGGATCGTGTTCACTGATAAGAGACCAAATGTCTTGATTTGAGTGTCATTTAATGGTCAAAAATGATGTCTTTGAGCTAAATATTGTTGTGGAGTTATGGGAAAAAGTTTCTATACTTCAGGGGAATATAAGTAGTAGTTGGGTTTTGCTTTGTTTTCCTTTTAGTTATTAATTATCTAAATTGTTTTTTCATGGTGTATACTATTTTGACTATTTTGACATGGTGAACTATTTTGATATCAAAGTTATTAATTATTAAACAGTAGTTATAACTGACTTTGTCCACGTGAACTGTCTAGTGGAAGTGACACACATCTGTCCATTAAGTGATCCCACGCCAACCTTACTTAGTGCTGCTTTGCACTGTACAATTCAGGGAATCTGGAGGAAGAGGCTTTCCCATTGCAGTGTCTTTTGTGCTTCTCATGTTGTGTTTGTCTCTTCTTCCAATCCACTTGTTTTCCTCTCGCCTTCAAACAGAACTGTTTTCCAGATAAAAGCTGAAAGAGTAACTTCAGCTGTTGGTTTAAGAAGTTCCAGAATCACGGAGCCTGAGCCCTATTTCATTTGGTGGTTGAGTAAAACGTCGAGTGCCTTGAAGCAGAGTGGCTGTAGGCTCTACATTTTCACAAGTTCAGAAGGAGACAGAATACCTTTTGAAGCACTTTGGGTCTATAAATTGTTAGGCAGAATAAAATCCATTCTCCTGCAGCCTTTTGATCTCCCTCTCAATCTTGTTAAGCTTGGTAAAGAATTGGAGATTTAATTGACCTGAAATAATACAGTGAGAGTTAATCCTGTTGCTGCTCTAAGTGGCTAACTGCTAGAACTCCTTATTCCTGTACTACGCTGTTGCTTTGGTTGACCTAGGTCAAGTTAGGCCATATCATGGTCTCGTAGCAGATTCACAGACTTTAATTTATATTTCTACATCACATCAGCTGCAGTGCTGAGAATATTCAAGCTTTCAAACAGCTAAGAACTATTTAAGTGTCACTTCTTGGAGATTTGGTTCAGTCTTATAATTTTGACTTCACGTTAGGAATGCAGTGCTGTTGTCAGTTGTGGGGTGGCTGACATCAGTGTTCATGGTTGGAGCTGCTTAGTTCTGAACTGCACAGTCAAGGAGCTGTATTTCATATACTGCACCTCAGTTTGTAATCTTTCTCTTTTTTTTTTCTTCATCTACAGATTTACATGAATGCTGTATGGCATGGCTGGGCCATTCCTATGTTCTTATTTTTAGCAATTTTGAGGTTGTCCCTAAATTACCTCATAGCCAGGTATTTACTTAAATACTAGATTATTTTCTTGTAATGCTTTGTTTGCAAGCTGTTCTATGATTTTTGCATTGAATTGTAAATGACTACATTTCTAATGACGTGAGTTAAAATAAAAGGTTTAACAAGGTGAAATTCAAACTCTAATATCCTTTGTTACGTTGCTTGATTTCTATAGTTTCTGACTGCTCTAAGGAGGTAAATTCTGACTGCTCTACCTCATTTCCAGAGACTTGAATCATCATAAATAATGCTTCAGGTTCTCAGACAAATACCTCAACATTTTAAATTTCTAAAATAAAAGCAACTTCCTGCAGTACTTGAACTAGCTTGAGAATGTCACCTTACACATTGAGACTTACCACTTTTTTTCTTAGACTTACCACTTTCTTCCTAGAGAAAATTTTAACCTAGGCCTAAAATTGCAGTTCTTCTCAGGGACTCTTGGCGTATCTGTATCTGAAGTATCTCTCTCATCTGTAAATCCAGTCCCCATTAAATATGATTTTTTTTTAAGAGGTAATTTTTTAATACTGAGAGGATACTTTTAAATGCTACTATAAACTTACAGTGTTTCCCCTTAAATTAAGGAAAAAATTCTAATGTATATTATATTCTGATTTCTTAATTAGTACTTACTGACTGATATTTCATTCTTTGAAAATTTCCAGTAGGAAATTGGCTCCTGAATAGTTGACATCATTTTGTTTACATCAAAAATATAAATCATATATAAATCATAGACATTTACTCTATACATACAGTTCACTTCTGTTATAAAACCCAAAAGCACTGTACCTGATTCTGTGCAGTTTCTCTATAGCTAATGTTATTTTTAAAAAAGTAACTTGAATATTTTTAAGTGGTTTAGTGGTTTGTAGTTTGTGGATTTTTTGTTTTGTTTTTGGTATTTTTTTTTAAGCATAAAACTACATTTTAAGCTCTTACAAATGATCTGTGTTGGGAAGTAGAGGAGGAATAGTTATCTCTCTTTAACTGTTTCCATAATTTCTAGGGGCTGGAGAATTCAGTGGAGCATTGTGCCTGAAGTTTCTGAACCCATGGTAGGTCTTCAATCAGTTTGACCTGTATGCCTGTGTTAGAAATTGCACCTTCAAAACCCTTTTTTGGGTTGTGTGGGTAGTTGTGAAAGGAAAAAGGAGTAAGGTAAATGCAGACTCTATCGCTTTTTCTTTTTTGTTTGTTTGTTTCTCTTGCATTTAAGAAATCTTTACTAACTTCTCTCTTAGGTTTGGGTGTTTCCCCATATCATACTCTGAATTTGAATTGTGTTTCTGGAATAAATCCTTATATGCCAATTTAGAACAAGTCAGATCCTGTGGTATCACCTTCAGAAAGCCTGTTCTGTTTCTTTGTAACAATTGGAAATTACTACTTTTCTTTGTAACATTTGGAAATTACTATTACCCTGCTTTAAGCAAGAAGTTGGAGTAGATGACCTCCTAAGGTCCCTTCCAAACTCAGTTGCCATATTATCCTAGCTTTGATATGCTCTTGCCCCAGCTGTTTTCATATAAGTATTAATATGTGGTAGAATTCTTTGAATTTTAAACCTTCCTGTTGGGCTTTGTGAGATCTTTCCTGGATAATTTTGTTACTCCTAAAAGGCCAGTAATCTGTGTAAAAGTTATTGATGTAAATCTGCTAACAGAAGTGACATTTCTGTGCTAGACCAGAAACCGATCAGTTTAAGGGTGTAGTCATAGATTGAAAACCATTAGTAATGTTACTCCAAAGACTTGTCTGGGTCTTTCAGTCTCATGTTAGTATGCATGTGTATGCAACGGAAGAAAGGCATTAATAACTAAGATAACCAGGAATGAAAGACACAAACAGTAGATTTAAAACAAGGGAAGAGCTTGGTAAGTACAGAGACTGTTTAAAGTGAGAATATTATTGCCAAGAATGTTGAAAGTTTAAGTTGTCAGTAGGAGTTTTATAAAATATCAGTTTTGTCTGAGATGCAGATTAATTGCTTGTCTTTTTCTTGCCCAAGGAACCTCCAAAAGAGGACCTGACAGTGTCAGAAAAGTTTCAGCTTGTTCTAGACGTGGCTCAAAAAGCACAGGTACTATACTTTCAGACTTCTCTTACTGCTTCCTGAGAAACAGGGAGATTAATTTTAAAGTGATCAAAATACTTTGCTGTGCAGCATGTGAAAACAAGTGCCAAACAATACTTTTCATGTATTCTTATCTTTACTTGTAAGTAGTAGAGATCTTGATAAGATACCCGAAAGTTTTAGAATGGCATGATACTTCCTTGAACTGATTGCAGTTCTCCAGTCATGGCTCTAAGTGAGTGTCGGGGGAAAGAGGAGTAAGTTGTGGTCATTTTTCTCTATATAAGTGAGCTTCTGGTTCTGTAGATCAGATCATGACTCTTGCCAATACACTGGGGGCTGGATCCACATCACAATTTTGCTGAACCAGCACAAAGCTGGTTTAAGAAAACCTGTTACTTCGGCATTTAGTGGAATGCTACTGTTTGCTTAGCTGTCTTAATTCAACAGCCACTCTGAAGCAGCCTGTTTTAAATATCCTTTCCCGCCCCTCAAAATCTTTCGTTGCTTGTGTGGGAGAAGGCAAAGGAGGGTTTTCTCCCAACTTACGTGACTTGACGCATCCACTTTTGTCCAGCTACGCTAGCAGTTGGATGACTCAGCCAGCTGCCTAGTTAACTAGACTAACTAATGCAACTAACTGCGATCTTGTGCCATGTCTGACAGTGTGCTGTCACTAAAAGTAGCTTACATTTCTGTTGCCAAATGTGCACTCTCATGTCCTTCCTTCTGGTTTTGGTACCTGTCTGATTCCTTGCTCATGAGGTCAGCGTAAAATTAATCTGGCCAGAAATGAAAGCAAGTTCTTGTTTAAGCGAGGGCATGTGACTGGGAGCAGGGCAGGAGCTTTGCTGTGGCAATGAGCTGCTGTTATCCACTGGCAGAAGTGGAGCGAGCCGTCAACACAGTGTGCCACTGCACGAACTGGCTTGTTGGTAGCCCCAGTGTCAATTTACTGGTTCTTTTTTCCTCAGCAGTAAGTGATCATGCTTCTCGTATCTTTTGAGTTTTATTGGAGAAATGAAATTTATAGGTGTTGGGACAGCAGGGATCATTTAGGGAAGCCTGCTGGATAACCTTGTTAATCTTGAGCAATGACTATCGCATAAACAGTTGTGAGAATTATGTAGGATCTAAGAACTTCAAGGTTATATCATAAAAATCTGATAGTGATGTGTTTCAAAAGAAGATAATAGTCCAACATTTGGACTCTATAATCCTGGTAAAATCCTGGTAAAAACTTCCTGAAATTTCCGTGTTCAAAATATTTGAACAAACTTTTCATTTTGTAACCTACTGGCAGAAGCTCTTGTACACTCTGATAACTTCATATAAAATTTTTGTAATAACAGAAACACTTCTCAGTCCTGACAGTAATATCAGGTAACTTCTTCCTTCACTTCTAATAAACAATTGTAAATTACAGAACAAAATGGTAAGCTAGATGGAAGTCATATGAATATTGCTGTTCCATTCTGTATTTATTCAGTTGTGGAATACATGAGGTAAAATCACTTCTGTATGATAACTCTGTCTTCTATCATGTGGACAAAAAAACCCACCAGAACTTGGATTTAATTCTCTCACTTCTTATGCAGAACCTTTTTGGCAAGATGGCAGACATACTGGAAAAAATAAAAAAGTAAGTTATCTGACCTGAATCATTTTTCCTCATAACAAGACTTGAACAACCTCTGGCAAGCTGTTAATAAAACTTTGTTTTTTGTTTTCAGCTTGTTCATGTGGGTCCAGCCAGAAATAACACAGAAGCTCTACATTACTCTTTGGGCAGCTTTTATTGCATCCTGCTTTTTACCCTACAGGATTATTGGGCTTGCAATGGGTAAACACAATAAATAACTGACAGTCTACATTTAGTGCTTTAAAGTGCATGCTCTTTGGAGAGGGAATTTTGGAGTTTAAGAAAGAAAACTCTGCATTAATAAATAATGCAGTGTTTTAAAGTATCATCGTTGTTCTTGGCATTGTCTGTCACATGCAGTTGAAATCATCTCTGAATATGTATGAATAGAAAAGGACTGGATAATGCATTTGTTCCTTAAGGTGGGGAAGCTTGTGATGAGCCATTAGCCTTCAGACTGTCAGCTGTAAGGCTTCCAGGAAGCCTCATATTTTGAGGATTTTTAGGTCATACTTCCTTGCAAAAGAAATGTGTGGGACAGCATAGAAGACATGAATATGGCAGGGTTGAACAAAACAAAGAGATTATTAACATGAGTACTTTCAGAGAATAGGCTGAATAAAATACAAGGGGTTGCAGGTGTTTGAATTTTTGACTGACAATTAGGAAAAGAGGGTTCTAAGGGATGAGGCTGTGTCCTGTGAAACAAGAGCTCTTTTTTTTCACTGAAGTAATGAGGAGGTCATATGAGTGTTAATTTTAGTGCTGTTGAACTTCAAATTGTTGTGTTAACTTTAAACGTATCTGTAGGTCTGCTTGGTATGGCAGTTGAATTATATGTGTGACGAATTGTTTTATTGCTCTAATTCTTAGAATGAGATCTCAATTGCATTCATTACAGTCTGAGAGAGTACTTGACTTCTTTACTTCCTAACCTAGCAGAGGAAGAAAATATGTAAGAGGGCATATTCAGCTGGAACACAGAGTTTAATGTAACACATGAGAGCCCTCTATTGTCATTTAAATTTATGCAGGGAACTGCAAAGTTGAATCCTCTGGAATATATTTTTATTTTGGAAGTATATTGTGTTTTCAGAATGCTTCTGATAATAAAGGATGTATATTTGAGTTACTAATTTTTCCTCTGCCTAATAAGAATCTACATAAGTAAAGAAATGTGGGGAGGAAGAGCATCTGTGTAGGAGAAGGAAAGGGAGATAATTTCCTGCGTTTTTTGGAAGCAGAATCAAAATATTAAAACCAGGAGAATGGATTAGCACTGTGACTGAAGATACTTACACAATTTGGCTCATTCATGAACTTAATAAAATGTTATCAAAACTATGAGGTTCTTAACATTAATTAAGGCATCCCTACTGAAGTAACCCTTTTTTCAGGTCTGTATGCTGGAATCAAGTTTTTCCTTATTGATTTTATCTTCAAACGATGTCCCAGACTTAGAGCTAAGTATGATACTCCTTATATTATCTGGACAAGTCTCCCGACAGATCCTCAGCTTAAAGAAAGATCTAACGCTACAGTGTCGAGACGGGTAAGGATAATACTTTCTTTTTTCCCCATTCTTCTTTTCTTCCCTCCTTTTTCCCCCCAATATCTGAAAATCAGATCCTTTTTTCTCTTCCCCTTCTCCCCAGTGACTAGAGCACATTAAAGGAAGGTTAATTAAGTCTTAATATTCAGTGTTAAATCTTTTTTTTTCCCTCAAGATCCACACAGTTTTCATATAGATTCTATTTCTTGTAAGGAGGGAATCTTTTTATTTTAAAATACTGGAAAGCATATACAAAAAGTACAAAAATAACTGTGAAAATAATACCGTCTATATTCACATCAATGTCTGTAACATATGTTTTGTGTGATTTTCATATCAAAATTTAGGCTTTTTTTTATTCCCCTGTGTTCTCATATTCTATTTAATAGAGATTCAGCTGCTTATGTAGATTTAAGAGCAGTTACTGAAAAAAAAGGAGGATTTAGTATAATAGGTAGCTTACTAATAGGATAAGCAAGCATTAATAGATGTAGTAAAGTCATTTACAGATTTGAGTATTATGTCTTATGATTATTAGTAATAGATGACCTTTTAGTATAGTGATGATAAATGAATTTTCACTCTGTCAGTACTCCTAAAAGTAAATTTTCCTTTTGTTAAAATGTAGGAGTTAAAGGTTTAAGTGTTCTGCTTTGTACATCTTTGCAAGTTGCTTTGGGGCCTGAAATGGTAACTTAAAAACAAGTCATGCTTTTCCATATCCATGAAATTGTCAGTGTTTACGGTAGTAAAACGTTAGTCTAATCCCATTTTTTGAATTTGTTTAATGCTTCTTGTCACAATATCTGATTGCTTTTCTAGGCTATTTGAATACTGTCAAAACTCTCTGATTAAAATGTGATGTATTTTACCAGTAATTCAGCCTGGGTACCCAGCTGGACAGCAAAAGGACTAAACACACGAACCCTTGGTTAACTGTCAAGAAGAAATAAGGGGTTTCTGAGGGAGATTGAGCAGATGGTGGGAAGTCGGTGAGAACTGTAGCATAAGTTGAGTTTTTTAGAAAGAAGTAGGAAGAAAATCTTTGAAAGCACAGGTTTTGCTCATAGTTTTTAAGGGATAAGAGAAATCAATGAGCTTTTGGACAGGGCCGTAGGGTCTGTTATCTGTAGCCTAAATTTCTGTTGCTGGCGCAAGTTAAAACTTTCTGGCACCTCTAGAGCTTTTAGGACAGCATTTGCGTTCTGTGCAGGTTGTGGCTGCTTCATCATCCAGGATGATTCTTCCTGGACATCTCTGTAATCTGCCTTAGGGGTGGAAGAGCTCTGCATTGCTGAACTTGAATCCATAAACAGGAGAGTAATTGTCCCTTCTGGCTCTTCCTTATGGTTTAAGTTTTGACAAGTAGACCAGGTTTTTGAGACTACTGTGCCTGACTTGTCAGGATTGGCTTTTCTCCCTGAAAAGGATGTACAGGATTGCAGTATCTGCTTCAAAAAGTCTTTGAAAGCATCAGCTTGGTCTCACTAATTTCAGACAAACTTTCTTACTCACTGAGCGATTTTTGGGATCCTAGTAGTATAAAAAACATCTCAATTTGAGTTTTACATTTTTTTTTCTTACAAAAGAGTCTCAAAACGTGTAATGTCAGCATATATAGCATATATACACTGGCTTTCACTTCCTTTCTTTAAACAGTATGCAAGATACTGTAAACTTGGACCCCATACAATATTTATTGCTTATACCACTGTGGCCCCACGTTCCCACTGAGTAGTCCTGACATCAATATCTGATGGGTAAAGGTCGTATGTCAAAAGCTTAAGATCAGTAGATTAAACAAAACTAGCAAGGAATACTGTTTGCCAGTCTCCAAATCACTGATGACTGTTTTAGACATGACTCTTCTAGCTTTATAGACCAATGACTTCCAGTTAAACTTCAAGGCTTATCAAAGTGAGATGTGATGCTTTTCTTTTTGTAGTCAACCATAGGTCTGTCACTAGCCTGTGTGGTAATATCTAAATTAGCTGCTCATTTAAAAGGTATAGGAAATCCTTACCTATTTTAGGAAGGAGTAAAAGGGCAGAATTCCATCTCCAGCTGCAGGAACAGGTTACGGTGCCGAAGCTTAACTGTCTTTTTTGTCTCTTTGTATTATGGGTAGAAAGGAAACAGAGCAGCCAAAAACAGGAATAATCTTTGTTCCAGAGCAAAAAGCATTAAATCTCTCTAGTCCGGCCTTCGATATGTCCTGGGCTATGGAACTTCACCTGGTTACAGGCACATGGAGCCAAATAACTTACTTGCCCAAGAAAATCTTCCAAAAAACTTGGCTGATCTCTACTTGCAGACAAAAAGTTGGAGAAGCTGCCTTGGTTCCAGGGGCTTAATCATTGCTAAGGGCAAAGCGAAAGGGCAGTAACTGAGGCAGTAGCACAGTCATCATCAAACACTTGCTGTCAACATCAACTTTCTTATTCTCTCTTTTTTCTTTTTCTTTCTCCCCCCCCCCCCCCCCCCAGGCATCGTTGTACTACAGTACCCCTAAAAGCTGGATGGTAAATACCCTTTGTTTTGCCTGGTTTGTTAGTCTGATTTATAGCCAGTGATGGCAGTGCATATTTTTCATTCGCTTTGGATTTCTTTTGTTAGAGCTAAATTCTGTGAAGTGTTCAGTGCTGCCAACTTACACTGAAAAAGAAAGGAAAAAAAAAAAAGCGCAGCTGAGGCTGGTTAGTCTGCAACAGGGCTGGGCCTTTGCAGAAGAAGGGCTCGGTCCTGAGCTTGCATGTTGTCAGCGTGCCAGTTGTTTAACTGGGGGATGCATGTGTACAGCCTGAATAAGATTGTCGCTGCTAATATTTCCATGACAAAAGCCAGCATTCAGAATTGTGTGGTGCCACTGTGAAGATTAAAAATGGAAATGCAGCAAGCCTCCTGGAGGAAGCTGCCTGCTGCCCTCCCAAGGCCACGGCTCGTCTGCTAGGGCAGTCTCTGGTGGCTCAGGAGCTGCGTTGGAAAGTAGATTTTACGTCGGTACTTCAGGTCTGAGAACTCCATGGTACTTTTTGAAAGGATGTTGACAACCATTCCAGCTTTTATTTCACATGCCAACACTCTTAAAATTCAGCTCAACTTCAAAGCAAAGCAAAGATCAATGACTCTAACATAACCTGAATAAATTGGTGTGCTCTAACCACTGATAACTCCTTTTTTTAATTGCATTCATTGTGTGTAGTCTCTTGGTATGTGAGTAAGATCTTGCAGCTTCACTCAGTTCATGTTTTATTCTGTGTATTATACTGTTAAATAGATTTCACTTTTTTCTTTTGTCACTGTCACATTTGTGTTGTTTGTTTCTTTTCCTGCTAGCTGTCAGGGCATGAAAAGGTATGGATCGTAGCGTGGAAAACTTCCTTTCAGTTTCAGCATTTGTATTCATAATGAGTTTACGCAATTTTGTGTGACTTTTTTTCTTTGTTTGCCCTTTTCTTCTTTCTTTTCTTTCTAAACTTATTTTTGTGCACCCCGGGCTTGGTCTGTCTCTTGAAGACAAGCTGAAGCACTGATGTTATATTAACTGTTGTTAGTTCCGCTAGTATATTTGTGAGTTGTGTGCAGTGACTTAGCTATATCTAATCAGATATATTCTTTACTATTGTAAAATGATATTTTAATATAGATGCTTCTAATACCACATGCTTGTACCCCATAAAGGTCACCAAAGGGTAGTGCTTTGAAAATTTTTCTTCAGATGGCGTATTAGAGCATTACGGTATAATGCGATAGTATAGTGCAATAGTACACAGTTAATGAAAATTGCAGTCTTATCCTTTTTTTTTCTTTTTTTTGTAGAAAGAAAAGTTAGCTAAGTTATTTTTAAGAATGCAATCTAAATGTTACTGTTCAAATTTTGGAATCATATTTATTTTTCTACAGCTTCAAACAGCAGTGTCAAGAAGTTATGTAGGCTCAAGCGCTCCAGCTGGAATAAACAAGGATGAAGACAGTAGTCGTTTTCATACTACCAAGAGAGGCAATTTCCATGAAGTTTTTAACCTGTCAGAAAATGAGCGCCCTTTAGCAGGTATTATACAATTGGGAGGCTACATTAGTAGAATATTTTTTCTGAAAAGCTAGTGTACTTTAAAGATGAATTCCCTTTTTGTATGAAGTACAGAAATAAGCTTTTGGAGAAAAATACTTGTATTAAATTAGGATGGAGGTGTCTTTCATTCCACATCCATACAGTTCTTTGGAAGAAGGCGCAGCCTGGCATGCCTTTTGCGTTAGTACAACTGTGATAGTTATGTGATAGTTAAAGGAAATTATTGTATTTTTTAACTAGTGTTAAAATAGATGCTGTAGTGTCTAGTACTTTCTTTAGGTTTGCTTTGTAGATGCTTCTAGTTGTAGGTATCTAAAGTTTCATTTTCAGTGCTTTCTGCTGTTTCATAATATAAATGCTGAAGGTAATATCTGTTTCTTGCCTATTTTTTTTTTCTTTTTTTTAAAGTAAAATTTCTTGTAATGACTTTTTTTAGTGTGCGAAAATGGCTGGCGCTGTTGCTTGATTAACAGAGATAGAAAGATGCCTACAGACTACATTAGGAATGGGATTCTTTATGTCACAGAAAAGTGAGTCATTACATTCAACACTTTCCTTAGGTTGGAAAAGCAACATACTTATTAAAAAAAGTAAATCTAGAAGTAATCCTTTAATTCTGATTAAAACTGAAAGAATTAAGTGTCTATTGAGAGCCTTGTGCTTAATGGTTATTTAGCAAATACTCCTAGTTTCTTTATTTCCCTTGAAACAACATGCAACAAAAAGAAAATAGAAATTTAAGCCTTAGTTTCAAAACCTGTATGTGATTTTTATTTTTTTAATCTTTGCTCTTTATTTCCTGTTATGCTGAATAAGTATTGTCAGTACTGTTTGGGCTCTTGCACAGAAATTCCTTTGAAGCATAATGAATGAAAGTAAAGCTAATCTGTATGCAATGTCATCTAGTGATGGAGAGCACTTCCCATCATTTAGAAATCTGAGCTTTTGTCCTCATCACAATAACATGAAACTAATGCAGTGTTTTCCATTAATCTACTTTAAGGAGAGTAAAAGATTTATAAGACTTCTGGGACTTGTTATTTCAACAGTTGCTTCCTGTATCTTTAAAATGTTTTTCAGGTTTGAAGGCATAAAGATTCAATGCAGTAATATAAAAATAAGATTTTTGTGTATGTACTGTATGTTACTAGACTTTTAAATTAGACTTAAATTAGTTGATAGAATTTATGAATGTTTGTTCTAATTTAGAAGCTGCAGTTGAATTGCACATCATGTACTTTTTCTTTTTTTGAAACAATCTTAACCTGTGCATTAAGCATATTAAGAGCTTTGTTTTAGAATACTGTGTCAAAATGAGCATTTTCTTTCTTTATCTTCAGTTACTTATGCTTTGAAAGCTCCAAATCTGGCTCATCTAAAAGAAATAAAGTTATAAAGCTAACGGATATAACAGATATTCAGAAGGTAGGTCTGTTTTTTGTTGCAAATAGAGGAAAAAGTTGTTTTTGTTCAGCAAGTCAAATTTTGCTTTTGTGTTTATGCTATTTGAAAAGAAGCATGATATTGGTAATTTTTATAACCAAACGTAATTTTTTTGGTCAAGAAAGTTTTGGAGAACGGCTTACATTTGGACTCACCACATGCAAACTCAAATGAGCATGAAAGCAAAATAAGATTCACTGAACTCTTACACTCCTGAATTGTTTTAAAGTTGTATTGCATCTTGACTCCTGTGTTGACTAGAGCACTGTATTCTCTAAGAAAGTTCACTGTTAAGCAGACATTGTGTAATTTTAACTTCTAATCAGTTGTCAGTATCAATAAGTGCTTCATCTTAAAAGTAGATGTCTTAGAGAAGGAGGATTATTGTCAAAGGAGAAGGGTAGAGCACTTAAATAGCCGTACTGAATTGGACAGAACTTTTGTCTAATTCGGCTCCCATAACTAACAGAGGCAGCAGTGAATATTTAGAAGCATGGCAAGTACAAAGCAATTCTTCCTCTGGCCGAGTTTTATCAGCCCACAGTCATCAATGGCTTTATTCTGGGCGTTACATTGTGCTGCATAATGTTTAATACCATTTTTGTAACTCTCTCTGAACTTGTCTTATTCTTAAACACAAAACTTCCTGCTTTCCGGCACATCCTGTAGCAATGAGTGCTGCAAATCAAATTGTGTTGTGCAGAAGGAATACCTCAGTCCAGTTTCTGCTGTTTAGGTGTCTCTAGACTTATGAATGAATTCCTTGTGTCAGCTGTCTGTAAAGGAGATATTTTCTGCTAAATTTAAATATCCTCATTGGAGTTCATAATTCAGTATTGATACATTTTAAAAATTATACTTGAGGTAATGTTGGCTTGCTGTTTAGCGGGTCTTTACTGGTAAAGACCTCCTGTATCTGTGTAGTTTCCCAGTGCAGGTGAAGCAGATCACACAGCCAAGCCAAGCACAAAAACGTGCTATCCTTGGGTTTTATTTGTGGATAGGGAAGAAGAGGCCAGACTCAGAGTTTTCCCTTTACCTGTAGGATATTTCCCAGTTCAGACAACTGTATTCCTTCTTAATCTTACTGCCTTTCTTAAAACGGCCAAACTACATATACAGCCTGTTTATTTAATTTTTTGGGGGAAAAAAGCTCTTCTGGTCTATTTCCTACCCCTTTAATCAATGGGTGACTGTTACCACTAGGAAGACCTTTAGACTGTGCACGTGCACGCACACACACACTCACTCACTTGTATACGTACTAGTACACTAAATCAGTGGCCAGTCGTTATCCATACCATCAAGCTGCTGGTGTAGTCTGTGGCAGTCTTGGCTGGGGCCGGCTACCACTCTTAGCAGCAGCCCCTTAGCACAGCCTCAGTTTGAGGCCAAGAGCCATTCCAGTAGGCAGTCTGCTGTGTGTGGGAGGAGGAAAACGGGTAAGATTTTTGCTGTATGTACGTGAGCAATGCTGGGTCCATTGACTTGAGGGTCAGAGGACAGTGTTTTGCTTGTTGTTGTTTCTCATACAGGCACATTAGTTGAGGGTAGGAGGATCTACCCATGATGAATTGCACAACCTTCTCAGCACCTCTTGCAATAGTTCAGTACCTAAGATATCTTTGGTCTCTGTTTTTTTTTTCTTGGTTTTTTTTTGTTCTTTTTAGTATAAAGTACTCTCTGTTCTTCCGGGATCAGGAATGGGAATTGCTGTTTCAACACCATCTACACAAAAAGTAAGTAGCCAGTTGTATCTGTATTGATGGGCTTGACTTTCAGCCGTTTTTGTTTTCATGCTCTGGTTAGCATCAACATAAATGCCTTTTATTTTTCCCTTACATCAGCGTTTGGTTTTTTAAAATTCTATTCTGTAGAATTCAGTACATTTGGTTTCAGAATTTGAAAGAATTAAATATTTGGCTTGTTCAACTGCATCTGGACTATTTTACTGTAACACTTCAGAGAGCTTTGCCTCGTCCTTTCTCCCTCCATCGACTGTTCTCCTACATCCTTTTTGAAGAGCTTGGAGGGTGGTTTGCAGTGCAGTTTGAAAATAAAAGTTAATGACCTGGCAGTACTCCTGGGTGAGGAGTGCTTTCCTATGTGGGTGAGGAACAGTCTCCTACGTAAGTGATAGGCTTTGGGAGAAAAGGGCCTGACCCTGTGATCCAGAGTTTTCCTGTTTCAGTCATACTGTGCTAAAGATTTAAGCTTCTCTAAGCCCTGAGTACCTTCTGAGCAAACAAGCTCTCTTAGTGTGACTGAACCTTATCTTAATCACTTATAAAACAACTTTCCTTCAGTTTATATGACAGTTGTACTAGGCTTTCTGCTCTGTTTGATACTGGAAGGTACTTCTTAATTAAGAGATTAAAAATTTAATATGCCTGAATAAATATTATATATGAGTTGAAACTAATAGCCACTGACATCAAATTTTTAAATTCTTAAAAGAGAGAGGTCAATTAGGAAGACTGTGTTGAGCAGATGAAGAGTAGAGTTGAAATGCTAGGTGTTGCAGATTTTATGCAGATGTATTTTATACCTTGTTTTTAGAAGTGGAAATACTAGAACCTCTGACATACATGCACCCAAAGATTTAGTAGAGAAAAGTATTCGTCTGTTTTTATTAATGCACCTGGAACACAGCTCATCTCCTGTTCCTGTTGATCTGACCAACAACCGTACCTAAAGAAAGACTTCTGTCTTCTGGACTGATATGACTTTTTTTTTTTTTTTTTTTTTTTTCTTTTTTTTCCTCTCTTCCCTGTCATTTAGCCTCTGGTGTTTGGTGCGATGGTACACAGAGATGAAGCTTTTGAGACAATTTTCAACCAATATGTGAAAATAACCTCTGCGTCATCGAACAGTGAGAGCTAGTATCTTACCTTAGAAGATCTAAAGAAATTTTCTTAATTTACAATTTGGCAGTGGGAAAAAATGAACATCCTCATCTATTTTGCAATAATTTTTCTTGTCTTGTGGTTTTTATTCTATCTGTTACATAAATCAAGTGTATTTTTTATATGCCTTCATGTTTGTTTTTAAAATTTTTTGTATAAAAAAAAAGAAAAGAAAAAAAAGAAACAGAACAGTGAAAGTGCTATCATCACTATTAGCCTTGCACATTAAGCACTTTTAATGTTTATTTCCTGACATTAAAAGCTGGGAAGATACTCGGAGAACTGACTAAATAATGGACTGAAACAGATTAATCCCTTTAACTACACTGATATCACTAGGGATACATTTGTCCCATTAGCTCAGTTTCTTCCTGAGAACCGGGAACGATGACTGCAGTAGCCTGCAGTCTGTCTTCAGCTCTGAGCTCTTAGTTGAGTTCTTTATTAAGACTGATAGCAACACCAAGGATGTAGTATCTTAATGTTTCCATGTTGATATGTGCACTTAAAGTAACTCCTCTTCTTGCTAATTCTTGCTTTGCAGAAGGATGTTTTAACATTTGGTTCAGTTTTTTCCTGCATACAGAAGTTTAAATTGCTTGTACAGTGAATTGGAGGAAAATGTTTGTAACTATATCTTCCTTTCCTGATTAACCAAAGTAAGAGGAAGAAAGGCAGGCAGATACTTTTTATAAAAGAGGGCACCAAAATGTTGTTCCTAAAATGTTAGGCATCGTATATTTGTATTTCTGTAGATATTTGTCATGGAAGGGCTCAACTATTGTACGTGTATGTACAAGGCATTTGTATGCTAATGCGTAAAAAACTTGAAGGCTTTTTGTGTTGGGGGAGGTAGAAATAACTATATTCAAACTAAACTTTGGGACATGGCTCTTTTTTAATTTGGCTTTTTTCTTGAATTACCTTGCGATAAAATAATACTATAATGCAGCAAGTGAAAGCACTATTTCATTTTCAAAGCATTTGAGGGGCACTGGTATGTTGCTGTGCTTCTCCTTGCAAAACTAAATATTAGCAACAATTGAACCTAACTGCCAGATACAATAGGAAGGCCGTTCTCCTTCTCTAAACTCTCTCAGGCCTTTCTAGCAGTAAAGCACATACTGACCTTTGTCTTTAATATTAGAAAGCTTTTATACTCCATATAATAGCACCCATCTGAGAGGTTTAGAATTTTATTTGCATTTTTCTTAAAAACACAGTAGGAGTTATGGTCAGCCTTCCAGTAGATCTTTTTCCTTGCTATGTCTTTTGAGTTCAGTAGTATGAATGTCCACAGACTTTATAAGAATAGCCTCAAAAAACAACGGAGATGCAAACTCTTATCTGAAAATGTGATCTAGTTTCATGGATTTCTTTTCTTTCTTTTAAACAAAGGATTTTCTTCCTGTTTAGGGAAAGGGGGAAAATGAAGTAGGGAGAGAGGAGTCACACAGCAAAGGGTCGTTAACTCTTAGCACAATTTTTAAGGTCTCTCCTTAAATGCATCAGTCATGAAGAAGGTCAAACTGTAGAAAGCTATTCCAGTTTGGCAGTGAGGAGAATAAACCTGATATGAAGAAATAATGTCAGATACTGTGACTTGTTTGAGTATTCTGAAGTGAAACATTGATTGTGGTGAAACTTGGTGCCCTAAGTGGAATTGTGAGTAAGTATGGGGGAGAATAGAATAGAATGTTAAATTTTTGAGTTCTCCATTTAGAGTAGCACTTGAACATGTTTTTACAAGACCTGAAAAAAAGAGGTGGATTTCTAACACCACCTTTGGTACAGTGTACCTCAGGGCCTGAAAACTTAGAATGTAAGTGAAGCTGGTAGGAGATCCCTTTTACCACTATGTAGTACAGAGGTAGTTCAACAATTTATGGTTTCTTCACTTTGCATGTGCAGGTTTTGTGTTTAAGTAAAATTCTGGGGTTAAAATTTTTCATCAAACCTACTTCAAAAGCAATTAATTTTTTTTTTTTTTGCAATTGCTGTGTATTACCATTAGATTTTTTCCTTCCTAGAAGCTTCCTTGAGTAGTAAGTGCAGCTACCAAATAAGCATTAAAATCGCTTAATGTTACTATAAAACTTAATCAGATTCATGGTTCATTC
This sequence comes from Rhea pennata, assembly GCF_028389875.1. Lineage (NCBI taxonomy): Eukaryota > Metazoa > Chordata > Aves > Rheiformes > Rheidae > Rhea > Rhea pennata. Next base: position 17,252,850 of record NC_084663.1, read on the forward strand.
AGTTTGTCTTAAGAAAAAAAAATGGATGTGTTTGCAGTTGCTGTTTTTTGAAGAAACAGAAAACTATATTTTTTACAGAGAGCATGCTCTTTTTCTTATTTTTATATCATTTTCAAGTGTAATTTATACCCTCACTCTGACCATAACAGTGGTTTAGCAGGAAATCAGTTGACTTGCACTTCTTGCCTCCACTCCCTCCCACCCTTCATTGGTTGACTCTAATATACAGGGTTGTCCTAGATTCTGGTTCCTGAAAGAACTAAAGGTGCTGTGCTGATGGTGCCAGGACAATTAACCATATCTAGGCTTCAGAGGAGGAGAAAAGATTTTTTTTTTTTTTTTTTTTTTTTTTTTGCAGATAGAAATGCCTCATGCATACAATCCACTCTTAATTTTTTTTTTCTGGACAAATTAGTTGGAATCTTATGAAATCTAATGTGTTGACATTTAATCTGCACTTCAACAGTATGAACTTAAAAATTAGTAACTCTTACAGCAGTGAGCGTGCTGCAAACTGCAATGCAACATTGTTCCATTCTAGTACATAGAAAACAAACTGGATTTTTTTTAATACAGAGTTGTAATATAACTGACAAACATCTGTGTACATATTTTGCAAAATTCACTTTACATTAGGTTGTCTGAATTACTGCAAAATAACTGCTGTTGTGTTACATAATTTAAAGACACTAGAAAATAACTTCAGTGTGTTTACTTATGAGTACTCTTGTGTTTTTCGTCTTCTACATCCTTGCCTATTTGGAGGGTGGTAGGGGGAAAGACAGTGAGTAAATATATGCTTGACTTGTGTAATTACACTGAAGTTAACCTTAAATTCAATTCTTCCTGTGTAGTTTTGCAGTATAGCCTGCTTCACTTCACTTACAGTTTGGGTAGTACCACTTAATGTAAAGTGTTACTTTTTAATAGCAAAAAGTGATATTCTTGTCATTCTGTTTGTCTGTTTGCTGTTTATATTTGCAATTCTGTTGATGTATGTGGTTCATTGCTGGATCATTCACGCTTAATTGGATTTAACTTCTTCAGTAGAAGTGTATTGGTTAGTTTGAGTCCCTTTTAAAGAAAAAAAGGGAGATGAAAGCTGACCCCTCTAATTATTTATTGGTGACTGTTTAAATTCAAAAGGCAGAAAAAGCTGAAATATGAAATCATGCCTTTCTGTACACTGTAGCTTTTGTGAGGCAAGATTGAATAAAAAAAGCTATTTATAAGTAGCAACGTCACACAGAAAGCCAGCAGTAAAACCCTACTATTGTCCCTGTAGACAAAGAGGAAGGATTTACCCGACAATGAAGAGATGAAAGGATGTACTTTTTTTGGCTACTTAAACTTATATTATAAACACCTGTAGTTTTTACTGAAATCTGTACGTTTTGGCAGATGTTTAATTTCTACTACTAATCATTGAAATATAATGGATGTTAAAATTTTTATGTCTGAAGTTTGAGTCTATATTTTGAAGTTGTAAATAGTTCATTATCAGTGTAACTTTTCTTTGACAAAAGACTTATACTGTATGAAGAATTGAAATAATGAAATTATTTGCCCTGTACATTTTTAAGAAAAATCTTGTTTGTTTAAAAAGTCTTGTATAAATTATAATTTTTATTTAAATAAACATAAAAATGCTTTGTGCTAACATTTCTTACAAACTTTAATAACTTGTATAGCAAAACACACCTCCTTGCTTGGAACAAGGTGAGTTACTACCTTTTGTCATATTCGTAGCTGCATCAAGACCATCAGCGTGGGGGAGTCTGGGTTTTGTTGTTTGTTACTTTTGAAGCAAAAGGGACCTGCCTTAATTTTATGTTTTCAGTAACCCTGTTAATTTGTTAGAGAGCGCGGATATATTTTTGGCTTCTGTGTTGCTTAGATATTTGTCTGTAAGTACATCTGTCCATTTGTAATCGTATAATTAGCCTACGGGATGAAAAAGCAGCTAGTGAAATCCAAGCTGCCACTGAAGATGGGTGCGGGTGACACGTGCCTGAGTGTAATAGAAATACAAGCTCATGTCTGCCAAAGCTCCTCCACGAAGCAACGCAATAGCTGCAGACTGTGCTACAGGCAGGCACTGGAGGTAAGGTTTAGACCTTTTCCACCGCACAGATGTGTGGGAGATGGGTTTACAGCAAGAATTTCACATCCAACCACGGCTGCTCTTTATCCTGCAGAATTTGTGGTCGCTTCTGTTTGTCAGTCCCAGGAATACGTGCCTAACTGCTGAACCTTTGGTTGTGCTTCTGCGTAACCCACAACGCTGTTGTGAGTAAGTGCCAGGGCTTCCTTGTCTGTGTTGTATGCCACACAAGCTCACCAGCCAGCACCAACTTTCACTAGATACACAAGTCTTTATTTCCAATTGGGAATATAATGCCAGGAGTGGGTCACCTACTGCAGATGTGTGTTTGCTTCAACAGTCCTCCTTTCTGCATTTTTTGCTCAGTCCGTGACAGATAGCCCAGTCATGAGTGCATTTGTTTCCGTGTTCAGTTTTCTCATGATGGCAGTATAAGCATCTGGCAATATAACGGTGCTTTCAGAATAGTATTTTAAATGCTTGTGTTTTGACAATGCCTGGTTTCCCTCTTGCGCTTTTTAAATGCATTTTTCATAAATACTTGTGCAAAATGAACTGCATCTGCAGCAGTGATTACAAGGATACCTCCCCTGCCTGAAACCTTATCGAAAGAGAATTTGAAGCCCAAATTTTGGCTGTCAACTCTATGGGACTTTAGGGAAGGAGACAGTCTTCCTGAGAATTGCACTTAATTTCTGAAGCTCCTTTTAGCTGCCCATGAAAATAGTAGAATCTAACTGAATGAACTACTCACCCACTGTCCATATAACTCAAACTGGTAAGAAAGGAAAACAGGCATGCCAGCTGTGGTCTGCAGAGTCACAAACATAAGCTACCTTACAGCAGATGAGCAAATAAAGTATGGTATTGTACAGTATGATTAACAGGTTCGTAAAGGACAGTTTTTTGCTATTACTTTTAAGTAATCTTTATGTCTAGCAGTTCTACAGAGTCTCTGAATTCACTGATTTCTCTTTAGACAGTTCTAGGTTAAGCTGAATGTTTTGCCTGCAAGGCATCACCTCCTTTCGGAGCTCCAAATTTTTCTCCTAGATCGTGAGTAAGGTCTGCTAACAGTGTGAGGGACTCCTCTGTGCTACAGAAGCGGGGGCTTTTTTAAGGGAACAGTCCGTCAGTGCAGCAGTATCCTTGCTGGGTTGGCAATACTGCTGTAATGTAGATGCCTTAGTAGAGCACCTCAAGGATGCAGTTGTCCTGAACAGTTGTCTTTTCAGTGTTTAACCTGAACTGATGCTGTATTTGACCAGTTTAGCTTTGACTAGAAGACAGAGAAGGAAGACGAGGGAAAGGTGATTGTTTCTGTGTTTAAATACCTGATTCTGTTGTGTCTGGTGAGCTTCACAACCTATTTGAGATGTGAAATAGGTAAAATCTCTGGTTTTGCATCCTATTCTAAAGCTCCATCTTTACCACTTAAAATGGAAACATTATATATGAAGAATGGTTTCAGTCTTTCACTATGCTTTTGTTTTGTTTATTCTCTAACAGTTGTCCTCGCACCTTTTGCTTCGCCCTCTCCTTGACTATGTATATTTATCTTTATGCACCCTTTCTCCTCCTCATGTACGTATGCAGACCTTCCCTCCAAAGCCACTTGGCCACTTTAACCTCTTGCATCTTTTTTTTTTTTTTTTTTTTTTTTTTTTTTTTTTTTTTTTTTTTTTTGAGCCCCTGCTCTTTATTTTGTGTCTCAATGATCTCATGTAGAGGGATAAAATCCAACTAGCACTTGCATACCTAGACCGGAAATTTATCTTGATCCCCACTCTTCTCATTTAATAATTTAGTAACTCTTTTGTTCCTAAATAATTCATATTCCTCTGTTTACGCTGTCTGTGAGAGCTCAAGTTTTGAGTTGAGAGATTGCCTCCATTTCCTCTTTGCTGTGTACTTTTACATCAGCACTGTCTGATTTTCTTCCTCTGACTGGAGGAGAAAAAAATATATATATACACACATACATACATACACATTTCATCAACGTGGCACCTGTTGACTAAAGCTAACTCCATCTTTTACAGCTTTCATTTTGTGTAAATTGGAGCTATTAAATTTACTGATTCTGCTCGTCTGGGTTGCTCCATGACTTCCATTTTCCCAAGCTGATATTTCATGTCTTTGTTCCTAATGATCTCCATGACTGCAAAGAGAGGGTGTTTCTTGAAACTGAATGCTTTTTGGAGTGGACAAATTTTCCTGACATAGCCATTTTCCTAACTGGTGCAAGCCAAAGTTGAGCAAAATACATCTGTAAAGGAATAAACTTGGAACTGGCCCCATGCTACAAAATGGTATTTGGGAAGCATTGTTTGAAGCTAAGCTAATATTTGCTCAGTCATCTTCATGCCATTCTTTTGCTGTTTGTGATTGCAGGGTGTGAGGTTTTAATCTCCTCCAGCTAAGTCAACAAGAACTTCTGAAATCCTCTCCCTAGCTTTTAGGTCAGATGAGTGTTTAGAAAGGGCGGCTCTCAGCATAAAGTCTGTAAACCAAACAATTATATATACATTCAAAGTTACTTTTACTTTTTGAAAAATCATCCAACCAGCAATGTCATTAGCCAATGACAGATGTTAGCCAGTCACACAACATGAATAAGGGATGAGAGTCAAATGAGCTCTTTGTAAAACTATCAATCTCTAAAAACATCGTTCAAGCCTATAAATATTTGCAGAAATTGGAATCAGCCTGCGAAGTATTTGGAAGCAAGAGAAGGCCTTTGCAGAAAAGGTCAAGGAAAAATGAATAAAACTCTTAGATGCTATTTGGGAAAAACTGTGGAATGGAGGGGGGAGGGGAGGGAAGAGGAGGGGTGCTGAAGTGTGAATGGAGCAAAATAACATTCTGTATTTCTTTGTGTATAGGCTTTATAATGGCAATGTTTGCCTTTCTTTACTCTCTGGTTTACCCTTGACTGCAAAGCTTATGGCTGTGGTTGTGCTCAAATCTATCTGCAAGATGGGCCACTCTGGGCACTTCCTTAGGAGAGCATAGCAGAGGGGAGATAAACCTGGACTTAGCCTGACTAGTGCAGGACTGAAATGATGGTCTGACAAGCAGGATCCTGGGGACAGGCAGTCTTTGAGTCCAAAGCTGGAATTGTGATAGCTGTGTGTCACCTGCAGTATCAGGGTTCAGAAGGACTTGGGGGAAAGGAGGGAGATGCTGTCTTTACCGGCATGTAAGTATGTTGAGATTCTGCTTTTAAATATACATCCTAAAAATAATGTAAGAAATATCTGCATGAGGGATAGCAGTTCTTAAATGTGACCACCGTGGTCTTCACGTGAGTTCACTGTGTGGAAAATATCAGTTACACTTCGTGGCTTCTGGGAAGAAAAAGAAAAAAAAAAAAATAAAAAACAGACCTAAGCAGACAATTTGGACTTACTACTCTACTAACTCTTGCTTAAAAGTTATTCCTGCTATTTTGAGTAGTTTTGTTGTTTTATATTTCTGACAACATGGGCTGCTTAGTGAAGATTTACTGCACACCCTATGTCTTTCTCTGTACTTGGAGACGACAGAAGCCTTTTAATGCTTGTTTCACAAAGGGGCCAGGCTCCAGGTCCAACTGTATAAACACCACCTTGGAAAGGCAGCTCTCTGGCCGGTGCTCAAGCAAATGTTTTACGCGGACTGTGCTTTCAAGGCAAGCTAACAGCTCCCTGCCTCCTGCCACCTTCCTTGTGCCAGCACAAGGGCTCATTGGGCCCTTCTGCGAACTGGTCCGACCTGGAAGCAATGGGGAAAAGAGGAGCGGACAACTCTGCCCTTTCCAGAGTAGTGAGCGCTGGTCGGTTGGCTCTGCTGCCCTGGGAACAGCGCTGCAGGTGCAGGGAACGTAACAGAACTGGTGCGTGCAATTGCCTCCGTGCTCCCCGTTCCAGTTTTGCAATGTTCGTTAGATTTCAGATGTAATTTTTTAAAAATATAAATGTGATAAACATTACAATGCTTCTATATTCATAGCATTAAAGAAAAACACAAGGAACTGTGAGCTAAAACAGACTTCTGTATGCGCAAGTTAACTTTTGCATAAAACCTCACTGCTCGAATATTTACAGAGTGCATACTGTTGCTAAAATTATACATATTTATGTATATCTGTTAAGTCTGGTTCCTCCAAGCAGCGGGGTCTGTTTACTTTAATTGTTTTGAAAATATCTTCAGAAAGCTCTACGTGAGGCTTTTGAAATTCATATGTGCATGCTCAGTTCTTGCGGTCGGGGTGGCTGAGACAACTGAATACGGTTTATCTCCCGCTTTGCAGCCCAGGGGACGCTATGGCTGTCAGTGATTTTTTTTTTTAACTTATTTTTTATGTATGTGTTTATCCCCCCCCCCGTCAGTGGTGAGAAGGGTCTCGGCTGTGGCGGGGTGTGGATGACGGAGTCGGGGTGCGGGCTGAGCGCGGCGGCCCCTCGCCGGAGCGCCGGGGCCCTCGCGCGGCGCCTGACGCCAAACCGCGGACGCGAGCGGCGGGAACGGATTTAGCTGCTTTCCAGCAGCTCCGCCGCGGAAGCGCAAGCGTCGCCCTCCTGCTCCAGCTCCTCCTCCCCTCGCTCGTTCCCGTGGCGGTGCTGCCGGCGGGGAAGGACCTGCCCTCGTCCCGGCGGTCGGAGCGGGGCCGCGCGCGATGCGAGGCGCAAGCGGGGGCGGTGGGAGCCCGCCGGTGGCAGCGCTGTCCCGCACCGTTACGAAAATCGCATCCTTGCCTCTTAAAATTACTTTCGGAGCGGAGCTCAGGCACCGGAGACCTTCGCCAGCGCGTAGCAGTCCCGGGAGTTTTTCTCCGCCGTGTCGCCGCTAAGCGGGTCCGGACCGGCGCGCTCGCCCGGGAGGCCCGGGGCGCCCGAGCAGCGCGGCCCCCGGCGCCGGCCCGAGCAGGCCCCGCTTCGCCTGGCCGCAGACCTGCTCGCCGCTGCTCTTGAGCAAGCGCCCTCGGCGTGATTATCAGAGCTCAACATCCAAGTGCCGCTTGAAAACTCGTTACACACGCGTTTCTTTATAAGCAGTTTACGTTAACTCCGTGACTGACGTGCTTACTAACTCCGCGTTGTAATCCTCAGGGGCTGGGAGCACTGCTTGTTAGTTCTTTTCCCTTTTGTTTTTAAGAATTATGGTTTTCTTCTTTTATGTCAAGAAAGTAGCTCTAAAGAGGCAGATATTTCTCCCATGCTTGCGGTGACGTTCATTCCGTAATCTCATTATATTGCTTGTAAGTAGGTGAGCTGATGAAAGAGAATATAAGCACCTGATGTGACTGGAGGGTATCTAACAAGCTGTGCAACCGGATACTGAGAGCTGGGGCATGGTATGAGAAACAGAAAAAATTCTGGTTTCTTGCAAGGACTGCATAAAGCTAGATCTCCAAGAGAGATTAAATCCTAAATGTAGGGTTTTTTTAAAGCTCTTTCAGTACATGCCTGACAGTTGTCTGAATGGACAGATGTGGCTTAAGCTCTTTGGTGACACAAGCAAAACAGAATTTGAATTTAGTTGAATTAGGAGTTTATTTTGTCCACACCCAAGCAGCGATGAAGCTCAATGTACAGGCATCAGTCTAGGCAAGTTTGTTTTGGTGTGGTAGAGAGGGCTTTAGAGGATGCGAAGTGGGAAGCAGAGACCTTTCTCCTGATTTTGTGGAGAGGATGAGGTGTCTCCCTTAGGGAGCTCCTTGTAAAAGGAGCTCTCGGATAAGGTATGATGGAAGAACAAGCCCACGCGGAGCAGCCAAGGCACACAAATAATGCACTTAGACTGTAGGTGGCTGCTTTTCCCTGGGCACGTTACTCTATGACACAGATGCAGTAGCTCCTTTCTCACCTCCTTCTACGTGGAAATCACCTTGAAGCGCCCTGCACCCTCGACAGCTGCCCCGCAGGGTTCGCCAAGCAGGAGCAGGGTGGTATCCCGCGGTGCTCGGGAGCCACGAGGTGAGGGAAAGGGGTAACGGGAGCGCTCAGGGCAGCACGTGGCGCCGTGGGCCCCCGAGCCGCCCCCGCAGAGCCCTGGCGCTGCAGCCCCCCTGAGCCCAGCCCTTGCAACTGGACGGAGCCGGCAGCGTCTGCAGGCAGCGCTGAGCTCCTGTGCAGCCCCGCGCCGGTGCGGTTACGTGGCACGGAGCCCGTGTACTTTCCCCCCGCTGAGAACGCGGCCGTAGCAAGCTCCGTTCCCTCCGTGCCCATCCCGTCGAGTAAGACTGATTTCTGTCATCACCCATGGAAGGAGAATGGAGGTTCAAAGAAGTCTGTAGGGCAATCAACATTTTTAACATTATTATTCTTTTATAGTCATGGAAATTGAATTGGTTCGGAAGAAATTACTATTTTGATGAAAAACATTCTAAGCACGGAGGCCAGAGCACCACACTGGGAGGAGCCAGATTCAAGCACTCCTTAAATCTCTTTTTGGCCATGTGGATCACCACCACCTCGCACCAAGTGGAGTGAGCTTGTCCCAGGAGAGGGTCAAGGGCCATCTCTGGCCTTGGCTCCCTGGGAGTAACTGGTTGCAGTTTGCAAGGTTTGGGGTTAGATTCCTACAGAGGAAAGAGCAGGTTTACTAATGTGTGAACTTCTCTCTCAGCTAAATGTAAGTATTGTTTAGGCTATTCTCCTGCTTTCTACCCTGTTATTCTGCATTTTATTGTGTCCGTTACGTTTTCAGTCGGTGAGCTGTGAGTGGGAAGGACCGTACTGCTCACGCTGTACCTTTTGGTGCACTAATAGGAACGAGAGCAATAATGAGGGGAGAGGGCCACCGTTACGGGGAAGGGGTTCACAACAGCTCCTCAGCGACCTTCATCCTCTTCTATCAGGTTAAGTGTTTCTGGCTGTTCTTCTACTGCTTTGCACTGCTGAATTGCAGGGACTAGTCGGTCCCTCCTTTTTGGAGGCCGAGTCCGCAAATCAGGAGCAAAACTGCAAAAGTCAGGGGTGTTTGGCTGTGTCAGGTTGGTCTGGGCTCTGGGAAAATGTGTGCCCTGTGGTTCCCCCCCTACACATACACACTTCTGATGGGTCTGAGGCAACCTGGGAACCATTTCCCTCTGTTAAACTGTTGCTGAAATGCAGCCAATGTGTTTTTAGTTCATTTAAAGGGGAAAGCCTTGCAGGGAATAAAGTTTAAAGGCATTTGCCAGATGTTGGTTTTGATGTTTTTTTAAGGAGAAGCTACATCAAAGTCTTTCTAATTTTGTATGTTTGTAATTAGCACCAGGCAGTTTTGTCTCCAGCACTTGACTGTCAGCTGTGGTGGTTTGTCTGCAACAAGCAGGAGCCTGCTGAGATGCAAGAAGACACATGCTGCCCCACGAAGGACGGGGAAGGGCTGGTCTGTGCAAGGGTTGTACTGCACGTTGGAAGTCTTCACCGCCTGGAGTATTGCTCAGTTGTGCAGCTGTTAGATTTCTGGTGTGGATTTCTAGCTAATGTGTTTTCCAGTGAGCTGTCACGTGGTGTATGCTGCTACATTCAGCACGCAGCTAAAAGACTTGTGTTCTTCCTGAAACCCTGGAGATAACCGGGTAAAATACTGGGCTGTGGTCTGCCTGTTGGTATTTAATACTGAAGCAAAGAAACCTGGAGAAAGTGCATAGCTTTGGGTATGCCCATCGCAATTTAGACATGCTTGTCAGCAGTGAGGTGGAAATAGTGTCTGGCTACAGACGAGTGCCAAGATCTTTGAAAAGGTCTCTATACGGACTGATTATAGCAGTATAATCTGGATGCAAGTTTTCTGCCTGGCACCAGGCAGTTAAAAGGAGGAAGCTATGGTTGCCCATTCCCCTGCACTCTGGGCAGGTGAGCAGGTGGCAGTAGGTGACAGGAGGTCTTTACCTTTTAGGACACAACATTGTCATCTTGTGTGATCAGTAACTTAAGCAGGCCAAAGCTGGCAAATGTGACTAGGGGTAACCAAGTGCTCAGGATGATAGGACATTTGTGCTTTTGCAAGCCCTCGGGGAAACATGCTGGATCTGGATGCCTGGAAACAGAGCTGGTGCCTGTGCTTAAGAGCAATTTAGAGCAGCCGGCTGCCATGGCCAGAGGCCTCTCATGCAGCTGACAGATGGACCTGCCTGCGATGCTGGACCGAGCTCCCTGGCATGGGCACCTGGGTGTAATGCTCCCGCTGCCCCAGCCTGTCCTGCACGTGCGCCTTTTCCTTGCATCAAAACCGTGTTGGTGTGTCTGGGTGACACCTTGGTGTGTACAAGTATGAGCTGGGCACGTTCCTGGTGCTGCATGGCAGTGCAGCACGCAAAGTGGCAGCCCCTTTGTGGCAGAAAATACCTGCAACTGCCGCCTTCCTGGATCAGAAGGAACTGCATCCTGCAAAAGCCTGTCTGCAATGGCTGCTGAATTAGGTCTCTCTGTGAGCAATGTCTTGTTTATACATACTGTCCATGTTGCTGTTTAGTCTCTTAATGGGCTGACTGCTCTCAGGCATCCAGAGGAGACGAAGCTATCTTTTCTCCTCGTGGGAAGCCAAGGACACAGCTGTGGTCAGTGGCTTTGCAAGGCAACGGTGGTATGAGGTCTCACATAGTGTGGAAACCAGCCTTGCCTCTTTCCTCTTTGCTCTTAGATCTGGACTCGGAGCTTCCAGTTGTGACACTGTGGCCACTGGTGAAGGGCTGGTAGGAGAGGAACGTTGCAGCAGCCCAAGCCTCAGCCACAACTTGCTCTGTTCTCGTGGCAGTTTCTATCCAAAGAGTTTGTCAGGTATATGAGCTGATCATGATTCAAGTTTTTGAAAAAAAAAAAAGAGGGACTTAAACATTTTTGTTATGTCTCTTTGAGTCAGACTGCTGCTTTCTGTGACTTAAGTGTAGTCTTCCCCAAAACACTTTGGAAAGGGTAGGAAGGAGAAAACAGTGAAATTTATTTCAATTTTTCCCCATTTGTTGAAAAGAGATGCTAACTTTACAAGCCTTACAGTAGCAATAAAAGGCACAGACCTTTTTCTCATTTTTCTCATCTGTAATATAATTATCTTTGGTTGTCAGCATCTAAGGAGCAAATGTGGTAATGATGTTGGACTGTGAAATACTCCATGCCAGGTCATTTTAAGGGTCTGTGGATATTTGATGATGGAAGAAGGAAGCAGAAGCAAGGAAAGCAACCATTAGCACCCTGTAAAGGAGTCTAAGGTAAAACAAAAACTATACTGTCTTCTTCTGACCTCATTTATTTGCTTTCTCATGCATAATATTACCTTTCTGTTACTGGAGCGGGTGACTTAGCCCAACACATACTTAAATCTTCACTATTGTTGTAATTCTTACTTGCTGCTTCTTTGTGCCCCATAAAAATGTGCTTTAAATAGGAAATAATATATATTTGGCAATAGTCAGTGTTTTGATGGATTTTTTTTTCCACATTTCTCTCTGGTCTGATCTGCTTCAAAATCAAAGAACCCCAGGTTTCATTAAAATCTGTGTGGGGAGGAACCCTTTTAAGACTTCAGATTCTCTTAACAGTGGTTCTCCTGACTGCTGCTTTGTTGCTATGGTGATTGCTGGTGCATTTAACCCATTTTAAAATGGTAATGACGAATAAAAAAAACCAGACTTATAACAATGTCATTAGCATAGCTATTTCTGTGTGCTTCACAAGATTAGGAAATGGTCAAATTCGGGTGAATAATAGGCTGATCTATTTTCAATTTTTATGGACCTCTAATGATTTAATGGAAAACAGATCCGATGCAGGCTGCTCTCAAGCACATCAGTTCAGAATCAGTGGTGATGAAGCTACTGGACTTCTATGATAATCTCTCACAGCAGAATAAAACACCTTGAACTAATTAAAATGCCTTTAGGGATGTACCACATCAAAGCTCACTCTGCAAAGAGTCTGGCCCTACTGCTGTGGTATCATGGAAGGGAAACCTCTGAAGATTTTAAATTGGTTCCTAAACTTTTTGGGCTAATAAGCGTCCCACAACCAGAAAACTTTCTAGCAGAGCTCCAGATACCTTCACGATCAGCATTTTAAGTGAAGCTCTGAAGGGCAATACTGTGCTTGTGGAATGATGGCTTTGAATTAGGAAGCTAAGTGGAGGATTTAGGGAGCTCCAGGAGACTTGACATACAGGGCTTGAAGGGAGAGCAGCAGACAGGGCAAAACCCAAAACCCCAAGCACTTACCATAAGAGACCTCTCCCTCTGTAAAGACTGATCTGTGCTAGGCTGATCTGTGACTTCAGTTGAGTGAAAGACATCCGTAACACTGGCATGAGAAGCAGTTGATTAATTTTATTGGGCCGATGTCTATGGAGGATGCCAACACCAACGGTCTGCAGTCAGATTGAGCCAGAAGCAGGAGAGGAGCCTTCACACAGCAGTGAGGAAAGCTAGGGTCATCCATGCAAACATGCATTTCTCTTAGTCTTTTGGTAACTATTTCAAAATTGCAAAATGCAACTATTGCAATGACTTATTTAATCCTTTATTTTTAGTGAATAAAATGTAATTCTTATCCTCAAGCCTTACTGAAGGAAAGGTACTTGAATAGTCTGGCATGCACTGGATATACTGTTCTCCTGGATAGCTAATTAGTGTATTAGGTGGATTTCATTACTCTCAGGTTACTGATGCCAGGAAGAGTTGTGATGCCCTCAGCACTTGCGAGGATGCTTCCTACCACATGCCACTTATGGAGATGGGTGTACTGGTGAGAAGAAGTGGAGGAGGCAGCCAACAGCATCACCTTTTGGCCAGCAGCAAGTAGGGTGTGGAAGTAGGTCTGACCTCCAAAATGGAAGTAGCTTCAAAACCTCTTACTTACTTAGAATGTGTGTGTATTATGCAAAAGAGATTTCAGCAAAAATCTTAATAGTATTTCCTAGTTAGGATGGGGGGCAGGGGGCAGAATTCAGATTAGAAAATTAAATAGAAAGAATTATTGCTAGATTTTTTTCTCTGTGCTGATGGTGTCACTTATGTCACTTTGGCTTAAAACCATGCATGAGATGAGGGGAGGTCGTAAGTCCCAGATAAGACAAATAACAATGAATAAAATAGTTACTATGAGCATATATCTATGGGATGTCCAAAATGTAAAAGCCTGCCAAGAGAAGGTGTGTGTGGGAAATTGAACTTAAATAGAACATCACCCACTATTCAAGCCCAAATTCTTACTTACTTCTAAAGTAGACAAAATGAGGATCTTATTATATTCCAGGTCTCCCAACAAGTAGGAAGCTCTAACCTCAGAGGCAGGAGGCTGCTGCTTATAGCTACCACAGTGGCCTTCACGTAGCAGGACACAAGACTAGAAATGTTTTTGGCCTGGCTGTAGATACTGGGCTCACAATTGCATTGGCATTTGGTTTTAGCTTAAATAAATGGTGGGACACAGGAGAAAAAAAAAGAGGTATTGATTTTTATGGCGTTTATTGATTTTTATGGCGTTTTTTTCCTTGCTTTCCTTCACTTACTTGCAGGTGAACATTAGTTGTTCATAAACATGTTGTGCTGTCAGCCTGGCTGCTAGTGCAGGATGCACAAGGGACATCATCCCTCCTTAGAAACCAACCTGACCTCGAGTAGTAGGGCTTTCCTGAAAGCCCCTCTCGTGCTGCTCCTGGCCCAGCAATGTGTGGCTAATGCAAGATGACTTGAATCCAGAACTCACACTGTCATTTCTTCCTTTGTTTGCCTCAGAATAGTAACTTTGCCATATATTAAGTCAATGGATCTTGTCCAAAAACCTCCTACAGACATCAAATTCACTTTTCACAGCTATAGAGCACTGGTGTCCATCTCCCTGGTGCCACTGAAAGAAGTCAATAGCTGTGAAAGCCTTGGACTCTTCCCTTTGAAGGAGGGAAGCCAAGATATCCTAAAAATGCCGGGCAGGTGACGGCAGGCTTGTGGGGATGAGGAATCTTTGGATAAGTGATCCACTTCACACTTAACAACAGATAGAAAAAACTATCACCCTTTGCAGTCCAAAGTCATGGCTGCTTTCACTGGCCAAGACAAAATCACCCAGTGACTCCACTCATGAAAGCAGAAGAAAAGCAGGGATCTTTAATGTGTTTTCCTACATGGCAGAACTGAGATACAGAAGGTTTTCATTTAAATCCAGAGCTTGCATCACATGATATTTTCTACTATCTTTTCCATCCACGTGCGGCTTCTGTGTGAATGGCAAAATAGGAACACCACCACTGAAATTAAAAGGAAGGCAAGAAGTATTTTTGGACTACTGAAATTTCGTCAGGTCCTTCACCATAAAAGTGACTGAGCTGAAGAAAGACACAGCTTGCTGTTTTGGATGCAGATAAAGGAAAAGTAAATGAAAAGACTAAGAACGAAGGCCTTGGGTTACTATCTGTAACACCACATCTAAATCTGTTGTTATTCCATCTCCAGGTTGGTCTGGCAAATTTGTTGAACTGTGAATTTCTGTGCTCATATAAAGTTCATGCTTCAGTGCACACTGCTGATTGCTCATCAGAGGTCTGTGAGCAAACCCAGCTACTGCAGAAATTCAGTTCTCCTCACGTAATGAGCTTGTCTAAAAGAAATAAAAAAACCCTATTAAATCAGTAATAAATTGCATGTGTTTTATTTTCCATTATAATCTTTCTTTGCAAACAACTTAGGTTTCCCTCTTAAGAATCAGTACAAGTGACTATATATTTTTTTCCTCCCTTAAACATAATGCCAGATGAATCCTCCTCTTTATAGACTGGAATAATTGGGAGAACAAGCCTGAACTCACTGAGTGGTTATTTATTACCTGTAATGTTTCAATGAGGAAAGTCTTCCTGTTTATTTGAGTAACAGATGAACAAGTCAGCTAGAGTGCAAGAATTTGCTATTGTATCTTCCCCTTATTAATTAATCAGTGTAGAAATGAACTTCACTACAAGCCCACTGAAAGCAGCAGAGATGAGCGCTGGCTTGTAGGAGGTCTACTGGCTGCAGCACTACTGTTAGTGCGAAATATGACCCATTTTTTAGTTGGGAAATTCAGCATAGCAAAAGGAGACTTCTAAACAGGCCATTTAGAAGCCACTGACACAAATGGGATGAGTTTCAGAGCAGTGGCACTGCTGAGAGTTTGACAGGAGCCATCTTCTGTTCCTTGGAGGTTTGAAGGATTTTGAAATCATTGTATTAATGATTTCTCCTTCTTCTAAAGTGTATTAAGGATAGCTGAATCCTATTCAGCTCTGAAAATGCCATCTTTCTCCTGCAAAGCAGCCCTTCGAACAAGTGATGGTCTTCCTTAGATGGTTTGTAATAAACAATAATTTAAAATAGAATTAAACTTGACAGGGTTTAAAAGAAATTATAAAATTTGTCCATATACTCTTTGTGGAAAACTACTGTGTTTTCTGCAGACAGCTTCATTGATTAATAGCAATTTCCTTTCCATAAAGCAAGTGTGGACAAATGAACGTAGGCCCCCCTTTTCTGTTCATCTGATGGTAATAAACATTGTTTCCACCATCTCAAAACCAGTTCTATTCTGTTTATTCATTAGGTCTTAATCAGGGCTTGGTAGTAGATTCATGTGACTCTATAAAACATGTCTTGCTGAGGTAATATTTTCTATCCTGTGCATCCCCTAGTGCTTGCTTTGGATTTGTTTATCTCCAAGGGTACCATCAATAAAGGACGGTGTCCCAAAGTCTGGCTGCTGGTCAGAACTGCTTTTCTCCTTATTATTGATAAGTGAAGTAGGGTTTTTTTTGACTGTTCACAGAAGCCATTAAAAAGTTGATGTTTGCCAGTTCTTACCACAGGTATAGTCTACTTTTAATTAAGCCTCTAAGCTACTGCAGATTGTTTATTTTCTACAGCCAAGTAGAAATTAGGTTTTTTGTCCCAGGGGAAAAATGAGTTCTTCAGCATTTGTGTTTTGTCCTAATGCAGCCTGGAACATTCACATGAGCGCACATAAAAATTATAATGAAAAGTTTGAAAAACACCATCTAATTTGGAAACCCATAGACATTTTTGCATCAAGCTTTGATCTGTAGTATGCACCTGTCTCTGGTATTGCAGTCAATGGGAGTATGAATTTATGTCCTTTCTGTTCCTGTTTTCCCCTGTGGCATTAGGCTTCAGGCTTTGCTGCCTCGTGGGCAAAAATCCCAAGACAGGAATGCCAATTAAGCAGCAACCTACTTTGCTTTCTCTTTCCTCTGTGGGACCTTCTTAATCTCCCCAGAACATGCAGCATCTGAAAGGCTGAGCCCCAAAGGGTTCTCTCTTGGGTGGGATTATATCTCCCATGATTTACCTCCAGCTGTGCTAAATCAAAAAAATCATTCTCGTGGAAAGCTCCTGGTGTGCTGCCCTTTCCCTTGCTCTTGCTCTTGCCATTTTAATGCATGAGGCTGCCAGGTCTGTGGAACACCCTCTGCACAGGAACCTGCCAACATTCATTCCACCTCTAGAAAACAGAAAAATGCAGAGAGGGGTCAACTGTAATAGTGTAGGCAAAACACAAAGCAAAGGGTGCAAAATCTGGGTAACGCGACAGGGGGAGCTCCTGAAGAAACTAAATATAATTCAGCACAGAAGGGGAAGGCTGAGGGGTAAGGACATAGCCTGTGAATACTCTCAAGTTGGTAGATATACAAGAGATTTCATCAAAGACCATAGGTGAAGAAACTAAGCGTGTGAGCAGCCAGGTTAGGTACTGTGGCAGATTGGACGGAACGAATAACAGACCAGACCCTGATGTAGTAGTGACCTGAGACACCAACAGTGCAGGCATCTGGGAACAGGTTAGATGAGGCTGTGGAAGAAGCGATGCATTGAACTGACCTGTGAAGGTTTTGGTGATCAGAGAAGGCTAGATGGTCTCTTCTTGCTGGTTTTACAGGCATTTGTGGAAGAAAACCCCATTTTCCTGCCACTTCAACAGCAGACCTATTTTCTGCAGGTAAACTGCAGTTTCAGCACTTAGAATGCTATATGTTCTTTACACTATTTTTAAATGTGCTTAAATAATCAGTTTTCTCCTTAAAGCAGTGGGTAGAATAATATCAAAGCTAAATCAGAGCTGAACACTTCCACTGTGGGCAGTCTGGGGCCAGGCAGGGAGGAAGAGCATCATCTCGGCAGAGCGGGGCCTGGCCTGGAGGAAGGGCTGCCGGGGGAGCGATCTCTACATCTTCTTCTTCTTTTTTTTTTTTTTTTTTTTTAAGAAAAAACAAAACAGGAAACAACCAGCCTCCCTTCTTCTCCCCAAGACCTTCCAAACTTCAAGCCATTTCTTGTAGGTGTCAGTGATGCTTTAGAGCTAACTTTAAAAAAATCCAGTAAAAAGTTGGATTTTTCTGTTCAAGATTTAAAAGTTACAGTCTGTGGGTAGAACAGGTTGGGAGCCTGTTGTTAGAAAATAACTTTTCCACTGAAATCTTGTTGTTTTTACCCTCCCTCCACCCCCCAGGAGAACTTAATGTTTTCTGAGGGCTTTTTATTCCTAGGAAAATCAAGAAAGAGTTTCCCAGTTCCTTGTCTGTATGATCAAGTCAGAAGAAAATGAATCTGCTGAAACCCTTGTGAGAAAGCACCCAGCGTCCAGGGTTATAGGTCTCCTATACAGATTTTCTGGAAAGCCCTTTCTGAGATCTTTGTGCTGTTCTTTTGTTTTAAATCAGAGTGGAAGTCTTCAGGATAGTTTTTTTTTGTTGTTGTTATTTCTGTGAAAATGGATTTGCATTTCCCTGCCAACATTATTTAAGGCCTTTTAAGGATGTGAAACCACCTGGAATTAGAATCAATTGAAAAATAAAGTGAATCAGATTAAACCTCTTTGAGTCACCACTCTTAAAGAAATGCAAAATCAGAAACATCAGTGAAAGAGAGATTTTTTAAAAAATTTTATTTTAGGTTAAGTTGACATTCTCTGTGTCATGGAAATTAATTGAGGCAAAGGTTTTAATTAACCTGACTTTTTAGGTAAATTACAATACTGTAGCACAAAATATAATACTGAAACATTGAATTAAGCAGTTCCTCATAGCCTCCTGCTTATTAAATGTGACAGCAACTAACCCAAAGGCAGGCAATGGCAGCACAGCATTGCTGTTCAGATGTGTGCAACGACGTGGAGGTGGCAGCTAAAAAGGCTTTTTCTCCCCTTCCTCCTCAAGGAGAGAGACCAGGAAAAGGGGCAAAGCTGGGGGAACTGAACGTATGTGCTAAGGGGAAGAGGGAGAGGTATAGCCCACAACTTCAGGCTCTCTTAAATCGCAAACTAGACATCAGTTTAAACGTACAAATATATATTTCTCTTTCAGAAAATTTTCGCCACAATATCTACTGTATCGCTGCGATAGGGAAAATGCTGCCAGCTGTACCCCAGAAGCCCGAATAACAGGGTTGGATACGTGATGGGCTGCCGTGTCTGACGCCCGCCCGGAGCGGCTTGGCCGGGGGCTGGTGCCGCTGCACCGGCTCGGCACATGAAGGCCTTCGCTCGTCTGCGCCATCCTCCCTCCCTCCCGAACGAGATCTGCAGGGACGTTTCTGGCCCGTCGGTCCCAGATGTTGGGTTAAACAGTTTGGGCTTAGTAAACTGCGTAGAAGGTGGGAATATCTTCTTTTCTTGTGGTGTGGACTGTTTATTGTATCCCTATTCAACATTTCCTGAAAGCATGAAAAATTTGGAACCTTTAAAAATTTGAATCATTTAACTTTTATAGATGTTATATAAAAGCACATAAAATTGTACAAAGGTAATTTTACCAAAGGGAAAAAAAACAACCTAGGTAAGATGGATGCTTTTCAAGTACCAGGTTTTATCTTTCCTCAAAGCAGCATATTCTCTAAGAGACGTATGTGCGTATTTGCAGGTTATGAGACATGAAAGCAAAACCTATGTAGGAAATTAAAAAAAAAAAAGCAGTAACATCTTACAAACAAAGTAAAACATTATTTAACATGCTTGTTAAACTCTTCTTTCCAACACCTCCTGCAAAAAAGCTGTTTGAATTGCTCTGCAGCAATGCTGGGCACGCGGAGCGCTACACACGGGTTTCAGAAACTCGGGTCCCCGTCGGTACGAAGCTGTTATCGCCGTAAGATACTGCATCATTTCAAAACACTGCTACAGCCTAGCGAGGTGCTGGCCTCTTCCTGCAGCGTACCTGTCGTAGCAGCTCCTCTGCGATTGAGGTCCGGGTGTTTATTAAGAGCCAAATATTCAGGCACCGGGTTAGCTCTCAGGCGGGGATGCTGGAGTAATACCTCGAATAAGCACTGGATGGCAGTAAAGGCACAACAAAAACGAGGCAGGCAAAGGCCATTTAATGCAGCAAAGCGTGGAGAAACTTCAAACTTCAGCTGCTTCAGTGATCAGTGCTTTACAAATGGCTATTATATAACAAGTAGCTGTAGTTTTACTTATTCATTAGAGAGTTTTGTGCATGACTACAATCCATCTGCTTTAAACGGCTTGAGAGTGAAATTAGCTGTCTCAGATGTTATGGGAGTTGCCGAGAATCAGGCGGAAGTGAAAACCTTTGTGTTTTCAGGAAAATTGCAAAGAGGATGAACTAAAGATATTTCTTTGAAATTTTAAATAACTGAATATATTTACTTATTTGCTGAGGTTTTGCAGATTGATTGTTTTTTTGTTTTTTTTTTTTTTTTTTTGTACGCATAGGCAAATGAGTGCAGAGCTGTAGCGCCATCAAACTTGACACTGCCAGTGTAAGTAACAGCATAGCCGAACTATACACTGTTAGGCGCTTGGTTTGAAAATGCATGACATTCTGTTAAAAAAATAATGATTTCTGTGCACCAGCAACGCAACTTGTATCAAAAGGCTCCAAACTCTGTTAATGGCTAGATCTGAAGGGGTAGTTACGCCTGCAGACGCAGCCCAGCTGGGCTCGCGGGCAGCGCGGCAGTGGGGCACCCCGCGGGAGCGGGTGCCGCCTGCGGGGTTCCCGGGGGCCCAGCGATCTGCCCTCCCTCGAATAATACGCTTTTTAATGTCACGCTGAATTGCTGTGGAGAGAACTGCGTACGCTGGGACACCACCGCAGGTGCCGGTGGCAGCGTGTGGGGCTATTGCAGCCAGCAGCGGGCACGAAGTGGTTTTGCTGCGTGCTGCTTAGGGGCTCGCGGTCTAGCCCAGAGGTCAAAGCGCTGAAGCAGTCCTGGGTGCAGAGGAAGGAAATGCCATGTCAAAGGAGGGGAGAGAAATTATCATGCCATGAGGCATTCGCAAGAGCGTTACTGGAACAAACGGGCCACTTCTTGGGTCCTCGGTTTAAAGCATATGCTGATAAACTGGAAAGGGTTCAGAAAAATACTGCAGGAAGCACTGGAGGTCTGGAAAAGCTTAGAGAGTGCCAAGAATTCAATGTAATTTATCCAGAAGCAGCTTAAGAGTCTTGGTCATTGCTTGCAAGCCGCTGCCCAGGGAAAAGGTTTCTAAGTTTCTGGTCTCTTTAATGCAGCAGAGAAGGGCTGAAGTTAGGTTCAGAGTAAGGTGGAGGATCCAGGCTGAAGGACAATGACTTTTTCTGTGTTTGTATGGTATCCGTCAGTCCCCTGGCTCTCAGTCCTGTTCAACCAGGCAGGGACAGCAGTAATCTGAAAAAATGAGCATCTGTGGATCAGTTACTCTGCTGTTACAGTAGTGAGTAGATGAGCAACTTTAGTCAACAGTTGTTTTAGATTTATTCAGACCTAAATGAAAGTGGATTTTTTAGCCTGCCCTTCACCAGACAAACCGTAAAGTTCATAATTTTTCATAGCATTATTAAAGCTTAAAGGACTATGTTGTCATGAAATAAATTGTTTAGTACTCAAAAACAACATACCATAAACAACAGGGTCCTTAGGATAAACACATATTTTTATTGCAAATACAGTTCAGCAATGACTCTTTTTATATATAGAAAACCGGAGTATATCAGATAAAAGCCTCAGTACATAGCTAGATAACAGACCATATTCAATATGCTTTCTAAACATCTTGTCCTGTCTGTCAGATCTAATGATGACTGGTGACTAGACACTTCAGTGAAATGCTGCTTAGCTATTTATTTCTCATTTATTCTCCTGAGAAATCTCAAAATATTTTTGATTTGATTTAAGGAAGTTTCCCAAAGTCAATTGAACATGCTACAGAAAACAGTCCACTTTTGTGGTCAATATGCAGTCTATAAAGAACAATAAAGATAAAGTAATTCCATTTTGATGATACTAACCTTGTATATTTATGCCTTGCTTGGGTTTTAATCCTCCTGTCACTTGCTCTGAAACTTGTGTTACGTTGAATCCTTTTGTCACATCCTGGTCTCCACTGCGATAGAGTGGAAAGATGCTCCTCAACTCTGCTCAAGCAAGGGCACCTGAGCCAGTGCCGAGGCAGGAGAGGCAAAATCGTGGCTGCAAACCCCAGGCTGCCTTGTGGATAGCAGACACTATCATTCAAGAGGAAAATGGATCTTGGCTTGTTCAGTCCAACCAAAAGTGAGCTGAGAGGGGATGTACTTGCTATAAACACGCCTTCAGGGAACACTCCTTGAAGACATTTGATCTGAAGGACAACACTGGCATGGGATATATACTGGTCTAGAACAAGTACAGTCTGGAAATTGTCAGAAGGATCCTAATCTTTCGGACAAATAAGATCCAGCTCCCTCCCAACTCAGGAAACCTAATTATCTAAATAACTTGAAGACGGACCTGGATCAGCTTTAGAGGGTGGTACTTCGTGACAGCTGTGGTGGCAGCGACTGAGCTCCATGACAAAGGAGGCCTCTACAGCCTCGTGTTTCTCACTGGTTCATTTGAATTTCTCCCTGGGCTTCCAAAAGCCTCTTGCAGTACAGCAGCTGCAATGCTTTCATATCCATTTCCCCCTCACCATGTTCGTTCATAGAGAGGATAAGAAATCTGCAGTCTGTGGTTTTCAAACACATTGTGGGTACCGTTAAAAAAACTCCACGAAGTGATAGTTTTACAATGAATTTCAGGCCTACAGTACTTATCCGATGGCTTGTTGCCAGCCTAAACTTTTTTTGTTTTTAACATCATTAAGTGTTATAATTTCATGATTTAATAGTGGGAAATTTGTATGTGTGGACAAGCCAGCTCTGTATTTTAATGATACTTATGGATATGGAATTTTAATGAAGAGTGGAATTTTAATGAAGATTGCCTTTGGTGGGCCATTCGTCTAATCAAGAAAATGTAAAATGCCTCATTTTCTGTGGATTCTGAATAGCAGTAAGAAGATGAGCATTTGTCCTGATATCATGCAATTAATGGTGTGGCATTTTACATCTGAAACAGGGAGTGGGAAACGAGGACAGACGTGTGCAGGCAGGGAGCCCTGGGGAGCAGGAAGCTGTGACTTGGGAAAGCTGCTGTGAGTTCAGGACCAGGAAAGGCTGGGAGAGCTTAAAGCACGCAGATCTGAGAGGACCCGACAGCACTGAGCCCCAGAGATCTGTGTCCTTGAGTTTCTTTACATGTCGTATAGAGAAATGGAGCCCACTGGGGCACGTGATTGCTAATCACCTCCCACCTCCAGTTCTAGTCCTAAACAAAAAGAAAGCAATTTCATAATGATGTTCATGGAGGTCCTCGGCTCTTCATGTGCGAGTCAGAGGCTTTTGCCCCTTCCTTGTGCGGTAAGAAGCCCGTGGGGAGGGTTAGGGGCTGCTGAGGCCTCAGTCATTTCTCCAGGGATGTGAGGAGCCCATTTTGCCTGGACGAGGAGCAAGGCCTGGCTCCTACCTCTTACTGCTCTGAGTTTCTAGTTTAGCAGTTGCGTTGGCTCTCTGATGAATCAGAACCCCCCCCCCCCCACTGTCCTCTTGCAGATGCTCCTCTGCTCCTCTTCTGAATTTTCTTCTAAAAGAGCTAAATCTTCCTCCCATCACAGTGCCTCTACACTCAGGGAGGCAGTTTCCCTCCGTTGTGTCATGCTTTGGATCTGCAGATATTCAGGCTTTTTGGGCCCTGCTTTCGGGAGTGATGGCCCAGCTCCTCTGCCCCCCACTTCTCCCCGCTAGACAACACATGCAAGTCTTTCTCAGCTAGCTGCTCCTTGCACATTCATATGAGTGCTGCTGCAAGGGTGACAAGTGAAACACCTAGGGATTTTTCCCCCAGAAGCACAACAGATATTGTACTTAACGTTTATGATGTTTCCCTGTCCCAAGAGACCTTAAGAGACAGTCATTTGGGAGGGAGCTCTTTCAGCTAGCAGTGGCTGAAACCACGGATGAAGGTAGTAGGTGGTTGCTTCTTTTTTGCTTCCTGCTTGTTTAAAGTTCAGTCTAAAAGTTGCAGGTGAGGGGTGTGAAAGGAGAGAATATTGGTACTACACATGTATTTGGCTTGAATAATACATGTGTTTTTTGCATTTGCTGGCAGTTAATGGAGAGCTGACAGGTATATCCAACAGAGCTTATTTTTATTAACTCCTCCTGTTAAATTCATCTGTGAATCTAAAGTCCCAAGGGCTGATCCTTCAAGATGCTGAGCCCCTTTTTGAGTCAGTGAGAGCCCTTGCTCCTTCTCCCTGCAGGAAGTGATGCTTCCTGGACCCTTGCAGGGCGAGCACTTATTGTCACACTGGTGCAGAAACAGTCATATCACAGAAAAGCCAGTGCTGATCCATCAGACAGACCAAGGAGCCTTGCTACCACCAAATCATTTCCATGCTGTTCCAAGCTATTCATTCTCCGAATGCATATTGGGTTTGGCAGCTGAGGAGTTAACAACAGCAAACCTACAGCAGTGTGACAGAGGGCTGCAAAGCATACTTTTTAGCATAACAGTGCCTTGCCCCCTGAGCAGCATTTGGAGATCAATCATATTTCTATTTTAAATTCAGATCCCGGCCTCAACAATATGCAATGCTTCTATCTCCATGGAAATCCTCATGTTGTACAGAGTTTGCAACACACAAGGAAGAAATACAGAAAAAAGCATTTTTTTCCCATGTCAAGAACAGGTCCAAATTCTCAAGTAGCTGTGGAGAGGATCACTGCTGCCGTTTATTCATTTGGTAGAGCCACTTGGCTCAAAATGTTTTTAAACACCAGCAACTGTTGGGCTTTCCAGGATTTTACTGTCTCGAAACACAAGGACCTTCAATGCACCATATTTCATCTTTGATTTTTGTGCTGTAGGAGAGATCTACTGACAGGTACGAAACACGACTGCCCTGCGCTGGGAGTGTTCACACCACTGCAAAGGTACATTGCTGCTTAAATAGCTAGTAAAGGAGGGCTCTGATTTGCATGAGAGTTCCCATTGTCCCCAGTGCAGAAGAGAGCAAATGGGATACTCCTCTATGCACAGCTCTTTTCTATGTATATGTGTATCACAGATTCAGATAAAATAAACTCTCTTTTATGCCCACAGTGCTACTGCTGTTTCCTTTTTTACCAGCCTGAGCTCTGGGTCCCATCGGAGCGTGTCTGTGTCCAGACACTGCTCCTGCTCCTTTAGAACTATTCCTCGTCCCAGGAGCAAGCAGATGGGCAGTTGCCCAGAGAAGGGAGGTGGAAAGGCCCAGGAAAGGTGTGGGGGGAGGCTGGTGTGTGGCCAGCAGCAGGGGGAGGCAGGAGGCCAGGCATCTCTCCATGGCTCTGGCAGGACATGCTGGGTGAGCCTGTGTATGTCACGTCTCCCTTCTGGAGAACGTGGAGATTGACAGTAATGTCCTTTTGTGGAAATGCTTTGAAATCTGCAGATAAAAAGCCACTGCATAAAGGCTAAGTATCATTATTGCTACTTCTATTCATACAGTGTATGCTTGAAGCACTCTCCTACTTCTGCTCTCATTTTTAATACAAATAGAAATAAAAAAATAGATCTAAGAGGCTGGCCAACCTACAGTGAGCTATCCTATATGAAATTAAGGTTGTTTGAACAAGACAATGTTTTCCGAGGGCCTACTCAAGCTTCCACTGAAGTCATCCATGGTTTTGTTACTGTCTTTCATGTCCGTCTGATAAATTCTCATGCTTGGAACGAAAGGGCAAGGACAGCCCAGCTGTGGGCCATAACTGCCTGCCTGGCTTCTTCTGGCACAGGCAGGAGAGCAGATAGCCCCTTTCCCTTTCATTAAGATACTATTTTGAGAGGAGGTTTCTTTTAAAGCGCTGTATGTGACCAAAGACTAAGACATTGGACCAGCTGTAGTTCTTCGCTACAGCAGCGTAAATCCAAAGCAGTGGCTTGCAGCTTAATGGGTTTATTACGTGTGTAACTGAGGCATCAGCCAAGCACGAAACATTGTTGCAGGGGTTTGTTGCAGCAGTTGTCACAGGTCATATCAACAAAGATTCGGGTTTTGACATAAATTGGTGCATTTTCTGATAAAGAGCCTGGACTGTGTGTTTGGGGCCAACCCTAGGGCTGCTGCTTTTTGCTTCTGGAGTAATATAATGTACTGTAAGCAACTACCATATACCAATCCTTTTGCCTCCTGAAAGGAAGTGTTCTTGAATAGCTTCCCTGTCAGATCCTATAGAGCAGTGCGAGGAGATACAGTTCACAGCAAGTCTCTAAGCTGTGTTGTTGTGAGGCATGATGGCATTTCCTAGAAAAGGCCAGGCCCGCAGAACAAGCTGGGGAGAAAAGCAGGCCAGAGCTGGGTAATCAGTAATAATGAGACATAAGGATGCTTGCCTTGCATTACCTGACTTTGCAGCAAATGTTACAGATGAAAAGGCTTGAAAGACTGCTTATGAAGAGAAGAAAGACCAGACTTTTAAAAACTGATAGGCAAATACAAGCTAATGCTTACGGAGAAAAGCTGATTATTGGAATATGAATATGGTATCAGTTATAACAAGGAATTATTAGCTTTATTTTAAGCTGATTTATTTTAAAATAAGTAAGTTCTGAGTTCCTGAGGAGCTATATAAGTATTTTTTATACTATTTTACAGCAATAGTGGAAGATCTGGGTTTTCAATAGAGCTTAAAAGTTGTCTCCAGATCCCACTGATTTCATAGATCTGCTGGACATCCAGCACACTTTGTCAATCTCAACCCAAACCAAAAACAGTTAATAAAAGAAATTACTTGTAAGCAAGTGTATACTGTGGAATATTTTTTGGCCATTTTCATTTTGATTCACCTAACAATAGCAGACATTATTCTCCCCACTAGAGGAGGGAGAAGAGGGTATCTTGGGCTCGGAGACAAGAATAAGATTAATCTCACCTGACTTCAGATGACCATGAAGTCAAATGTCTGCATCTGAGCTAGCTCTACTGATTTCTCAGATTGTCAGAAGTGAAAAACAGGCAACCAAATCATCTCAGCCTGCAGAATATGTCTATAGGGTGGCTCAGATGTCTAACACACCTAAAGTGTCAACCACAGGTGACATTGTCACAGTCTTATGTCTAGAGGAAAAAGCAAGGGAAGGACCCAGATTAATCAAAATTCCTCTGCAGACAGTGTGTACTGAGCTACTAGATCATGGATGCCTCTCTTTACTAGAACACAGATGTCCCTGCTCCACCTGCAAAGAATAATTCCAAGAGGTAACGAGGTCTCTTTGAAACTTTCCACCCTGTTAGGAGGGACCACTGGCAGATTGCAGTTTAAGCTCTCTAATCATGCAACCTGTCAGAGACATGGTCTGGGCCAAGCCTCGTGGAAAGAAGTGAGCCTGGAGAAATGCACCGAGGTGGCCAAAGACATCTCAGTCTCCTGAGCTGCTCTCCTGGTTGTGAAGGAAATGCTAGACTGATACTGCTGCAACACGTGCAGCCTTGTTACAGATTTTGAAAAGTTTGTGGCTGGTGAATCCCAAAGAGAGGTTGCTCTGGTGACTTCTACCAATGGAGCTTCCAAGGTTATTGCAAATGCAGAAATTAACACCTTTGTCGTTATAGTTTGTGAAAAAATCTGATGGAGTTATTTTTATAAATGAGTTGCATATTTTTATGTGTTTAACCTTTTATCCTGAAACTTCTCATAGCTGTTCTATTAATGCTCAAGAGATCTGAAGTACAGATTACTCAGTTTAAATAGTGTAGGAAATTTAAATTAGAGCTAAGCCTTGGCAGGAAAATTAACCTCAGACCCAGCTGCAACTTGGAACAAGTGGTTCAAGGGTTAGGTAATCTGACACTGGCTATCTGGCTGGAATAGTGTAGATTTCGTGTGTTGTTCATACTTTCAAATGAAGGTGATTTTGTAGCTAGATGATAACCATTGTCTTAAGCATTCACTGAGAAGTGTTATTTTTAATTCCATTAAATGCCTTCTATCATTTTGAAAGTTTATACCACTCCCAGCAGAACTGCCCGTTTGACCTGAAATTGGGCTACTTTGTGCACTGTGGCATGGGTGCTGCTCTGCAAACACCAATAAGGATAAAGGATGAATCCATAGAGGGCAAAGGAATTAAACTGCTGTGACAGAGATCCATTTAAGGTCCGGTGTTTCCCATGCACTGCTTTTAAATGGGTCTCTTCCTGCTGCACTGGGAGCTGATGGTGAAGCTTTTGTGGGGTGAGTATCAGCAGCAGCCAGTGCCAAGAGGAAGATCTCAGCCAGCATGAGCAAATCCAAGGCAGTGGGAACACTGAGCCCTTTCCTACATTTTTCCATACACAAAGAGCAAGTGGATAATACTTCCATCAGAGTGATCTTGAATTCATATAAAAAGAGCAATGAAGCAAGAGAGGACCTCAGAGTCCTCCAAGGTGGAGAGGAGGACCTCCCATCTACCGGCACTGCACGCAGTCTGTGGGGGAACTGGGAAGATGAGAAGGACAATAGGACAGGGAGGTCACTTCTGCGTCTTCAACAAGGGCAGTTTGCAAGTCCTAGTTCTCCTAGAGCTCAGAAAGGCTCAGCGTCCTGGCTTCATGGCAGGCTGAATTTCTGCAGAAGCAGAAGCTGACTTTGCCAGGAAGGGGAAACTCTTCCTCCATTACAAGCTGCAGCTCCAAGAAAGCAAGCTAAAGCAGGGACATTCCAGTCTCACCTGATAACGTCCAAGTTTTTCACCTGGTTCATCAATTGTCATTTCAATGACTTAATTGCTATCTGTGTTTAGAAAGCCACAATGGACCACCTTACTTCCATTCTCAACAAAAGAAGGTGAAGACTTTGGGAAAAAATAAAGCCCTGAGCATCTCAAAAGGTATTCAAAAAGCCATAAATGTAAAGCTCTCAGTATATGCTGCTGTATCTTGGACAAGGAAGAAGAAGCAGAGAGAAGCAGGCATGACATGGGAACATGGCATATGCAGCAAAAGAGGAGAGAGAGCTGCCATACCCAGAGCAGGGCAGAAGAGAGCGAGCAGCCCCTCTTCTTCTGTAAACAGTGAAAAACTTATGGAGGTGGATTGAGCCCAGGAGGGAAGATCGAAGAAAGTTAAAGGAACCAAATGATGCGAGAAGAACATTGATGAGGCTTTCAGAAAACTCTAGAAAATGTAACTGAGAAGGTCTTGACATGAAAGCAAAGATGGCTCCTCTTTCCTTCCTTGAGAGAATATACAAATTTACTGATGCATCTTTCAAAGCTCACAGAACTCAAATGTCGGCATGGGCAAATAATATGAGTTAATACACAAGTATGGACCAGACTGCACTCACTAATGTGAGCACTGGCATTACAGCCAGGGAAAGAAAGGACTGCATAAGTAGGTTTCTTGACAGATATTACAGAGCTCATGTGAGAGGCTTGTGCCAGCTGAGTTTGGAGACCTAAAGAGTTTAGGTTTTGGTGGGAACCTCTGGAGGGCATTTGGCCCTGCCCTGCAGTTAAAGCAAGGACAACATAGAAGTTAGTTCAACTTCAAAGCTAGATCACGTTTCTCAAGGCTATACCCTGAGCTATATATATCATATATCACATCTATGTGGCTCAGTGAGGTATGGGAAACCAGGTACTGAAAACTCAGGGATTCATTGTTTCATCAGTTTCCAGTGAGGACTGGTGGTGCCAACAGATTGAGTGACCTACCATGAATTGGACTAGAGATACCATTGCCCGGATCATTTTTTGGTTTGTGTTAAGGCTTGTGAAATCTAGAGATGGAAAAATGGTATGGTAATGGTAATGAATTCTGCAAAATATTCAGCTCTTGGATGAATTTGATGCCATTGGCATCAGGTATAATCTAATTAGTCACTTAACAAATGTAGGACTCCTGTGACTAAAATGCTTGTATCATTGGTGTGTCCCACAAGGCCTGTCGTTTTGAGATGAGGAGCAGGGCTCACTGGGATCACTGAATCATCATTTGCTCTGGAGTTGGTCATGTTTCTTCATTTATTGCGGGGCAGATATAGATAAATACAAGGGTAGGGTCTAGAAATCAAGGGCTGAAAAATAAGAATATTTTTATCAACATTGCACAATGTGCTGTGCTACTATCAAACTTAGAAGCAGCTCTGATCTATTGGCCTCATTTTATTTCAGCCTTCATTCTTGCCTGCAGTCACTGCAGAATCTCAGTCAAGCTAAGAGAACTGCTTTTTTTTCTAATACTTAAACACCGGCTGTCTGTCCCACTGGCATTAGCTCTCATATTAGTCTGACATTTATTGTTGTTTCCTCATGCTTATGGAGGAGATTTTTCTGTTCCCTCTAAACCCAAAGTTTAACCATTCAAGGTAGTTAAACGCAAGCCTGTTAGTTAATACAAAGTATGAATCAGCTACTGGAGCCTATTGCATCCCATACCCAGAAGGTATTGTAGGAGGCAGGAGGGGAATGCTTAAATGCATCAGCTGATGAGGATCCCACTCAGCCCAAACTGCAAAGCTAGCCTTACTCTTTATCTATCAAATAGTAATTAAACATAGTCCATCAACACACAACCTTGAATCTTAATTCTAACTTTTGCTATGTTAAAAGGAGAGAGGTCATTTTCTCAAAAAACTTGCCAGTATATGTTAAATCCAGTAAATACCAGCCTTCACCTTAGCTCTGATGGCCTCCCCAGATGTTATCAGTAAGCCCACCTGGTCATTTCTGAGGGCCCTCAAATGTGCCTTTAGTTGGGGCTTTAGCCCTTGCTCTGAATGTAGGCCTGGAGGAAGTCTGAGAGGCTGTCACACAGCCCGCACCTGAGGGCTGCAGGATGTGCAGTGTACAGCAGCCCAGGTCCTTTGGCCTTTTTGACCACTGAAGGAGCTGACTACGAGGTGGGTGAAAATCTACCTGCGCTGTCTGGCTCAATGGGCAGTTCAAGGCCTAATCGATAGCCAGTTAAAACTGGCATTCCTCATTGGCTCAGTACGGAGACGGACACAAACACGGACGGATGACACCACACTAGGAAGAGTGGTTCATAGCCGGAGGAAAGGGATGCCTTTCAAAGCCCTGAGCAACCTGCCCTGCTTTGAAACTTGGCCACCTTTGAGCAAGAGATAGGACCAGAGTTCTCTGGACAGATACCATTTCTAACTTAAATCATTCAGGATTTCTCCAATTCTGTCCTTTCAGTCCTTCGAACTTAATTCTCAGGAAGAGTTTTCCCTGTTGGAACTTACCAGGCCTTGGAAAAAATAATTATTTATTATTTACCTTTATTGTACTTCATATTGTATTCTCCAAGTTTGCTATACTGGAATGAAGACTGGGGCCTGCAGGGATGAATGACTTGTATTTTATCCTGCGGAGAGATTGCTTATGGTAAGACTATTAAGACAGAGATGGAGAAGGAATAAGAACATATTTTTCTGATTTTTGGGGTCTTGAAAGCAATATTTATTAGTGTACCTCTGCCTATATCCATTCTAGTAAATTAAACAGAGCCAGGAAATGCTATTGATCATATTGTTTGACTATTAGCACACCGACTGGCATAGGATTGGTCTGAGTCAGCTGCACCAGGTGTTACCTACACATAGTTTGAGGCACACACTGACAAGAGGCTGCTCTTCCTAGGTCACAGGAAAGAGCCTAGGTGTCCTCAAGGGGCAAGGTAAACACCTGTGCCTACAGGGCAATGTTTTATGGTTTCTTCTGGGTTGGGACAGGTCACTGGGCTGTGATTCAGAAAGGGTTAGGATTAGAGTTATCTGTGTGGGAAACTGGGTGTCGAAGAAGTGGGATGAAGATCTAGAGGTCCTGAAGGATCAGAGTGAGGGCTGGTTCCCACTGGGACATGGCTTCTGGCATTAAAGACACAGTTTGGATTAGGATCAGTGTTCCAGGCTAAATGAGGGGAAGCAATAAATGCTGAAGTGAGGGAAAAAGCCTGGACAAACGGTTTCAGGTTAGTGGTAAGTTAAATTTATTCCTGAATCCTGCAAGGGTTGTGATGCTAAGAATAAGTTTTGTACCTACAGTTGTATGCTGTGAGGTCCCCAGCAATAGACTGAGGCTGTTATCATCACAGGTGAACGAATGTCTTGTACTTTTTCCTAGAATAGGAAGGGGGGTTGAATTTCGTACAGCACGACTAGAAATGTTAGAACATTTCTGGATTATGCAAGGCCTGCCACTGTAGGATAAATATAAATAAAAGCAAAAATAAATAAAAAAAAGCAAATGGGGAGTTGCATAGCATGGCAGGCTCCGGGAGAGAAAACCGAGTGGCTAGAACTGCAAAGCACAGCGTTGAGGGCAGCCTGCCCAGGGACTCTCTATAGGCAGGACTGACTTGTTTAACTCCATGTGCTGTCGGCACACACAATCCAACTCGGAAGGCAATGTCCTTTCCTAACTGAAATTTCCAATTCAAAAAGAAATGTGTGCTTCTGAAAAGGGCCGAGGTTTAAAGAGACTGACCTTTCTTTTCTGAACACTTGGCAGTATATTCCTGTTGGGCGGAACTGTCCACATACAACCTTGATAAAACGATGAAACAGAAACCTTCGTATGCTACCCACTGCAATTTTCCTGACCATGGAGGGCAGTGTTTAATATTCGTGCTTTGGATGTATTAAAAGATAAAATATAAATCAAATAGCATGACTGGAAGCTGATTTCTTTCAGAAGAAAGTAGAAGTTAAAACTTTTATGCATCTGCACATCAAAGTGTTATTACTAGCTAAGGCTTCTCTTTATAATTTAAGCCCATATCTGAATTGAATTTCAATGGGTTTGCTGTGCAGTATATTCCAATCTCCATATCAGTAAAATTTGATGAACACCCCAAAGCTCACTGGCTGAGAAAGAGAGAAGAAAAAGCACGCTCAGGAACATCAAATGGGAATGCAGGCCTGATATCTTTTGTCAGTAGAAAGATTGTTTTAATACCCTGTCGGTCACAGTAATAACCTTAAACAAATAGATCACTTGTATTTACTTTGTAATATCAGTGCTTTTACAAGATTGACTACCTAGTGGGATTGTCTGTACAAATTTCACAGTTGTCCCCAGGCAGCTCTGTGAAGAGGACACTTTAACTTCATCTGCCGTAGAAAGATGCCTTCAGTGACGCTCCATGAATTAATCATATCCCCAGGGGCTGTAGGAGGATAATCGTAGAAAAATCCTGCTGGAGTGACTTGGAGAGCTCTGATGAGCTGTCACAGTACCTGGCCACTTTGTACAGTGGGCAGCAGTTATATCAAATCGGCTGCTACCTGGGCGAGGAGATAGCACCGAACCTCTCGGAGCCGCCTGGGCGAGCGAGAGAGGAAATGAGTTGAGACTGTGTGATTTACATTACCGGTCTGGATGGGCTCCCTGCTGCCTGAGGCCAAAGGGGTTAGACAAGAGAAAAGGCAGTAAACATTTATCTATTGGATTACTCTTTTTTTTCCAAATCCTCGCCACCGCTCTCATGTTACCAAGGTACTGTAAGGATAAGCTGTATGTATTTTTTTTGCTGTTAAAACTGCTAGGCAGCAAGCTGAAGGTTTTGATGAACTAGTAGCATTTTTGTTTATCAATTGCTGGCTGCTTTTTCTCAACTTCTGGGCATCACAGCCTCAAATCCATGACCATGCCCAGCCTTTTCCAGAAAAAAAAAAAAAAAAAAAAAGTAGTTACACAGTTTGTACATCCCAAGAAGATGGGGTTAGCTGTCTGCAATAAAAAGGCAAAATTATCACTGAGAGAACCTTATGTTTCCTGTTCTTGTGATTTCCAGAAGGCTATGTCAGATCTAGTTTAATTTGTTTATTTCATCTTATTTAATTTGTTTATTTCATCTTTTCTATGGAATGGAAATTTTCCTTGTATATGAACATAAATAAAAACTTTTCAGAATAACGATGCTTATATGGAAAGTATGTTAACATACAAGTGCATGAAGTTGTTTTACCTTCTGAGAACAACATATGCATCAGGATTATCTTCCTCTCCACCTCCATGCAAGACTTTTTCCTTTTTTGTTTCCATCTGAGTGTGTTTCCAGTTCACTACTGTCAGACATTTAAAAAGAAGCAAGTGCAACTAATGCTTCAGATTTTTTCCAAATGTTTTTCAGTTGATCTGTTTCTACTGTATTTTAAATCTATTTTCCCTGTCAAGAAAATCCTTCCTAGATGAATATGAGCCTATGATGAATATTGGGTTTGTATTTCCTTTCACCTTGTTCTAGATTTAGTGAGATCGCAGTTACAGGGTCTGATTAGCCTCTCCGACCCTGTAGAGGGACTCCCAGGACACTAGCAGAATCACTCCTGATTCATAGTCAAAGGAGAAAGCAGAAAATCAGACCATTACTTAAAGCTTTAGACATGTGACCACATAGACATTTGTACAGCCAGAAATGTAAAGCAAGACTAAAAAGATCCAAATGCCACTGTGCCATAAATGTGCCTTTCTCCCAGTCAGTATAAAGGGACCCTTGATGTGACTAGCTCAGATGCAGCCATTGACCGTGCAGATATCTCAGGTCAGATGAAATGAGCTTCCTGTCTCTGTTCCTTTCAGATTGTCACCGTCGCCGTTTATCTAATGCAGCGAATTGCTGTCTTTTAAATATCTCAGGGGTGAAAAACAGACACGTCCAAGGTGTAGCACTATCACCTTAGAAAGAAGTTCATCATATGCTGTTGGCTGGCAGGCTGATTGATAGCTCCAGTCAATAGGTCCTGGCTTGAATGCTCCCGGAAAACCTTTCTGTTTCCTCATGTCAGGCTTCCCACGTCAGACTTCAGATGTCAGGTCGGCTGGGATGAAAATATACCCGCTCAGAGATTTAAGAGAAGATTTCAGGACCCATGATTGCCAAGGAGCCTCATCTCATACTTCTCATTTTCATACAGCTATGGAGCAGCATGCTTATCTGGTAAGTACAACTGATGACAGGGCCAGATCTAGAAAGACCCTAGGTCCCATTAGGTCCTCAGGGACCTGTTTTTTCTAACTGATATTATTCTCTGCTATCCAGCTACTCTAACAGAACCCCAAAAATCTATTCTCTAATTTGCAATGTAGGAATCTACCTTCTAATTTATTTCATAGGAACCCTGGTGCCCTAGGACTTCGGTGGGGCAGACCTTTTGTCTCTCGTGACCTTTGCAAGATTTCTGGCTCCTTTCCTTTTTGCAAAAGGCAATGGGTTTGTATTTTCATTGAAGAGGAGCGTGCTTTGGAGTGGGCAGGTGTGCATGATCAATTTTACTTCCACTGTGAATAAAAATCTTAAACTGTTTAGTTAACACATGTCTTCTCCACAGAAATGCCTCATTGCTTGGCTGTTTCATTTTGAAGACCTGTAGCCATGAAATCTGTTGGGAGAACACAGACAGTTGTGATTACCTGACAGCTCTAGGAAATGGCACAGAGACAAGATATGTCGTAGAGAAAAAAGTGCTGATTGCAGGAGGAAGCTGCAGGCAGATCTTTGAAACTGCTCCGTGAACTTTAGGTTCTCAGGAACACCAAAGAAGAGGATACCCTGCCAGTTTACCTCAATGACCGACAGCAGTTTGATACTGCTCTTTTTCCCAACTCTGAAAGCAATTGATATTGTTAAGTTAAATAAGGTTATGGGTGTCTAAACATGATCTATTATATTTGTCTAATAAGAGTGAGATACCATCATTTTTGCTTAATGTAACTACGCTATTACACAGAGGCTCCTAGTGAGGTGTAGTTCCCCTGAGAGCCCCATGCTGCACATGTCCCATCTGAGAAATAGGTCCCAGTTCATGATCTTGCTGTCTAATAAGTTTTAGAGGGAATATTACCACCTTTTATTGTGTACATGGAGAACTTTTGCATGGGGAAATCAAATAGTTTGCATCATGTCGAACAGAAAGTTGGTCTGAAGGAGCCAGATTTTGGAGTGCTAAGTCACAAATTCTTCCCTGTAATTATGGCTTGTAAATATGACATACTGTATTTGTGCGTCATTATTTTGCAGTGCAGTTCACTGGGACTCCAGTGGCCACTTTCGGATGCCATTTTAGTGGTGGGAGCTCCAGGAAGGGTCTTGGTTTCACTGAAGTCTCAAAGTAGTTTTAGAAGTCCCAGTTTATAAAATCCACTGTTCCCTTTCTTCTCTTTCATCCCTGCCTGTCTATTGCCTATGAAGTATTTGTCCAGCTTGTGAGGGCTTTCACAGGCACTGAGTCATGACACAACGCAAATTCTGGATTTCTTAGCCACAAAGCACTCATCTTTTGATCTGTTCACTCTTCTTTACTCCTAAATTCTCTCCCTTGCCCTCCCTTGTGCTTACTTACAATCCTGTTGTCCTCTTCTTCCAGTTCTTCTACCCACCACCGCATTTTATTAGTCACAGTGACCAAATTGTCCAGCTATCACCTGACTAAAAAAGGATTGTAAGCACCCTCCCTTTCCCTTTCCATTTTCCCTTTCCCTTTCTTTTTCTCTTTTATCTTTTCCCTCTCCCCTTGTCCCCTTTTCTTTTTATTCCCCTGAAAATAGCTTTCAACATTAGAGTTGATGTATCCCATCAGCTACAGAGCCTGGTAATAAATCTTTGTGAATATGACCTTGTCTCAGCAGCCTTCGTGCCACAGGCAGGTGTTGGGGGGGGGGATTCATGTGTGCTGGAAACTCCCACTCTGCAAATTCTGTAGGAGTATAAGGAAATCCCCAAGTCTTATTCCTGCCATATAATGTTGGCAAATCTAACAGCTGGGTATTTTAGTATCTGATTGTTACGTAATATCAGAGGGTTACCTATTGATTTTCATTTTAAAGGATGCTGTATTCTAACTTTTGCATGACTTGGGCAGAAAGCCAAGGCCAGAAGCACGCGTCAGTCACACAGAGCCTGGTCAACACAGTTACGACTTACAAGCTGTGTTTGTGCTCCTATCTGCTGTAGATCTGTGTGGGGCCAACATGCTGCTTTTTTACCAGTTGCGTATAACCAGAGGGAGACCATGGAGCTGTGAAAATCAGGGTCAAGTAAATGAATCCAGCTGCTGAACTGCCACTGCTCCATTGCATGCCACTGGAGAGTCAACCTTACACTGTGCTTGCTCTGTGGTCAGTGTGATTTCATTTGTACCTAAATTCTGCTGGCAGTACAGTACCAAGCAGTGATGCCGGGTCAGGGAGCACTGCTCTCTCTCTCTCAGTAGCTCACATTATTACTAAAAAGGAGCAAAACAAAAAATGTCTGTATTTGTGAGACCTAACATAGGTAGCACTCAGCTTTAAATTCATCTTTCCTGATGAGAATTTTTTTCATGAGATTTTGAACAGGAAAGTCAGAGATACTATAAAATTGATTGCTCACTTGAGGTTTCTACCACTTCTGGGCAAAAATCCCTTGAGAATAACTGGTTTTTTTTTCTATTTGTGAGACTTCATCTGCATCTGAACAAGGAAGAAAATATATTCTTGAAGTGTTAAGCCTGTGAATCAGATCCACAGCAGAGAGAATCTGGAAATTCAATTCTGACACTTCCCTGAGACTGAAAAATGAAGTGGGTTGAACTGTGAGAGTTTTTCTTTGCCCTTTGTCACACCTACTTGTGTCTACTTGGAGAAAGGCAACATGTAGTGACCAGCTTGGAGAGGCAGCCTGGCCCATAAACAGAGTGAAGGAGTAAGATCGCCCTTCATGAATCATCACTCCTGGCTATCATATGGATGTGACAGGTCCTCTGGGGCAGGTGGATCCTGCACTCTACCATGGAGGGCACTGTGTTTACATGCACTGCAGTACTGCATTAATGAACAAGTGACTGTCACTGAGCAATTGATTACTGGTGGTGGAAGTGGCTGCAGTCTGATTTTTTGTGCTTATAAAGGTGGAAAAATAAGTGGCATTTTGGTCTGATCTTGTAGAAAGAAAAAGGAAAAGAGAAAAAAGTGTGCTTTACTATCTGCTGTGCAGGAGGTGCTAAGATACCTCAGATTCTGAGGGTGATGGGCTTTTGAATGCCACCACCAGCTTCCTTCTGTCAAGTGCAGCATGAGCAGGGCTACTCCGTGAGGGAGGTTGTGCCAGGCACCACGGAGGACCCTGGTGCTGGCCATGCCCTTGCTGCTGTCGCCATCCTGCAGCGCCTGAACAGAGCAAGTATGGCTGAGTGGTGGCAGCAACAGGTCCCATCTGCAACAGGTGACCACCACCCAGAGGCAAGGTAACGCATCTGGCTTGAGGTCCAGCTGGGAAGTCCTGTCAATAAGTCAGAGACGGGACTGGGTGCAGGCACCCCTGCAGTGTAGCCAGGCAAGGGTGGGAGACCATTGTGGAGCTGAAATAGGGCCATGGGCAGCAGGGGGAGGTGGTCCCAAATGAAGCTGGTCAGCGCAGTTACAGTCTGCTGGTGCACTAGAGGCCCAGACATAGTCAGCCCTGGGGACATCACCAAGGTGGTGTTAGTGTGCTGCCCATTTCACTGCAGCGTGAGGTGGCCCAGGGTATTACTGTGGGAGCTCACTCTCTCTTGGGTCCATCTTGGAGGACCTGCAAGATATTAGGATAGTGAACTGTCATGGCTAAAGGGAAGGAAATCCTGACACCATCTTGGCTTTCAATGCAGATAATCAAGCCTAGGTTTCTGCAAAGGTGAGACGATACAAAGAGCACTGTTGATGTGTGGACAGTCTTGGGCTGCGTCCAGAACCCTGGAGCTAGGCTGTGCCAGCTAAGCTGCTTCCTCACCCTCAACCCTATCTGACTGCCACCCTCCTCTGGTTCCTCTTCACTGTAGCTGAGGTCTTGCAGATCATTTCCTGTGTATTTGTCCCTATTGGGCAGCCCATTAAAGTCACATCTGCAACTGGCACGCCTTTTACCAAACCCTTTTTAAAATGTCACATCAAATGAAGGACTCCTAGGAACATTTTTCTACCTGTGAAGACTAAACATAAGACTACCCTATAGCATGATGTGGAGGCAGCTTTGAGGTGACCAGGAATGGGGCAAATCCCCCTAAACCTCAGATGAATGGGGATTTGTTCACTGCCCCACTCCCTCCCCCCACAGGAGGCTGAGTGGAGGCTGGCCCACTGCCTACCTCCATCCTAGACAAATCTTCTGATCAGCAGGATGCCAGGAAAAAAGGAACAACCGAGCCCTCATTATGTTTGCACCAGGGACTGAGGAGATTGCCTTAGGTCATGGTGCTGTGACCCTCATCTCCTAGCACCTCCAGCTTTGGTGAGACCATCAGCACCACTGCAGCACATTTGCATTATGGTGTTGCTTGGCAATATGAACATAACACTTGGTTACATGTGTTATTCCCAAGGGCAAATTCCAATATTTCGCTCTCACTTTTCATGGGGTGAATGGGTGGGAGCTGCTTCTGGTGGAGCCACCATCCAAGGCAGTTAGGCTGAGTCATAACTGAAAGGATCGTTTACAGCCAGCTTGGCTTACAGAAATTTCAGACTACTAATATGTTAAGAAACAAAGAAGCATAGTTTGCATTTGGTTTTCGAAAGGAGGCTGGATATGCCCTGAGATATGCAAATGCCTTCTGATGCAGAGAAAAAGGTTTCAGGACTGTAGAGGTGTAAGAGTTGGCAAATTGCATAGCATTATGGAATAAAACTCCATTTTTGTGCAAATTGAGGAACAACAGCTGTTGTAGCATGTCAGTATTTGGGGAGGTTAATTCTCAGAGCAGAAGAATAAAAAGCATTGCTGTCATATACACAGAAAGGAAAAGAAGTGAAAGCAACAACAAACAGGTGAAAGAGTCTCATGGTATTAGCTATGGGAGGATAAAAGCACTAAATCCTTATTAAATCCTTGCAGAGCTATTTAAAATATTAAAAATAGTGGGTCTCAGAGGGGATTTAGAATGGTGAGTTAAATTATAAAGTGAGCATTTGAGTTTTTTGGACACTTACAGAAATAAAGCAGGAACTTCCTTTTCATTGTCCTTTTTTTTGGAACAGAAGAAAAAAAGAAAAAAAACCACACATCACATATGTTTCTGCTAGAATTTGTATTATCTAAGCACAGAGCATAGCACATGAACCCTGCTGTCTGCCCCACATGTGGCACTGACACCTACAGGTGCTTCCAGCCCTTTTTCCTCACCCTCAGCCCAGCCTCTGGGCTGAGCGATCACTCATTTTACAGATTCTCTCTCAGCCTTAATCTCTTGTCCTCCTTGTTTCTTTCCTCTCAAGGTGGAAGCAGTGATCTAATTTTCCGTCTCTATAAAGATGGCACCTGTCTCCTCTGCTTCTTGACCCCACCTTCTCCTACACAATTCTCTAAACTCAATGGAGGAGTTGCTTCTTCTCCTCTAACTGCCTCCCTTGGTACATCCCAGTCTGGGAGGGACCTTCTCCACCTTCTGAAACTGCTGTTGTTGAGGTTGCTAATGATCCCTGAAAGACACTGCTTATCCGGTTTCATTAAGCCACTTTTATGCTGACAAATCTCAGCTCTACTTATCCATGACAATCCAACACAAATTTCATATTTTGGTCTATGGATGCCATTTATGAAAGCCTACTGAACTGACAAAAAGGCAAGCATTTCTGTAATCCTTGGCCTCCTTCCCTCTCTACTGTTTTGGTCAGGACTGTTTTGGCCTACGTTTATACTGCCCATTATAGAAGCTTTATTGGCACCTGGGGCACTAATCTAATGTTCCCATTCACTTGTCCCCAGCAATTTGCTGAATGTAATCATGCACTGGCTGTTTAGAAAACAAATGCATGCCTCCCTGGCTAGCAAGTGATTTCAGTTATGCATTTGGCTTCTGAACTGGACACTCTCATAGCTGAAACATTTGTTTTTGGCACCAGATTTGGATAAGTTGACCTGCACAGGCATCTAGTACCATCTGAAGTGATCTCTGTCTGCTAGTCTGGAAGGACAGGGTCTGCTGTATGACACTGTCATATGACTCAGATCTGACTGGAGGATGACTTGGATACACTGGAGCAACTGACTCCAGTTCTCTATGTGTATGGAGCTTCTGAAAAACCAGCCAGGGATCTTGCTCCACAGACAGGCACTGGAGGGCCTGCCAGGTGCCTATGTTCAGAGAGAGCCATTTGTAGTGTCCTACATGTGTCTGAGACAGCTGCACCAGGCTGGCAGGTGTGACACAACCATGCCCTTCTGGTATGGCAGCTGCAGTTGAGGCAGGCGGCTCTTGAACACCTCAAATGGTGATAGATACCTCTGTTTAGGCAACTAAATACAGTTATTTGAGCCCTGAGTGTGAATCATCCTCCCAAGTGTTGGGGGCAGGATCCAGGTGCCTAAACGTAACCTCTTAGCCTCACTCTAGATGCCCCAAGATGCTTGAGACATCTGCCTGTGCTGGGGGATATGGCAGCAAGCCGTAGGTAAGCTTGCTATCCCACACTGCTGGGATGCGAGCAAGGTGCCTAGAGTATCTCAAATGGTGCTTGATGCCTGTGTTCGGGAACCGAATCACTGCGAGGTGCCTGTGACAGAGCGAGCTGAGTCATTCCCTGTGCTCCATCTGCCGTATTGACTAGACTTCCCTTTAGTATAACGCAACCTTAAACATATAGCTAAAATGTTGACATCTATAAGTAGATACCCTGGTTCAGTCAAGCTGAATTCCTCAGACAATCTGAATGTAGCCTTGTGGTTTTCTATAGTGCGTCTAGCACACTTTAGGGGTTAAAAATCTTAATAATGATAACAAATAATAATATGAGTGTAATAGTGTCATTAGTCTCACTATAATTTGCTAATAATGAAGTCACGTTGACTCTTCCATTTCTATGGCTCTGTAGTGAAGAATGTGGATTACTTGTTGTCCAAAACTTATCTGTAATTATATTATCTATATCTAAATGGTATTTACATTATATATATTTAAATGAGGCATTGTCCACATTAAGAAGTAAAAATAACCAATAGTAGAGACAGGAACTGGAAAAATGTGGTCTACAGCCCCAGTGGAACAGCCTTATTTGGAACAAAACCAGTTCGTTTTCTGTCTTTCACGTGGTGCCTCCAGAGTCACAGAGGAATCCTGCCTAATGCAGCATTAGCTTGTATTGGCTCTCTCACTTTCCTGCTCTCAGGTGCTCAGCACTTTGCTTGCTGGCTTTGCTTTTGCACAGATTTGGCCAACAGCACTTGTTGGTCAGGATTTATTAGCAGAATGGCCTTCGAAAGCCTGGCTCTCTCCCATGCTCTTGGTTAGTCTGACAAAAGTCGTTCCTCTAGGAGACCAACTGAAATATTGTTTCTCCAATTTAGTCTCTGCCAGTTCTTATTTTTCATGCTCTATCTGTGCTGTAACTTAGTTGATGCAGCAGGTGTTTTTTAAATAAAGGGGGAGAGATATTGCTTTCCTGTTTATTTAGTGTTTGATAACTTCTGGTTGGATACATTCTACCTATGCCATCCTTAATAGAAACAGGGTTTGAGAGACAAACTGTAATATCATAGGAGAAGATGTTAAAAAAAGCCTAGTCCTTCAGGCAGTCTTAACCCTTCAATCCTCATGCAAGACTGATCTTTACATATGTAGTTACTGAAGGGGTCTCAGTTTCCACTTTAAGCCCCAAGCAACTGATCATATAGCAGGAAATCCTTCCAATATCTGCTTTTCTTTTCCCCATTTATTTTTTTAAAGAAATGCTGGCAACCTCCCCCCTTGCTGGAAAGCACCAAGAATTTACATCTGGCTGAATTACTGCTGGTGCAGTTACCTGCTCATGTTCCTCACAGTTTTAAATGTGGTCGTTCATAGCAGCAGATTGGGATGTGGGTTATTTTTATGTGGTTATATGTAATGCAGAGGTTCTTGTTATGCAGTGCACCAGTGTGTGCTGGACACAGGAGTAGAAAAAGGATAATGTTTGCTTGTTAGCTTACCACAAGCTAAAGAGCTCTCTCCAGCAGTGGTCAGCAGTGAAGAGGTGCGTATGTACCGAGGTAGCTCTGAGTCTGCTCTTTCAGTTCAACCAGAAAATTCAAGAAACTGATATTGCATTTTGCTGGCCAAAACCAGACTTTGGCACAGTTTGATTTTTAGTGAGCTTTTAGGGCTCCTGTTGTGGCAACGTGCTCTGGTTGCAGAGCTGATGGAGGTGGAGGCACTGCACTGAAGCTGGTCCTGGGCTCTGATGTAGGTTTGTCAAAGTTTCCTTGAGTCTGAGGATCCTTGAGCAGGATGCTGCTGGCTGTCTCAAAAAACTCACCTCTGCTCCAGAAGGAGACCCCAAAAGCCCAAGGTCTTCCTCCTGCTCTGTCCCTCACTAGGCTCCAGGTTGCTGAGCACCTCCCAGGTTGATAGACAGGGCTGCAGAAAGGAGCAGCGTGAGAACGTGGTGCTGGGGTAACGGAGGCGGCTGGGTAGCGGTGGGGGCAGGCAGATGGCTCAGTCACATCACTGCCTGCCTGAGGCCTCCCTGGCCAGACCGAGGGGTGCGAGTTGAGCTGCTGGACAGCATGGAGGAGCTGGGGCCAGACTGAGTTGGAGCCCCAGCAGCATTATTTATGGTAAGGGGGACCAGACATTGCAGAAGGTTTGTATAGACTGGAAGGGGAAGAGTTGAGTCTGAGTGAGAAAAAAATATGGAAAGCAGTGAACAAATGGAGTAGGTATTGGAGCCACAGAGTAACACACCAGTAGAAGGAGAGGGAGAGGTGGGGAAGGCTTAAGTGGCATGCACAAAGCAGGGAAGGGTTTGGAAATGGAAAGAAGAAAGAAATCAAAAAAAAAAAATCAATAGAAGCAAGATAGAAAAAGCAAAAATGATATTGTAACTACATTTCAAAATGTTTACCAAAGGCTCCGGGAGGATCATGGTGTGTTTGGCTTTACATCTTGCACTGGGCACCCATCATTTAAAATAAAAGGGGATGCACCGATCACTCACTGCAGTATCTGCTGGGGCATTTGCCTGGACACCCCTGATTTGATTCCCACCATCAAAACCGTACCGCAGTCTTATCAGTCTCCCAAAACATCAAGGCCTCCGCTTCAGGCACGCAATGGCAGAAACATGGATCTAGCCAAAAGTGTTTGATTTACTAAAAAGGCCTAACAACTCCTAATGTTTCAGGGAGAAGTAGTGCAGAGACAGCCATCTGTTAGCATTCTCCAAGACTGATAAGCTGCAAATTGTTTTCCATCTTTCCCTCATAGACTACGGACTAGGAAGGTGTTGTTGTTTCCTTTTCCTCAAAAAGACATTTTCATATTCAGTTTCAAGGGCTGTATTTTAAACTAAAGAGGAACACCAGTACAGTTTTCATTAATAAAATATCACTCTGCATGGTATATAGGATGCTACTGGCAAGGAGAGAAATGACTAAGCAGGAGATATGCTTTTATTTTTTTCCATACTTATTCTAAAATTGACCTGACAGTTTTTAGCTATTCCTTGGTGACAGATTTTAAACTACACAGATAGATAATTTTCAGCTCTTGGATTTCTCTTTTTGAAACTTTATGCACAGATTCTTCCACACTATTTAGCATGTCAAAGGCTGTCTAACAGATCAGAGCCTTGCTTGTAAAGCACCATGTGCACACAAAAACGTAACAAGATTGTGTTTTGGCAATAAGCTTAAATCTCACAGAAATGTTCCAGTACCCTGATTAATTAAAGACAATCCATGTTACTTGCAGCCTGCAGTTTTCTAAGCTGGTATATTGTTAAGCAGTGTAATTAATACTAGGACATACAGAAACAAGAGAGGTATTCTGAATTTTCAGTTACTAAGGGAAACCTAAGTGCTGTCTATTAAATGCTTTGGCCTCCTTTTCTAGTAGAAAATGTGCTTTGTAGCTTCCCCATATGCTCCTGCTGTTCTCTTCCTGATGGATGTTGCTATGGAAGCAAACTGGGAAAAAAAATCAAACAGCTAATAATGTTTCTGCAAATGATTGCACAGGTGGAGCTGAAAAGTGCAGATGACACAGGTTAGTCAAGCAGTGGATTTGAGATGCAGCAACAATTTGAGGACAGGCATCAAACCATTCACATTTCCC